>NC_090241.1:4229166-4600000 GCF_024489055.1 Chanodichthys erythropterus | reverse complement strand
CATTTCGTCAGTAAAGCCGGTTCCCTGATTACCGCTAAATCGCCATCACCTGCTCTCAAATGGAGCAGCATTTAATAGACAGAGCCGTAGATCACTGACAAGCTACGCAATATCGCGTTCATTATCGAAGGCGATTCATCTGCGATATGAACGCGATATTGCGTAACTTGTCAGTGATCTACGGCTCTGTCTATTAAATGCTGCTCCATTTGAAAGCAGGTGATGGCGATTTAGCGGTAATCAGGGAACCGGCTTTACTGACGAAATGCGCGTGACAATCTCATGCGATATATCGTGCAGCCCTAATCAAAATATGCTTTTTTTTAAAGTATGTGTAAATGTGTATGCCTGTCATTTTATATTTGGGGACAGATTTATACCCAGAAGCGAGCTAAACCTGACACAACCTCCTTTAGTGGATCTTATCTGTAGAAAAACAGTGTAAAAATACAGTAAATAATGTTCTGTCATGACAACTCTTGGCAGAGATTGGCATGGTAATAGAAATGGATATGGCAGTGTTAATGTATTTGGTCTTGGCGGAATAGATCTGCTATGCTGCGTGTAAGACATGCTGCTGCTGCACATGTAGCTTACATGAATTAACGCCCCATTGTAGATCTATACAGGTGGAGCTGGGGAAGGTGGAGGGTTTCTGAAAGCAGACTGATGACAGCTAACACTACTGGTATTTGAATGTTTAGCCACAGCCGCTGATGCAACAGCAACAAATCAGCTGCGCTATGTAGTTGACGATGCGATCACTACCAAATTGAGTTAAGAATCTATCAGCCTGTGCCATATAGAGTTTCATGCCAGAACTTAAAAAATGCAGAGTTTTCTGTTAGGTTAGGATATGTTTATTTATGACTAGCTCTATAGAAGTCTATGCAATGCCCCCACTGACATGGATAAGTAAATGTATGTATGTGTGTAGCGTTTCAAAGCCAGTCATTTTGTGTCAAATGTACAGAGACTAAACACTAAACACTCTGTCACAATCAAAGCAGGAGACATGAATACTGTTGTAAGCTGGGTGTGTGTGTTTTTTTGTGAGATAGTCGTGTGTCATGTTCTCTGATAATGTCTTGAAAGGATCAGCAAGAACGGAATGTTTAAACAGTGAGAGAATATTTACAGGTACATCTGTAAGACACACAGCTGCAACCGTTGTGCGTGTTATGGAAATGTGACTGTTTGCCTGTCAGGTGATTTAGGAGACCATTAAGGGCTTAAACCATCAGCTAATTTTACCACCACAGTCTATTACGTTCATTAAACTACATTAGGACGATTCAATCAAATGCATCAAACAGGTCCATCTGTGGAGACGAGTGTGTGTGTTTTCTCTTCCCTCTCGCTGCTGGGGTCTTTCACGAGGCTATCGGGTAATAGTATACTCTAAACTAACAGCGACCTGCGCTCTTCCCCTGATCTGATCGTCTGTAATGGCAGACACACACTCACAGCTCTCAAAGATGGCCGCCTCCACGAGGATGACAGTGCGTTTGTTGTTCTCGCTCCGAGGAGATTGGAATGTCAGGATACGTGAGCCGAGCGAGAGAGAGAGAGCGAGACGGCTGTGTTTTCTCTCGCTCTGTATCTCTGCAGGCTGTCTTCCTGGTTGTGAGTGAGGCGTGAAGGATGTGTGCTGCCCCTCCCCTCCTTCCCCTCCTCTTCCTCCCGCCCCTCGCTCGTCTGATTGGCTGAAGGGACAGAAATGGAAACATTATTCGATTCCGTCTCCTCAGAGGTCAGCGACCTCTCTGAACGCTCTAAAGACTGAGCTCAGCATTTGGCTGTGGGACGGCTCAATGTTAATGAATGTTTAAAGAATAGCTAAAAAGCTCAAAGAGAGAGAGAGAGCTAGAGGGAGACAACAGAGAGTCCATGTTAAGTAAAGTGCGAAGAACCCTGGCTGTGTACAGAATGGAACACAAGCCTTCTGCTTACTAGATACTGCACAGTATATCTGTGTTCTGCCCACTAACATTTTTAAATCAAATATGAAACGGTAGCATTCTGATATATATATCAGAAGAAATTTATATATTAATTTCTTCATTTTGAGAGAGGGAACAGCATTTGCTGCACACCGAGCTGCTCAGGGATGCTGAACAGACTGGATCATGAGTGTATAAAAGCACAGAGTTCTGCGTTTTACTATGAAATGCACCACACGTATTTGTTTAATTAAATGCCTTTCGCAGTAAGCTGTATTGAGATGACATTTTTATTTAAGTAGTTGTGCAGACCTTGCAATAAATGTTTTCTTTTGCATTTTAAATCCAGTGTTGGGGAGAGTTACTTTTAAAAGTAATGCATTACAATATTGCGTTTACTCCTTAAAAATGTGCATTATTTAGTTACTTTTTATGAAAATTAATGCGTTACATTACTTTTGCATTACTTTTTTTCACTTGGGCTAGTGTTGCTTTTTTTTTTTTTTTTTAATAACAACAAAGAAAGTTATGTTTTTGGCAAATGTAAAGGCCCCTTACACACACAAAAAGTTAAATAAATAAGCCTCAGGCTGAAGGAAATGCATATTTATGCCTGTACAGTAAAAGGTGCAGCTTAAACATACCTTTCAGCTGTGCTGCCAATGTGGATTAAAGAAGAATAGGATACAGGAGAAGGAAGTTTAACACTCTTATTTCTAAATATAAAGTAATTTTTGCTTATTAGTATGGTTGAATTAGGTCATTGAAGGTCAGCAGCAAAGACATTGGTTAATAAAGTGAGATTAAATGCATAAAGTATATTTGTGTAATTTAATATAGTTGTATATTACAGGTTTGCATAAAATTCTGAAATTGTATTTCACTGTTTTTATTAATTTTGAGGAATACTGAATGTGAGATGAGTAAATGCATGTTCACATTTAGTGTAGAACTACAATAACTATGATGTTCACACAGCTCACACAACACCTCTGCACTTTATTTCTCTCAACCTGAGGACAGAAGAGCTGTGTCAATAAATGTGAAAAAGTAACTTAGATATTTTGTTGTAAATTGAAAAAGTAATCCATTACTTTAATAGTTATTTGAAAAAGTAACCATTAAATCAGTTTGTAAAATTGTCTTAGTTTTTTTTCCTATCCCAGTTTAATATTCAGAGTCAGTAGGCCATTTGTAAGATCACTGATTTTATTTTTAAGATCTGTAGCACTTTCAAAACTTTACTTTGTTTGAGAATTTCACCCAGCCTGACATCGCAACATTGGCTTAACCAATGACATAAGTTTGGGGCGGAGATATCTGTTTATCTGACCAATAAAAGACAAGGGGAGTGTTTGTTTCAAACCTGTTTGAAAACAATCATTATTTGTACAGTTTTGTTTGATGCTATTAGTACAGAAATTACATAGTTTTTGGCAGTCCGTTTCAGTATTCAGTTAGGAAGATTTTTTTTTTTTAAAAGATAAGCTTATTTTTATAGCACAGGAAATGTAAGGCCAGCTTGACCACATTGCATTGTAGGAAACATAATGCACTGGGGAACATTTTGCCAAAAAAATATCCAGGTATTTCCTGTATACAGTATATTTGCATACTATGCATGGCATGTGTACTATATCCTGCAGGAATAGTCATAGTACTATGGTGGTATGCTGTTCTGAACATGCCCATGTATCCTTAGAGCTTTGCTGTAGTCATGTTAAGTAACAGCTAATTTTTCAAAAACTACATTTCCTGGTTTAACCCTAGACAACGTTACATGTGTTACAATTTCTAAAAGGAGAATAGAAACAAGTTTAATCCCTAGTATATAACACAGGAGCAGAAAAGCCACAGTCCTGCTCTGTGGCCGTTTTACCCTTCAGCACGGATGTTAACCTCAGGTTGCTCCAGTGGGACTGTGCCTGTAATTAGTGCACTGTAAGTCACTTTGAATAAAATGTGTCTGCTAAATACAACAATTTGGTAATTTTACACTTGCCATTTAAGTTTGCTTGCGTTCATCATTGGGATGGTATGGAGTAGTGGTTAAATATCTGGGCTATTGACCGAATGGTCATATGTTTGAACTCCACAAGAAGCGATCCTTGAGCTACCATTGGCACTTAACCTCAGGTTTCTCGAGAGGGACTTTCCCTGTAAAATAACTCGTGTCAACATTACCAACTGTATGAGGTGGTGCCAATGCAAAGCCGAAGATAAATGATAATACATTGCGTTATTTGACAAAGTTGGCATATAGTTAAAAAGTTACTTATAGTTCGTAGAGTGTCTAAAGTAGACCATCAAAGAAGTGTAACCAAGATTTGTTCACATTTGGTGAATGTTTTTGCCAGTGACATTGTTATTCCAGTAGGTGGCAGAAGTTATTGTGTTATTATTCATCATTCAATTTGTTAAAATCGATGAATTTACAACCAAACGAGTCTCAATATGCTTTATTAAAATTGCCACCTATAAATCTACCAATAAACTCCAAAAAGCTTGTTGCTGCTGGGTAATAGCCTAAATAAGTTAAGAGTTTCAGTAACGTTCCTATACTTCATATTAATTGTGTATGATACCCATTCATAATCCTTTGTTGTGAACGCGATTGACTCACATGGTGAAGTAATCAAACGTCAGTCAGTCAGTCAGTCAGCAGATCCTAGCTCACAAACAAAATCTTGTTCATTCACTCTCATTCAGTGCTGCTCCGAGACGGAATCAAAACAGTGACGTGGACATATTTGTTCAATCGAACCAAAAAAATATGCTTTCACTTTCCTTTGTTTGCTAGTGCTATAGAGTCCGTCTACACAGGCAGGAAAGTAGGTAGTGAACTAGAATGATTTGTTTATTTAAAATATTTGTTTATTTTTATCGGTCTTCATCAAATAATTATTATATGCACATTAGTAGTTGTATGTGAATTAATAAATAGTAAAATCATCCTTCCATGACCAACACTTCAAATCAATTCTCAGCTTTATAGAGAATGCATGTCAACATTACAATTTCGAGAATTTGGTATCGGAGGTGACTGTCCAATGTATGTGGTTTCAGAAATGTACATATAATCATGCAGTTAGCTAACAATGTAAAAATGTAGGCAATTTAATTAAAGGTAGAAACAATGAGCTCCTGGAAATAATGAATTATATCTTAACGATAATTAGGATATATAGAAATTTGTGAATGTGCATGTTGATCCAGATGTTGCGTCATAAAGTCCTCGCAGGAGTTGGCGCCGTGTCTTCAAAGGTGTTGGTCATCTGAGGTCTTCTTAAGAGGCTGGATCCAAACTGAAGCTGATGTCCGCTCTAGTCACCCGAGATAAAACAGAAAAGCAAATGGAGAATAATTAGCATAGCTGCTGTTCATAACGTTAAGCAAAGATGTCGTGTGCAATTGATCTGATATGAGATGCATTATGCGAATGCTTGACTAAAGAGATGCGTCTTTAATATGGATTTAAACTGGGAGAGTGAGTCTGAGCCCCGAACATTATCAGGAAGGCTACACTTTTCATGAGGAGGGCAGAGTGGATTGATGTCCTGATGCTTGTCATGTGAAAACGCCTTTGAACGTATGCTAAATGGCTACATTGTGTCATATGTTGAGCACATAAGAAAGCCCCTCCTAATATGGCTGGTTGTTTGTTTGACAAGGCCAGGGTTTAGAGCTCCTTATAGTCACCTCACATCACCAAGGGTTGATTGTGAGCAGGATTTGTTTGGGGCTGGATTCAGTTTAGATTGGATTCATTCATTTGGAAACAGATAAAACAGGCCAATAGTAAGTGTTTGCGGTGCAGTCCACTGCAGAGAATGTCTGTTATTCCTCAAACTGAATTCTAAGTGTCTTGCTATCTCACAGAGAGGAGCTTATCAAAACTGTGTAGATGGACACAATGTGAACACTGCATGTGTGTGAGGAGCGACCGATGTGATTTTTAAAGAGTGTGTGAGCATTTTATTTGTTGTTTCCATTGTCACACACAGCTGCTTCAAGGTTTATTCACTCGTTTTCTCTCCTTCTCTCTCAAGCTTGAATTGGGTTCAGCGTCCACATCTGTGTGTGGCAGCTGTGATGGACCTTGATTGGATGAAATGATCAAATGAGAGGGGGAGGACAAAGGGAAAGAGTATATAGAAGGAGAGATGAGGAGTAATCAGAGGGAACTCTGTCTGATTCTTTTGAATTGTCTGTCTCTCACTGTTTCTCCCTTCAGATAAAGCTCAGTGTAAAATCATTTTTAGATTATATTGACCTCGGCCTGATTTTCCCTGCCGGTTTGTATTTGGCTCTAAAGGCGATTTGAGTGATTCTTTGAAAGAGAGAAACACTGTCAGAGCCATGGCCTAGCTGTGAAAAATGTGAAAATGCCTCTAAAGGTGCAACAGGTTCAGGAAATGCAAGCTGATAAATGCTTATGTGCGCATAAGCATTTATCAGCTTGCATTTCCTGAACCTGTTGCACCTTTAGGGGCCATTTTCATATTTTCAATCTAAAAATGTGAGATGCAAACAGTTGAATTATAAAAGAAAAAGAAAAAAAAAGATGGTCAAAAGATGTGGTCAAAGATGTGGTCAAAGATGCTCATGTAGCAAGTGCTTACATAGACAAACAATGGAAAAGTAGCGTAGTAAAATGTTTGTTGTTCACCTTAGGGATGTCAGAAGTACCAGTGCTTCTGTAGTTTGTCCCAAGCCATGTGACGAGGGTCTTAAAAGCCCACAGAAGAGGAGGCTGAGCCTTAAAAATGTTCCCACGTGTGTTAGCAACGGCTAATAAACACGACTAAACAAGTACAAGAAAAGAGTGTTTCTGTTATTCAGAAATGGCTGAATCTGATTTGACGGACATGCATGTAGGTTAAAGGTTACCGGCTGAAGTGTCACTCCCTCAGTCGGTTGTTTTGTAACGAAATAAACTCGATAAACTTCACAACCGAGTCACACAGTCCACACAGTGAGCAAGAGTTCCCTAAGGACAGTCACTCTCCCAAGAGAGACATAGACGGTCGGATTTCCGCTCGAGTTTGTTCAGATGCAGACCTTCGCTTGTTAACTCTCTTATATTTGAGCAGAAACAGCTTTCATGTCATCCTGCGCTGTGGTTTTTAGCTCTCGCAGGAGGATGAGGTGCATGCGGGCAGTGTGTTGCACGGCCTAGATTTAGCGTGTTTGTGTGTTTACCTCACTTTTGTGTGTTGTCTTACCTCTTACGTGTTATTGTTGGGGGCTGTGAGTCACTGGATGTTAATCATTTCCCACACGGGCAAAGTACACACACACACACGATCACAAACACACACACTCGCACAAGCAAACTGGCAGGATCAGCCGTGATTACTCACTGCTACACAGGGCTAGTTTTATTAAGAGCGTGTTTACAGCCTGACTTTTAGTCATTAGTCTCTGCCTGTAAACACTTCAAAATCTCATAAACAAACAAAGAGTGATTGAACGGCTGTAAATTGTGTTAAAGTAGAAAATCTTTTTTTGGAGAATGATTTGTAATCAGTCCAGGATTATTTTTAGTTGCCATTAAACCAATGAAACGGCGTAATGCTAATGCTACCGTCTTTACGTTTTGTAAACAAACGTGAACAGGCAAAGAGCAGGTGCCAGTGAACCGGTGAGGGGCGCCCGAAGATCTCTCTCCTCCACGGCCCTCCGAGGGTTTCACACCGGAGGAGCTCCTGGTAATTAAAAGACAATTTTGTGAAATTGATTAGATTATGCTAATCAGGGGGAGATAATATCTAGAGAAGCCTGAGAGTGTGTTAGTGTGTGTATATGAGTGGGTGGATAAGCGTGTGTGTGTGTGTGTGTGTGTGTGTGTGTGTGTGTGTGGGTTTGAGTGATTATGAAGAGATGGCAGTCCAGTCGCCATTTCAAACCCCTGAATCCACCGCACTTGTGTGTGTATATGTGTGTGTGTGTCTGGAGATCACACTCACGCCGCCATTTCACACAGCTCCGCTCGGCTGTCTCTGCCGCTCCTGAAATGTCAGAGCGATGTTCCCTGGACTAGGCGTGAGGATATGACAGCTGGCTGCTCACCTGCTGCGTGTGTGTCCGCACGCTGGGTGCTTTTAACTGATCCCGTGCCTTTTAATGTGTTCTGTCGCTGATAGATAACTTGTCTTGAATGAAAAATAACTGGAATCGGTGTCCAGGACAAATCAGTTGAGATTACAGACTGATGATGAAACGGCCAATCGGATTCAAGCTCTGTCTGTCTGCTGGCCTTCGTGACCTTTGACCCACTGGATAAAGCAACACAACAGCAATCTTTATCAAAAAGTATTTATACAGCTCTCTAAAAGTTGTGTATAAGTAAACAAACAAACAAATAAATAAATAAGCAACATTCATCTCATTAGATGCACCATGGGTGTCTTTGTAACTTGACACACTCGCACAACCACAAAGACACACACACATTATGACTCATGCATGTTATCATCAGAGATGAACGGTCTTGCCTATATTTGGCTTGCAAAGCCACATAAACTTCACATAATTGGCTTTCTGTTGGGAAGGAACGAGCCGCGCGGAAGGCGCTCTGAGAGACTCAGAGAATGCATAGAGCAAAAAGACTATCTCTTTAAACGAATGCCTAATTATGCCATTACGTTAACTAAAGAAAGAAGCTCTGTTCTAAAAAAGAACAAGGAAAAACAAAGACAGCATTTTAGGTGGAGAGAGAGGTGGATGGAAAAGTCCGAGAAAGAGAGAGAGAGAGACAGAGAGAGAGATGGTGCCTTCAGGCTTTATTTAGCTAGGACAACAGAACATGAGCTCATTACACACAAATACATTGCGGCTGCTACACCTCCAGTGCACAGCTACACATTTAATATGATCTCTCTGTCTCAGCTCTCTTAGACACTCTCTTTTAGTGTGATCTCTCCATCTAGATCAGCACATCTTCGATGGGGCCTTGCAGTAACTGATCACTGTTGCTCTGTTTTAAAACCCTTTCTAATGTCTACATAGGCGGCTGCATTCTAACACACATGGAACTTTGTAAGTGTTTGATTTAAACATGTTTGTTCTCTTGGCTGCAAAAAATTTTACCTTTTAGTTAGGGGCAGTTACCTCGAAGAGACATCTTTCTACCATATTTACACCTAAAAGGTTCATAGTAGTCCCTGAGCATAGACGTGAAAATCCACTATCCAAACTTAAATTGTTGTAATTCAAGAATGCTTTGGAATATAGACTGAAGTTTGGGCTTGTTTTTAAAGAAGACGCTTTAGCAAAAAATGGAAGTATGAAAAAATTATAGAAGTTTAAATTTACTGTAAATCAAATGTACTGTCCCAAAAGTTTATATTTTATATAAAATGTATATTTTACAAAATAATTTTAACTCTAAAATTGATTAAAAAAAATCATAGCCATATGTCTAAACAAGTTGTGTTCCAAATTTGAAGTTGATATGACAAAAATTGAAGTTCCCATGAGATTTTGTTTAGGCCACTGGGTGTCACCCACATTGCATTGATGCATTCTACTGTAACAAATTAATAAATTTCTCTCCAGATATCACTTCTATCAAAAACAGATGCCAAATATGGAAGCTTGAGATTCAGACAATTCCGACGATATGTGTTTTGTCAAGAGTAAATAAGTTTTGACTATAAAGTAGGGCTGTCAAACGATTAATCGCGATTAATCGTATACAAAATACAAATTTTGAGTTTGCGCAATATATGTGGGTGTACTATGTGTAATTATTATGTATATATAAATACACACAAATCAATGTATATATTTAAGAGAAATGTTATGTACAAAATATTTTTATTTATATATAAAATATAAATAAATACATATACTTGTAAATATTTCTCAAATATATACATTAATCTGTTTGTATTTATATATACATAATAATTACACACAGTACACCCACATATATTAGGCAAACTCGAACTTTTATTTTGTATGCGATTAAATCGTTTTAGCAGGCTCCTTCCCCTTGTGGGTGTTGTCCTGTTTCATATTACAAAATTTATTTGAACTACTTTATAGTAGGGCTGTCAAACGATTAAAGTACTATTTCCATGGTAACGGCAATGTCCAATTTCAAAACGGTTTTCACAGGATGAATGCTGTGTTTTTAAGCTTAAAAAAATGCAATAAATAAAAACCGCGTCAAGCATCCCGCTAGCGGGACGGTGACAGTTAAAGGAGTGGGTAAGTCATATTTCAAAAACACTGTTTGGAAGTTAGTGTTTAGCCAATCAGCATTAGGGGGTGTTTGATGGTCCAGGAGAGAGAACAACCAAGCGGGAGATTTGAAGAAAGGCTGCATAAAGAGAGATGAGACACAATACAAAAAAGCTCAAAAGAATATCACTGGAATGAAGGTTTATGACTGGGCAAGCGCTTTAGCTGATGCGTTTTGGAGGCGGAGCAATGAAGAGAGGTGTGTTTGCTTGTGTGGATTTCAAATATCAACAATATCCAACAGCGTTTTTGAAACATGACTTACCCCTAGTAATATGCACCTTTTATGGGTGGATACACTCTAAAAAATGCTGGACAAACACAGGGATTGGGTTGTTTTCACCCAGCCATTTTTTCAACCAATTTTGGATTTATTTTTTTTAGCCAGCAATATAGAAAAGGCATGTTTTTGCTCACCCCAAAATAGGGGCAATTTTAAGCTGGTATTTTAAGCTGAAACTTGACCAGACCAGAGACTTGTATCACATCTTGTGAAAGAGGGCATAATAGGTGCCCTTTAACCCAACCTGCTGGGTTTGTCCATATTTAACAAAACTTGGGTTGTTTGTGACCCAGCATTTTTTAGAGTGTACATGGTACAGAGTTGTTCTTTTAAGGGTACTACATAAGTGACAAGCTACACTAAGGTACAGTTGTACCCTACAGTTACAAATTTTCTTCTGACTGTGCACTTGTAAACTTAAACGTATAGCTAAAATGTACTTGAATGGGGAAAGGCCAAAATCTCCAAAAATGTTTGTCAAACTTCAGTTTTAATTCATTTAAATTGGCAATAAATGGGTCACAAATTTATCTTCAATTGATATCATGTTGAAAGAAACCTGTATCATGTTAAAATATCTGTATGCTTCAGGCTATCTAATGCACATTCTATTCTCAACAAAACCAGTGATTTGTCTCATTAAGCTGTACTTAATGCTTATTCCAAGATTCTGAAGTATTCATGCTATGTTCTCTGCATTTTCCAATTTGTGGATGGTGAAATGTCCAGTGATGTGGCTTACATCATAGGCGACATGACAATGCTAACATGGTAGATGTAGTTTGTCTGGATTGTATTCATACTACACACCTAAATACTTTATGAACTGTTGAGAAGGTCATCTAGTGCACTACATACAAATTTGTATTTTCTCTTTTTGGCATTAGCATGTTACTAAGCTAACTAAGCTCATTGTTGTAATAGTAATTGAAATATATAGCACACACACATATTAGATAAAACAGTAATGAGCCATGAAATGATTATGTGTATAATGAACATTTCTGTTGGCTTCTGTTGAGCTTGTCACGCTGCATCTTGGCATTGTCTTCTGAAAATGATACAATACTAACTTAGAATTTGGCCAAAAACAGGAGGTGCATCCAAACTGTCATGCTGTCTGAGTAGGTGCTACATTTGTAGGTGTGAACTTTGCAACAGTTAAAAAAGTATGTTCTCTATAGTATAGACGTACTTAATCTGCCATGTCTTTTTGTTATGCGTCTTTGTTGCTTATGCCTTTCAACAACTCCTCTCCGGTACCCTCATAGGTGTCCATCAGATGCGCACTTTGGTATTTTGTCAAAAGTATCCGGGTACCTTCCACCTCCTGCTTTATGAATACTATAAATTCAGACATCCTACTAATTTTGCGTCTGTTTTTTCGCCTGTGTTTAGTAGGCAGGTAGGCATATTTGCATGCATGGAATGCATCTTCGAAGGCAGCATAATTACTACCTATTAGAACGATCTTTGTGTCAGGAGTGCACCTATGATGCATTAGCATGCTCTCTACGTAGGCAGCTCATTAGGTTTGGGAACAAAGTTAGTCAGTGTTCAGGATTGAAGGATTCGGGCCAGTCTAGTCTGCTTTACTTCATCTCGGTCCCGCTGTCCTACTCAAACCCAGCAACCCACAGAAAAATCACGCGAGCAGCTATTCTCATCTGCTCTCACTATGTTTCTGTCCTTTCCGCCCCTTCTTGCTCCTCTTTCCACTTTCTTTCCTGTCAACTCCTCTCTCTTTCTCTGGAGGGAGAGAGGCTGATGCAAACGGGTGGGCTGTGGTGTAATCCAGGGCCTGGGAAGGTCTGCGGATCAGACTCTGTGTTCCGTATCCTCCGTGTGTCCTTCGGCCTTGACGCCCCCCCCTCCGACCCGCCTGCTTGCCTACAGTCCTTGACGATGCCATCATTCCCTCATAAATTCCGACCGCATCCTCCCTGACCCCGCGGCTGACTCCTCCCACACGGTGCACGATTGACAGCTCGCGGCAGACCCGCTGATTCCATTTAGTCCTCCCAGATTAGTCGCACGTTCCGCTCTTGTGTACATGTTTTCTACATGTGTGTGGGATTCCTCGCGGTTTCCAGGGCTTAGCCCACCTTTGTTTTAAAGATCAGGCACAGTAACGGCATAATCCAACGCCTGTTTGTCGCCAGAGCTCTTGGTAATCGTAATCGCCTTGAAATATTGTTACGGTTGTCGCCATGTGTTCGTCCTGGCACTTGGAGAATTCTCTGGAAGGCTGCCGGTACAGTCGAGCAGGCCCAGACTCGGCGATGGGCAGGGAGTGTGTTTGGGTGCGCAGATGTGGGCCGTTTTCAGACGGGTATGTCTGAGGAGGTCACGGCTGAATAAAAGGATCATATGACATGGGTGTGATGCACAGAGCAGAGGAGGAAACTTCAGTGTGCGTTTTAAGCTAAAATTAGGCAGATGGTTAGACAGCTCTGGATTAAGTCTGGAGGCCAGAGAGAGAAAGAGAGAGACAGGGTGTGAACAAGAGAATGACAATATTTAAACCAAAAATTGCTCAAGCTGCCATAGTTCTTGTTTAATTTGCAACCGTCTGTCTGTCTCAGAGACTGTATTTCTGCCTTTGCACGCATGTGCGCACACACACACACACACACCCCATAGAACAACACAAATGACTTGAATTTATTGAACTTGACTCTTATTTAATTAGGCAAATTGTCAATGTTTGTTGTCATGCATTTTGATTTATAGACTCAGGGTTGTACTGAAATAGTCTAGGTTCACCTCTAGTTGATGCTTTGAGTGTGTGTGTCAACTGTGTCAGGATCACATGACCTAAGTGTCAGTTGTTTTATATTGTGACAGCAGGAGGAAAGTTCCCCTTCCTGCAAACTTTGTCCTAGTGTATTTGTGTTATTTTTGCATGGTAACCTGTTTAAAGGTCTGAGATCTTTTTTTTTCTTTTCTTTTTTCTCTCACTTGCATTTATCCATTTGTTCTCTTGCATATCTAGTTTAAACATTTTTGAAAGAAAAAAAAAAAATGAAGGAAATATTTTAGATTTAGCTCCTGGCCACATATCAGATTTTTATGGAAGCTTGTTTTCGCCATGAAATAAAAAAATAAAAAAGGTAATTGCGACTTTTTATCTCACCATTCAGACTTTTTTTTTTTTTTTTTTTTTTTGCAATTGCGAGTTTATATCTCATACTTCTGACTTTTTTTCTCCGAATTGCATGATATAAAAATCACAATTGCGAGTTATAAAGTCAGACTTGCGAGATATAAACTTGCAGTTGCGAGAAGAAATTAAATAAAAATAAAACGGTAACTCACAATTCAGACTTTTTTTTTGCAATTACGAGTTTACATCTTGCAATTCTGACTTTTCTCAGAATTGTGAGGTATAAACTCGCCATTGCATGTTATAATGTTCAATTATGAGGGAAAAAAGACTGATGTTTTTTTCAGAATTGCGAGTTTATATCTTACAATTCTGACTTCATAACTCACAATTCTGACTTTATAACTTGCAATTGTGAGTTTATATCTTGCAATTCTAAGAAAAAAAGTCAGAATTGCATTATAAAAACTTGCAATTGCAAGAAAAAAAAAGTCAGAATTATAAGAAAAAGTTGCAATTACCTATTTTTTATTTAGTGGCGTAAACAAGCTTCCATAGATTTGTGGCATTGAACGTGTTGCCTTGCATAAAAGATTTAGAAATATATATATTTTTTCCATT
Organism: Chanodichthys erythropterus; assembly: GCF_024489055.1. Classification (NCBI taxonomy): domain Eukaryota; kingdom Metazoa; phylum Chordata; class Actinopteri; order Cypriniformes; family Xenocyprididae; genus Chanodichthys; species Chanodichthys erythropterus. The sequence continues at coordinate 4,585,797 of NC_090241.1, read as the reverse complement.
CAGTAAAATTTCACTCAATTTGTAATGCTGATATTACAATTTGTGATCTTTTTTTAAAAACTTAAATTAGGAAAATGCAAAATAAAAGAATTTTCGCTTGTGGTCTCTTGCTGTCTCTGACCCCTCTTTATATTTTGAATCACACAAATGTGAAAAGAAGTGAAACAATTTACAATCCTTTCTTCAAAAGCTTCTTTAAAATGAACTTCCAGGCAGACTTCCCTAAAGAGAGATCCCTAAAACTCTAAAATCTCTCTAAAATCGCTCTAAAATCTCATCCCCTCTCTCTCCTACATTCATTTCTGACTACTCTATACTGTACTATCCAGATAAAACGCTAAAAAATAAATTGTCCCTATGATAATAGAATTATATAGCTGTCTGTTTTGTTTAAATATTTGCATATTTAGACAAACAGTGAAGGCGATTGTGTTAATTGTAGCATCATACACGAGGAGAGTCAGTCAAACTGCACCTGTCTCAAAACTTCAAGAACTTCTGTGGTTTTGTTCCTTATAAATTAAGTTTTTTTTTTACTCCAGAACTTCATGCAGTGAAACATATGTGGAATATTCTTTGCATAAAGCCATCCAGACAAAAATATATTACATCAGTGATTCTCAGGGCTCACTATAGGACTGCAAGAGGACTTAATTAATTTATTAATGTTATTGTTATTACTAGTAGTAGTAGTAGTATAAAATAATCTTTAACCTTTTAAAATTAAAACCTTTTTACTTTTTCCCACCAATGACTGTTATTTTTATTGAAGAACATACACCCCTTGAAGCAACTAGAATCACAACATAAATTGTTTAATCAATTTACATAAATTGGCACTACTAGTTTCTGTTCAGATATTATACTTAATGTGTTTGTATTCCAGCAATAAAAGATGTTTATAGATGTGATTAATTTGAATCGTCTACAGTAAATCACTTATTCTTTGTAAAGTTTTCAAATAACCCTTTTGTTATTCATAAAAGCCGCCTTTTACTCACATTTGGCACTTGCCAATTGTTAATGTTAAACCCTTTAGTGTTGCTTAGTGGGACTGGTGCCTCAACACATCACCCCTCTCTCTCTCTCTCTCTCTCTCTCTCTCTCTCTCTCTCTCTCTCTCTCTCTCTCTCCCTCTTTAGCTGAAAATGAATCTCTAATTTCACAGTTATCATCATAACCCCACAATGAATAATGCAAAGTTATTCAAAGAACTAATCTATAACTTATTAATTGCTGCCTTTTCTCATTCTCATTTTCTCTACCCACTCTCTGTCTCTCTCCCTCTCCTCCTTGCACACTTTTATTTGAGACGCCACTTCCATCACCCTTTCCATGTAGAAATATGATGACTCTTGTGTTATAGCACTGACATGCTGATTTTACTCCCTTTTGAATGTTTAAATCATCCCTAGAGCTAGACACTGTCAAACACACTCACACACACACTCACACACACACACACACACACACACACATACACACACACACTCACACTCACACTCACACACACACACACACACACACACACACACACACACACACACACACACACTCACACTCACACTCACACTCACACTCACACTCACACACACACACACACACACACACACACACAGTCTGCAGGGAGAATGGTGTGGATTCGCACGCCTGTCTCGCCAATCATGGCTGTTTTCTTAGCTGATGGTTGTTTTGCAGTGATCAATAGAAGATATTTCTGCTCTGTCCGATCTGAAACAGGAGATGGATTTTCTCATCAGGTTTATGCTTTTGTCAATGTAAACACACATACACACACACACACACACACACACACAGGAGACGAGGGGAGGGTAGGATGTGTGTTCTTCTTTTGCAGAGCTGTAAATCATGTTTATGACGGTAATACAGGTATAGATCAGTGGGTTGATGGAGAGAAGAAGTGAAGTGATGAAAGTGTACGTAGTGTAATTATGTTTCTGTCTGTTTTTGTGTGTATGCGTGTTGTAATGTGAAAGCGAATGCATATATGAATGCCATTCATGTGTGTGAACACTCCTCGGATGGAACATGTGTAACATGTTGTGTGTGTGTGTGTGTGTGTGTGTGTGTGTGTGTGTGTGTGTGTGTGTGTGTGTGTGTGTGTGTGTGTGTGTGTGTGTGTGTGTGTGTGTGTGTGTGGACTCACATGTGCTTGTATTTGTGTGGATTTGCAGAATGTGTTTGTGTGGATGTTAATGGAGATTGTATAGGGACATTGAGCATGTCTCACACACACACACACAGCTCTCTCTGTAATGGAGTGTCTAAATATATCCGGTTTTTGCCGGATCCGCTGCCTCCGGAGTGAATAAGAAATGGGCTTCAGTAAAGGACAAAATATCTCTCTTTCTCTCTCACACACACACACACACACACACACACACACACACACACACACACACACACACACACACACACACACACACACACACACACACACACACACACACACACACACACACACACACACACACACACACACACACACACACACATTAACACTTTCTCTCGTCTTTCTTTCTAACGGTGTTTCATCGGTGTATCGCTGCTCACTTGCAGTGTGCGACAAACCTAGATCAGTAGTTTTTGTGTAAATTAGAGCGATCTAGTTTTGTCACGTCGCTTGCTTGGAGTGTAAGACACCTGCGCACATGCTTATTACAGCACAAACATACACACACATTGAGCGTGCTGTGGCAAGCTAAACATCTAATGATCCTCAATGGTCCCACTGGGATCTTCCGGAGGTCAAAGAATGCCGGTGAATCCTGTGAGACTCTTTATGCGCCTCTGAACTGGCCAGTCAGCTTGCACGTCTCATTGGCGGTCAGACGGCTGATTATGTGTGCGTCAGACTCGTGTTTTGTAAGAGAGGTCATGCGGTCATTAAGTAGATGGGAATGGAGCTCATAAATTAACATTGATCTTTTAGTTAATTGTGGACTGTACGTAGTGATTTTTTTGTGTGTGTTTGTGTGTGGTTCCTAAACTTTGACATTTGTCAAATTAGTTAGCTACTGTTTTTGCCACTGTTACTGAAACGGATAGTATGGCGAGAACAGGAAATGATGGGGTGAAGAGGAGCAGATGACATAGCTTGTTTTTTCAGTATGTCTATGCAAGTGAGAAAGACGTTATTATGTACAGTCCCCAGAAATTTGATAAAGCCTGTATCAAGTAGCTGCAAGAGGAAATCGATTGCTTGATTGCCTTGTTCAACATGTTTATGTACACACACATTTAAATTTAGAGTTTGCATATTTTTTTCAACGCCTTGTTTTGCATATATTATTATAAAAATACATTATTTGTTATAAAATAAATGTATAAATTATTTATTATAAATTGTATTTATGGTTTAGATAAAAATATAATGTATATACATTTTATAATATAATTAATAATTCTGAATATTTTTAGTTATTTTCTCACTTAAATTGAACGTTTAGATATTTTTCAAAGCCTTGTTTTGCATTTATTATTTCAAAAATACATTATTTATTATAAAATAAATGTATAAATTATTTATTATAAATGTTATTTGTTGTAGTTTATATAAAAATTTATATATATATTTGTTATAATATAATTAATAATTATAAATATATTTTAATTATTTTCTAATTTAAATTAAATGTTTACATGTTTTTCAAAGCCTTGTTTTGCTTATAAAATATATATTTTATTTATAATAAAATAAATTTCTAACTTATTTATTATAAATTATATTCATTACAGTTTAAAATATATAATTTTATAATAATATAATTTATAATTATAAATAATATAACTTTAACGTTACTTTATTATTATTAAAAATAGTATTAAAAATATATCATTTATAATAAAATATAGGTATACATTATTATAATTAATTTATTATAGTGGAAATTAAAATGTATTATGTATAATGTTTATAATTATTGTATATTACATAATTAGATTTTTTTTTACCCAAATTTAAGTTTAAAGTTTAATTTTCTCAAAGCTTATGTAGCTTTTGTATAGATTTTATCAAATACATATTATACATTATATTATTTATAATAAATTAATTTACTAGTTATTTATTATAAATTATATTTATTATAGTTTATATATTAAAATATAATGTATATTATTTTTTATAATAATATAATTTCTAAAAAAAACTTTATTTTATTTTTTTTGCATTTTTCAAAGCCTTGTCTGCACAGCTGACACAGTAGATGTGGCGTAAAAGTAAACTGGAATTAAACTCGAATCACCCGTATGAGCACCACAGCTCAATGTGACAGCTCAGTTTGTGCCACACGACAAATCAGAACTTGTTCATTCGATAGATTTATTAGTTCTTAAACTCCTAAACATAGTTATACAAGGAAATAGTTCACTGTGTGTGTGTGTGTGTGTGTGTGTCTGAGAAAAAGTTTCTCTGAAAGATGTATGTGTGTGTGTGTGAATGGATCCGTCCCTGTCTTAGGGCTAAATGTAGCTGCTTTATATGCACTACAACAACTACAAGTGTGGGCGTGACTAGCAGCTTCTGTTTTGTGTGTGTGTGAGTGTGTGTGTGTCAGCGCCAGCCGGCCTAAAGGAATGTGTGTGTGATGCTTTCCAGTTGACTTAAGAAGAGAGATCATGAGATCAGAACGAAAGCATCCGCCATTTCGCATGCGAAGAAAGCAGCTTTGCTTATGAAGACTGGTTAATTCCTTTGTAACATACACTACAAACAGTTTACAAGATGCGCCCTTGTAGGACAGCGATATATGTGTATGTGTGTGTGAGTGTGTGTGTCCATCAGGTCTCATTTTGCATTGTTTGCGTGGCATTGTTTGGGCAGACGATCCGCTCGGTATATCTGCTGATCTTTGTTGCTGTGGAAGCGGATCTGGTAACTCCTTATTGGACCACAGAACAGCTCACGGACGAAAGGCCGAAGTATCCCAGCATGCAGCTTTCCACCATCTGTCACGGGCCCTTTGTTTGGGTGTGGGTTGAGCTGCTGGTCTCTGGTTACTCATAACACGCAAAGACACACACACTCTTGCACACATTTTACAGCTTTAAATCACGTTCCCATCCTTTGAATTTCCACTATCTGATACTGTGTAGCACAAGGGTGACGTTTGTTACCGTGGAAAGGCGCATTGACGTGATCAGTGGCATCTGTCTCCTTGCGTTAGGATAAACTGGACGTTTTGGCTCATGATCGGAGTTGTAGAATTTCCCATTTTGCTCGAACGGACACGGCTGAAACTCACAGCTTTCAGCGCTCGGAAATCAATTTTATCAGTTCGACCCTGCCGCCCTGCTTTTCTTAAAGACCTCTAGATTATTCATCCATGTGGCAGGACACACACACACACACACACACACACATAAAATCTAATACCCTCTCACAACTGAGACGGCTGAAGAAAGAAAGGTGAATCCCACACCTCTTTGTACAGGCCACCGCCCACATATCATTTCTCCTCTCCATCCGCCCTCCCCTCCTTGATTTAGAGACTGGTGTTTTTAACACGACGCCGTCGTACATGCTCTCTTTCTCTCTCTCTCTGTGCATCCTGGGACGCTGACGGTGGTGTGACTGCCAGTGTCACCAAGCAACCGTGTCTTGCGACAGGCGAAGCCATCTCACGCTTCAGGAAAGCTGCTCCAGCCAATGGCGACGCAGCACTGCGGCCAATCAATGAGTCAGAAGGGCCGAGGAGATGGATGTGTTTGGACACTCGTTAACCAGAATCTCACGCCCTCGTGTAATAGCATGCATTCTGCGTCCTGTGTACTTACCGGTTGTAGGAACGAGCATTTATGCTGCTGCAGCTGGGAATTAACAGCGATATAAGGTCAAAGGTCACTGTTCCCCTGCCGCAGGTCACCAGGATGGTGACAGGCCTGTGCTGGGCGTGTGCTGGTTGAAGAAAATGGAGTCTTTGTGTCGGTGTGGTTGCTGGCGCGCTCTGATTAGCACTGATCCATGCTGACGACTCTGTTGGCAGATTAGCGTGGCTAGCATTGGCCATCTGTTACCACGGGCCATAACAAGTGAGAAGTGTGGGTCACGTGCATTCACACACACACACAGATATGCAGAATTATGAATAAACACACACTCTATGCCATGTCTGTCTCTCACTGATTTTTCCACACATACAAACGTACACAATTACTCACACACTCTTCCAAACACCGCAACCTCAGCAGTATATTTCACTGCCTCAGGAGTGTATGATTGATTTTCGGGTTAAATTAAATAACACACAGCTTTATGTAGTGTCTCTTTCTGGAAGCACGTTCGTGGGAATCGAGTTCACGTTTCTCCCAGCTGGCTGGAGAGCCGGAGGTGTCGTCCATATTGCTCGGACTAAACGTATCCCGCAAAGCGCCCAGATCGCAATTAGCATATGATTCACTCAATCGCAGAATCCGGGACCTGCTGTTTTTTTTTTTTCTGTTTTTTTTCTCCTTCCGACAATCTCATTGGCTGCGTGCACCAAGTCAAATTAATTACGCAGCTCACGGAGATTACGATGCCTGCCTTCCAGTGCCACAGTGGAAGATGGCTAATTAGCTATAAAATCAGACTAATTCTGATGCTAAAGCTGTTTTAATTTCTGATAATTAAGTCAGGATTGGATCCTTAAATACCCCGGCATACCATTATTGCAGTAATCATGGTTGTTGTTATGAATTATTTCGAGGCCCTCGTCTGTTACCGTTGATGTTTAAGGTAATCAGGCTAAGTGAGTGGCTGGAGAGAGGTAGATGGGTAGATGATATACACTCAATATATAGACAATTTAATACTTTTATTCAGCAAGGATGTGTTAAATCGATCGAACGTGATAGTGATTTATGATGCTACAAAAGATTTTCATTTCTAGTAAATGCTGTTCTATTCATTAAAGAATACTACAGTTTTTATCATGGTTTCCAAAAAATATTAAGCAGCACAACTGTTTTCAACATTGATTGTATTAAGATTGAGCATCAAATCCGCATATTAGAATGATTTCTGAAGGATCATGTGACTGGAGTAATGGCTGCTGATTCAGCTTTGCCATCACAGGAATTAAAATAGAAAACGGTCATTTTAAATTGTAATCCTATTTCACAATGTTACTGTTTTCACTGTATTTTTATCAAATAAATGCATGAGACTTTTCTTTTTTTATAAAAACCATCAAAAACTTTTGAATGGTAGTGTACAGAACCTAAACATTTTATATTATATGATTTGTTACACTAAATTGAATTATATAATATAATTTAATTTTTAATATATAATTTAATATTTTATATCTCATGTGTGAGACATGGTTGTGAATTTTACAAAATTAAAGTTTTTCCTCTGTCTTTTGCTGTATGTGTGTGTATGAAGTGAGTTGCAACATTTTTTCCCTTTTTGTTATGTGTCTGTGTTTCCATGTCTTATCTGATTGTGTGCTCTTTTGTGATTTACGTTACGTCACTTTCCACTGAGCAGTGTTTGGGCGAATATTTAGGATATATTAGAAAATATATAGAACCTCAAAGGCTTATTTCAGGAGCCTTTTAGGGGTTCCCATCTGTGGGATAATTTTATGGATTTTGTTTTAATACATTTTATTTTAATTAAGTTTTATGAATTAAGGCCCATTCACACCAAGAATGATAACTATAAAGATAACGATAAAGATATAGTTCTAAAAATCGTTCTGAATATAAAAGAATAGCACTGTCCACACCACAGATATAACGATAATGATATAGAGAAACAATATCGTTGGGATCACTTTCAGAACTTTTTTGCCAGCTGTTGAAGAATAAAACACTGACAGCCACTTAGAATCCATTCTAATTTAAGGGCTCACACATTTAAAATGGCAGACGACACTGCGGAGAAGTGAATCGCCAAGGTCCAGAAAAATCCACCACTGTTTGACAAGTTTGTCAAGGGTACTTTAAAGAAAATGGATACATGGAAAACGATCAGTCATACCTTTTGAAATAAATAATGAGAAGTATTATCGATATATGCCAGGCAAACAGTGTAACATAAAATCACCTCAGGTATCCAGCGCTAGTTTCAACAACATTGTCTTGCTTCCTTTGAAATTGCAGTGAAAAAGACTAGGCGTTGTTTTTATTCCACTATATTGACTTCCTCAGCTAAATTCACTGTTAGATCAGATCGATTACACTAGCTATTCACTCAAAACATAGCATGCTGAGGACATCTGCTGGTTAAAGCTAAGTAAATGCAACAAAAAGAACAGCGAAAACATGTTCACATATTGAAACCGCAGCGCATGAGCTTAGAATAAACAGACCGTTATCGTTCGTTGGTGTGGACGCAAATATAGTTATCGTTATAGTTACCGTTCTTGGTGTGAACGGGCCTTAAAAGTGCAGTGTGTAAATTTTAGGAGGATCTATCGACAGAAATGCAATATAATTTACATAACTATGTTTTTAGTGGTGTATAAAGACCGTACATAATAAACCATTGTGTTTTTATTATCTTACAATGAGCCATTTCTCTACATACACTGCGGGTCCCCTTACATATTAAGTCGCCATTTTGCGCCAGCATTTTTCTACAGTAGCCCTAAATGGACAATCTGGACAATTTTGTCACTGTTGTTCTTCTTCGTTGGTGTTTTTAGAGGCAGCTTGCATTGTCACTACATTGAATCTGAATGAATTAGTAGTAGTAGTCATCGTCGTTGTCGTCTGGTTTATTAGAAGCAGAGACCGTTCTTTATTAGAAGTAAGAAGAAACCTTATTGTTTGACTAGCTACTCTCTTCTGTCTCGGACACCATAGCTTCTCTATGTGCTTCGAATAGAAGAATGGACTAAGCAATTTGCAACCCCACCGCTAGATGCGGCTAAATTGTACACACTGCACCTTTTTAAGAGTGTAGAATTTCAAGCTAGCATTCATTTAGAATAACCTGCCATGAACTTGAGTTGGCAGGGTCATGACCAGATGACCTTTGACATTTGGTGGCAGGGTATGAGTGAGGGGAAAATGGTTAGAAAGCAGAAATGGAAGGATGATTCAAAAGAAGAGAGAGTGAAGGACAGGTAGAGCGAAAGAAAGGGAGGATAACAACCGCAGTGGCAGATTGTGGCCTTTGCCACTGTTTACGCCAATATGCAGAAACTTTCATTGTGCGTGTTGGTTTCGGCATCGCTCTTGGGCGAGGGCTGTTAGTTGATATTCTGTGGACGTTTCCATCTCTGAGATCTAATCGGAGTGTGTATGCATGTGTGTTTGTGAGTGTGTGTAGCAGAGACATACAAGAAGAGCAGCTCAGGGAACAGGCCACGAGTGTTTATATATAATGACAGAATAACAAAGCCGTGTGTGCTACACCGTGCCACTCTCTGTCGCTTCCCACAGCCAAATCTCCTTGTGAGATTAGCATCTGTGCGGACAACTCGAAATTTCTAAACATATAAACAGTTCACTCGTCTCCAGCGGTCGGGATTCTTTCTGTAAAAATCTACATACTGAAATCACACGCTAACGGCTGTTAATTGTATTTTCAAGGGTTTAATTAAAGTATATACGGATATAGTGTGTTTTGAGGAGGGCAAAAAGAAATTCAAGAACGCTTGTGGGGTTTTTGTGTGTGTATATGCTGGCTGCGTGCGACTGTCTTTAATATGCGTCTCTCCAAACTGTGAAATCTCCACAGAAACAGTTAAAGGCATAATTTGCCTGTTAAGCACATCAAGTGTGAGAACGCTTGTTTTACGCTGTGTAAAAATGACTGTGAATAGTCTTGTAAATCAGCGCGCTGCTCACTTCGTGTGTGCGTGTGTGAGTGTGTATGAGCCCGTGTCAGTCTCTTTTCTATCCTATTGAAGAGGGTCTCGACAGTGAATGAATGGTTAACGTGACAAGCCGAGCAAACCCTCTGCCCAAACGGGACGTTAATGTGTGGTCCTGCAGAAATATGCTCACGGGGTTGGTTTGTCTTGCCAGCAGACGTGTGTGTGTGTGTGTGTGTGTGAAGGAGACTGACTGGTGTTAAATAGAAATATTGTTCATGGCAAGTGAGATGTGAAAGGAAGAGTGGCAGGCCGTGTGTGCGTGCGAGAACTAGCTCTAATTATCGATTGGATTGTGCTTGACAGATATGGAGTCTGCAGAACGGCTGGCCTCGCCTTCCGCCACCCCGGCCTCCGTCCACGCCGCCACTTCTTCGACGTCATCTTCCTCTTCCTCCTCTTCCTCATCCACAGCAGCCTCCAATGCCAAGAGCAGCCTGAACCACGGAGTCACGGCCTCGCTCGGCACATGCGGTAAGAACTCACGCGCACACATGCTCTTTCCTGCCCTGACGCAAGGGTTGCTTGTTGTTACAGTGTGAAAAGTGCTCAGTCAAAACTCACGCACCATCACACGGCAGCACATTTCCACACACACACACACACCGGAGCGCTTTGAGCATGTCTCCCAGTTTAGGTTGGCGGCAGATCGGAGACTGATGTCATCAGGGACCTCTCTTCTTGTCTGTTGAAGGATCTTTTTTTTTTCCTCTCTGAATGACATGTGATAAAGCGCAAATCTTCTCTGCTGATTGAGTCTTGTCTGATAAGGCACAAGTGTTCACTTTCTCACAGTCTGCTCTGTTAAAGGGATAGTTCAGCCAAAAATGAAAGTTCTGTCATCATTTATTCTTCCTCAAGTCGTTCCAAACTGTGGTTTATTTCTTCCGAGGAACACAAAAGGAGATTTTGTGTCCAAAGTGTACAAACTCCTTTTTTAGTGCAGTTAGTATTGGGGCTGTCAAATGCCAAGATGGACAAAAAAAGCACCATAAAAGTAGAACACATGACTCTATTAAAGGGTTTTCTTTGATGCGTGAAAACAGACCTTATTGGTTCTTGTGTGTCAAGCAAGTATGATTGATCTTTCATTTATGCTATTTTATATATTTGTGTTGATCAATGTAAATGTATGAATAAAATCCTAAATTAAATCTGTTTATCATATAAAGCAATCATGTCCTTTCATTAGATTTGGATTAAACTGCTTGATTTGTTATATGTAATTATCTTTATATATATTTTGTACTTCTTGACACTTCCTTGACAGAATATTAAAAATATCTTTCAAAGATGAATGTAAGTGTTACGGGTTTTGAACGGCCACAGCTAGTGAATCTTAATCAGTTCAAAATAGCGCTTCTATTTGTGATCGGACAACATTTGACATCAGTTGTTAGATTTGTGAGAACCAATGTCATTGGCATTGTTTGTTGTCAAACATCTGTCTTAAGCACCATATTTAAATTTGACACTACAAGAATGAGTTTTTATTCAACAGATAACGACTTAAAAACAGACAAGAAAGGTTTGGAAATATAAATAATGACAGAATTTACATTTTTGTCTGAAGCATACCTCGAAAAGCTGTATTAGTAGCATCACTACAAATATTACTCCATAATAAAGTGCCCCTAGTTTTTAAATAATTAGTTTTTAAAGCTATTTTGCAGCATTACATTTCAGTATTTAAGCAATTCATTCACATATCTGGTATTTTCTGTTGGACATTTGCAAAGCTGCTTAGACTGTGTAGTCTTACAAGTTAATCATCTAACTTTTTTTTAAGAATGGTCATACCTTTAAGTAAGTTAATTAAAAAGATAGATTGGTTGAATTTAAATCTGAAAAGTAAGTAAGACTGATTACTCCTTGGATATCTGCTAGTTGGTCAGACTAGTACTTAAAGGGTTAGTTCACCCAAAAATGAAATTTCTGTCATTAATTACTCACCCTCATGTCGTTCCACACCCGTAAGACCTTTGTTTGTCTTCAGAACACAAATGAAGATATTTTTGATGCAATCCGAGGGTATCTGATCCACATTTAGGCAGCAACGACATTGCACCTTTTGAGGTCCAAAAAGGTACTTAAGACATTGTTAAAACTGTCGATGTGACTACAGCAACAAGACAACTTTTTGTGTGTAAAAACAAAATGAAAATTCAACAAATTTGCCTGTCCCGTCATACTGCTGCGCTATTTTCGTTGCAGAGCTTCAGTGTTTACGTCCGAACGGCGGCTCAGTATTAGCCGGGTCCGGTCACGTGAGCAGCACGACACATGCGTGTAATACTGACGCAGGAGCTGGCCAATACTGAGCCTGCGTTCATGGCAATGGATGTTAGTTGGTTTAAGTATATCACAGCAACTGAAATAGCCATTATTTTTAATCGAAAGAGACATAGGTGTGTTATCCAATCATTAATGGAAAGGAACGCCCCTTATACTTGGGAGCGGCCATGTATGAGGTGTTTCTCTGTGTTTCTTCCTCCTGTCTGCTTCGAGGTCTTGATAAATTGTGGCATTTCTTTGTTTAGAATCCAATTAGAAACCTAATTCTTTTGTCTTTTATTTAAGAAGAAGACTGTCTAGTGTTCTGTCTAAACATACCGCACCATCTTTAAAGAATGATTGGCTTTTACATGAAAAAACGGTTTCAATTGCAGTTTTGCGAAATATTACTTTTTCGAATTGCCTGAAAAACCACCTTATGTGAGCATAAAATTGTTTTTGCAATATATGGGATTTTTTGTTTCCATTGGTTGTATTTTCACTTTGCAATTTAAATTTGCGCAATTTGAAGCGTAATGGAAACGCAGATATAGTCACTGTTTATGCAACTGCCCCCTAGTGGCTGTTTAAAACTAGAACTAGCGATGGCTGATTTCTGAATTAATCGAATGTTTTTCAATGAATCGGTTGAACAGCTTAACAAAATCAATTCGCAGTTCAGTCTGCATTGTTTGCAGCTCACTCACCCACTGAATTGTAAAAGGTTTCTTACTCAGTCAAACAGTTATAGGATACTTTAAAACACAGAACAAGAGTGCTGGATGCAAAATTAAATCTTTACCTAGAATCAGTTAAAACCATTTTTTTTGGGTCGTTTTGGAGCTTGACTACCCCTGTCCTCCATTATAAAAGAGCACTCCGGACATTCTGCAAAATAACTCTATATGCGTTTCCCGGAGTACAGGATTGAAATTATTTATTAATAATTTTTCTAACTGTCCGTAGTCTTTCCATCTGATAAAGCATCTCTTCTCCCTCCCTCTTGTGTTTTGTTCTTTCTGTGTTGCAGTCAGGGCTGAAGAAAGCCACTGACTTGCTCCTGTCATAATTACCGACTTATTGTTCGGCATGTGAAAACACCGTCCAGGATTTAGCACTCACAGTTTTGGCTGCAAATTGAAAAGCTGCTGCATTAATGAATCTCAACCAATTAACTAGACCTTTGTTAATACTGCTGTCTTCTCACTCTCCACCCCCCTGCACATAAACACACGCACACACGTGAACGCACAGACACAATAACACCGCTTTCCCTCCATCCTTCCTGACACTCTTAAATATCCTCTTCTCCTCTGTAAACTGTGAAGTTTGTAAGGCTCCACTGACTCTTTCCTGTTAGTAAATCGTTCTGTCTGCTCTGGTTTCGTTTTTGGCCCAGTGTCGCTTTCTGACGAGACTCTCATTAACAGTTGATATTCCACATGGCTTTCCACTCCTCTACCTCAACACCAGCCCGACAAGAGGAGTGATGGTGAAGGGAGACCTTTTGTTTTTGCTGAGAGACTGCTATTTTTCCACCTCAGAGTTTTGGATTTTTGAATATGTAATTCCAGCGTTGACAAGTCTCTCTTGAAATTCAAGTACCCAGCAAAATTCGGGTTCAAGTACTCACCCAACTCTCTGTGTTGTTCTGTTTTTACAGAAATGTTGCTCTAGTTTTAGTTGGAGCCATGGTTTAGTGGTTACTGTAGATACACTTGACATGGTGCTCATGTAGGTAAATAAAAACAATGCCTCGTCTTTTTCACTGCAACTTCAAAGGAAGCAAGACAATGTTGTTGAAACTAGCGCTGGATATCTGAGGTAATTTTATGTTACACTGTTTGCTAGCCTGGCATATATCTATTTATTCTGAGGGTATGACTGATTTTTTTCCATATATCCATTTTCTTAACTTCTCCTCAATGTCGTCTGCCATTTTAAATGCATGAGCCCTTAAATTAGAATGGATTTCGCTCTTAAAGTGATCCCGATGATATTGTTTCTCTATACGATATATGGACAGTGCTATTCTTGTATATTTAGAACAAATTTTAGAACTATATCTTTATCGTTATGTTTAAAGTTATCGTTCCTGGTGTGAATGGGCCTTAACCCAAGCTCTATTCTTGCTTCCTGAATCCATTCCATTTTCCACTATAACTCTTTACTACGCAATAGTTAGCTTCTGTCCACTAATTTGATAAGGAAAAGTGGCATTCAAAGTAGGAATGGGTCAAGATGACATCTGACTATTCACTTAGAGATGCTGACTTCATTTTTAAAAGTAATACATTTTGGTATTTTTAGCTCATTAATCATGTGTCTTAGCTGTTTACACTATAAAACTAATTTCTCTGAGACATTTCATCTTTAAATGTAAAGCACTGCTGCTACAGCCAAACATGAATGTCAAATGTCTTTATCTTGCAGTACTAGCATTGCATTTTTAAGACAGCATGCCTCTAGATGCAAATAATTTTATTTTTCATTGCATTTTCACTGGTGAATCTGAAATCAGCCTGGTTATTGAAGGCATAGTGAAGACCAGTTAGCCAGCTAGTTGTTCAGTAACTCACCAAATTGTCAGTTTTGCAAATATGTAGTTTTCAGTTCCAAGAGTGCTGATGTTTCATAAAATAGGACTGGGACAGTTTGCATCACTTCACTTGTCTGCGATTGCTACATAGAATTCCAGCACTTGATCCTGCTTTGTCCTCTATTGGGATTATTTTTGTTGGCTCTGCAAAAATAAAATATCTGGCCATATTGTGTCTGAAATGCCAAGTATATTGTTATAGTTGTATAAAAGCATATATAAGATGCTGTATAACTGAATAGCCTATCACCGTGGCTGAGATTCCCAGTGATACAGTAATATTCCTTCTCATGTGATATTGCTTAATTTAAAGGTGTGGTTTGTTATGATTTCACTTTTTTAACTTTAGTTAGTGTGTAATGTTGCTGTTAGAGCATAAACAACATCTGCAAAGTTACGACACTCAAAGTTCAATGCAAAGGAAGATATTTTCTTTTACAGTAAAAGCTCCGCCCTCTTCTGGAAAGCGTCCGAGAGCTCATTTGCATTTAAAGGGACACACACAAAAACAGCTTGTTTTTGCTCAAACCCAAATGGGGCAAATTTGACAAGCTATAATAAGTGATCTGTTGGGTATTTTTGAGCTGAAACTTCACAGCCACCAGAGATTTATATTAAATCTTGTAAAGGGGCATTATAGGTTCCCTTTAAAGAGCAAAAATCCCAAAACAAAGACTGATCCATTATAAAGTGATTTTACCTGGGTTAAACAGACAAGAGGACCTCGGTAATTCAGTCCTAGTTGAGCTGATTAACGTTCAGAATGAGACTTTCCCTCGACAGGTTCTCACAGCGCTATCATTACCACTTTAAACGCAATTAACACTTTGTCCCACTAAATCACCGGCCCACAAGCGTGCCAGAGCGATAGATGATGTTCAGGTCGTGAATGAGGTGCATCTGGGCTTAAACCGAGAATATTCTAACCTCTCTCAGAACAAACGGCGGCCACATGTTCGCACTTTTTCTCGCCGTCCCCCTCAGACACACAGACAATTAAGTCGGCTGTCAGATCTGTCTGTAGAAATGTGATTGATGCAAACGGAGGGCACATTAATCGGCTTCCGCCGCATCCCACATAAGAGAACGAACGAGGAGACAGGTGGGGGAGGACAGTGGCGCTTTTCAAGATGGCTCGGTTTGTCAGAAGATGGAGAACATGGGAAGGTGTGTTGGTGGGGGGGTGGGGGACAAGCGAAGAAAGAGAGAGACGGCGAGAGAGAACGAAGGAGAAAGATAAAATAAGAAGGATATCAGGTAATCCGGTAATTCTGCTCTGCTCCTCTCAGAGGCTGATTTAATTATTGCCGGCTGAAAGCGCATTAATATGAAACTGGCGTTTCTGCCACTGTGTGTGTTTGTGTGTGTGTATGTGTGCCAGCAGGAGCGGATGATGGTCTTTGGGGGAATATTTCCTCTCATTTATCTTCACATCCGCCTCTCTCCTTCTCAAGCTCCTTTTTTTCGTCCCTTTTTCCCCTGTTTCATCGCCACTGTCTACATCAGGACAAACCCCAAAACATACTGGATTTGTGTATGTGAGAATTGAAAGGGACAGGCCTCAAGCTCAGGAACTGAAAGCTGTCAGTCTTCTTTATTCTCTTTACCATTCTAGAGCCTAATTAAAAGAGGGCATATGCAAAACAGGATTTTCTCGCTCTTTTGAAATAACTGGCTGCATGCAAAAACAAACATACAGCATGACCAGCGTAGACTTATTCACTAACACACGACTCTTTGAGCCCATTCTTTCAATGAATCTGGCAAAAAAACAATCACAGACTCAAAGTTGCTGTAATAAATGCCATTTTAATAATCAAAACATTAAAATGTGTCACAGATACAGTGGGGTGCTGGGGTGACCAGCTACTCATACGCCAGGAAAACTTTATAAAGACTTTCATTAATGGCAAATGATACATTAACAGGTTTGGATTAAGTGGATTCTGGGTAAACATTCCACATCATCCAACATTAAAACATCCTGTTACTGTTTCACTGAATGAGAAACTGCTGACAGTTCAGTAGGTAAGTGGGCTGTCTGAATGATTCAAATGGATTTTGTTAACACGTTCCAGCCCGTTATTCACTAAACTAGCATCGCTATTTATAATTCTAAACGGCTGAATAAATAAAGAAAGTGTCAGGGAAATGTAATGTACTGTTTGTCAGTTTTTGTACCATACTACAAAATTAATAAAATGGCTTTGCTACTGAAAAGCAACATGGTTTAAAAACTATCTACATTACCACAATGCCAAGGCTTAATTTGTGCAAAAACAAGCCTGATCCAGATCCTGCACCTCCAAAATCCAATCCGACACCTCATTTGTAGGATCCCCCATCTCATAAATGTATAAAAACAATTATTAAGAAGTGGAAGAAATGCAGCTACAAAAAAAGAAAAAAAAAGAAGAAAAAAAAAAGCAGCTTTCTGTTGGTCAACATGACCAATCTGTGTGACCAATTTAAAGCCCGTTGTGAAATCTTCCCCTCTTGCATGAAATTTGCATGGATTCCTAATGAAATGTCTGGATTTTATCTGGGAAAGTTTTACTGAACAATGCTAAATGTGACCACACTTTTACAAAGACATTTTGTGTGAGAAACAATGGAAATTTATATCATATTGATCATATGGGTTATGACAAGACATGAGTAAATAATGACAAAATTTTTATTTTAGGTCAACTATTATTTTTTTAAAGGTAGCAAGGGTCAGAAAGAGAGTGGAAAATGGTCATGTAAAACTAAATCATGGACGTTTCAAGTGGACAAACATTTTAAGTGGACTCTGGGGAAAAAATACTGCAAAAAACTGCATGCAGCAGACAGTTTCTACAGTCTTCACACATAAACAACAGCAAAGGGAAGTCAAGGCCCTCTCCTCCCCATCCCTCCTGGAGTTATAGCTATCTGCAAAAGTCCTGCATTTCCCATCATCACTTTGCTCTGTGTGTGTGTGTGTGTGTGCAAGAGAGAGAGCTGGCGCGGTGCTGCGCTGGCGGAACGGTGCGCTCAAGCCTTTCTTCTCTGTGCTCCCTAATGGAAATTGAATTTGCATGAAATATGCGGCTTAGAAATTACATGTGACTCCTGAAGGAGACAATGGGCAGCATCAGCGCTGCCAGAGGAGATCGATCCCAGAAAGGATGCAATCTGGATGATGATGACGACGACGATGATTAATACGAAGAGCTCTGTGTTTACATGTATGCCGAGAGCTTATACAATGTCAAACAAGAGATTGAAGTGATTTATCGGACTCGGAGAGGGTGTTGTGATATCTTATAGAATATTGTGGAAGATGCAGGGGCGCTTTGGGCGTCTTCTCTCCCACTTCTTCCTTGTTCTATCACGCGGAGACTTTCATTTGGTCTGATCATAGTTATTAATCAAATAGTGTCAGAAAGCCTGTGATTACATTAACATTAACAGCCATCAAACTGTCTCTCACAGTTTCACACACACACGTTTACTTACTGTCTAAATGAAGACATACCATAGACTGTTTTTTATATATAAAGCTAATTATAAATACAATAGATTATCCCTACTCCTAAAAAAAAAAAAAAAAAAACATTTTTACATGGAAAATATACACTGCCGTTCAAAAGTTTGGGATTTGTAAGATTTTTAATGTTTTTAATGTCAAAAGAAGCCTCTTCTGCTCACCAAGGCTGCATTTATTTGATTAAAAAACAACAGCAACAAAAAAACAGTAATATTGTGAAATATTATTACAATTTAAAAATCTGTTTTCTATGTGAATATATTGTAAAATGTAATTTATTCCTGTGATGCTGAATTTTCAACATCAATACTCCAGTCTTCAGTGTCACATGATCCTTCAGAAATCATTCTAATAAGCTGATTTGCTGCTCAAGAAATATTTATTATTATTAGCAATGTTGAAAACATATTTAAATAACTATACACTCTAAAATGCTGGGTTAAAAACAACCCAAGTTGGGTTGAAAATGGACAAACCCAGTGATTGGGTTGTTTTAACCCAGCGGTTGGGTTAAATGTTTGCCCTGGGCAGTTTTTATTTAACCCAACTATTGTTTAAAAATGTCTATATGGCTGGCTTAAAATGAACTCAAAATAGGTTGGAAATTAAAAATTATACACATAATTACTAGAGGCAACAATAATAATCAAAAGGAGAACATTTATTAATAAGCCATTTTAAAAATGTTTGTTTAATTATTATGCATTAAACTTACTAATAAATGTTCATTTATTAAACATATTAGTAAATGTTAATTTCCAACATACTTTGGGTTCATTTTAAACAAGTAATACAGTAATCTTTAAACAATAGTTGAGTTAAATAAAACTACCCAGCAAGCTGGGCAAACATTTTAACCCAACCGCTGGGTTTGTCCATTTTCAACCCAACTTCGGTTGTTTTTAACCCAGCATTTTTAGAGTGTAGCATTTATTTGAAATAGAATCTTTTGTAACATTGTAAATGTTTTGTAATTTAATTTTGTAAATCTTTACTGTTACTTTTGATAAATGTAATGCCTCCTTGTTGAATAAATATATTAATTTCTTCAATTTCTTTAAAAAAAATAAAAATCTTACACATCCCAAACTTTTGAATGGTAGTGTGTATATATAGGTGTACCCAAATGTCCCCAGGGGGAGGTTTTATCTAACCCCTCCATGTCTGCATCATCTACATCTAAACACACAATACTGAAAACGTAAATGCAAAAGGGAAAATGCTCATGCTGTCTCTTCTTTCCTGGGCATGCAAACATAAACGCTTCAAGTCTTTGTGACTGAGAATGCAGCTTCATGAGCAAACTGAATGTTAGTTAGGATTGCAACTAGGGGCGAATTGTTATAGTCATATCCAGATATGTGGCTTTAGAGGCTGATGCAGCACTATGAGGCTTACTCTTCTCTAGGCACACACACACACACACACACACACACACACACACACACACACACACACACACACACACACACACACACACACACACACACACACACACACACACACACACACACACACACACACACACACACACACACACACACACAGAGCCATACAGCTTTCTGAATGTCTCTTTGATATATACACACAAGCCCACACACCTTGACAGAGCACTCAGAACACATATAAGCTCTCACTGAACTCTGAATCACTCGACACTAACACTCACTTTCTTTCTCATACAAATAACTTCTCTCTCTATTCCTAAAGTGTCACGAGTGGCAGAGTGGTATTCTACTACTTCAAAAGAAAAAAATCCAGTAACCATTATACTTAGAGGCAAAGCTGGTTTACGTTAGGGGTGTGATGAGACAGTTAACTCGCGAGACGAGACATTAGACCGAGTTCACGAGAATGAGGCGAGACTAGATTTTTACAGTATTTTTAAGAAATCCTCAATGACGAAATACATGACTAGAAAAAAAGTCTGCAGGTGCATTTGTAATGCTTTAACTAATCATCTTATAATGAATGTCTGAGTATGAATTATCATATGCAGTAAAAGACAACAATACTCAAGCACTGTAAAAGGTTTTGCCACAAACTCAACTGACTGGCTTCTCTCCTGTATGATTTCATAGGTCTCTTCAGACCTTAGAACTGTACTTGATTTATGTGCTTCTACAACTTTTGACCTCCTAACTGAACTCCTTTCCACAAATTCAGCATAGAAATAAAAACAGTATAATAAAAATAAATAAGAGTCTTAAGTGCAAACAATAAGTGCAACCTTAATCAAAGTACTCTCTCAATATTCAAAGACCAAATTTTTCTTCAAGGATGATACAGAGCTGAGAGATAGCTTTCGTATCGGGAGATATTTGCATGCATCAGGGAGCCGCTTTCAAAAGGCAGGGTATTGAAATCGCGTTTGAATGCGCGTTCGCGTTTTACTTTCGCTTTCGTTTCCACTATCACGTGTACTCTGTGAATAGGGAGCAGCGGTGCTGAGTGCGCTTTCTACAAGATAAGACATTTGTCAGACGCTTAGGCTCTGTTGTGCAACGAATCCTCTGCCATGGTCTTGTCAGTCATCTCATCTTACTCTCATCACGTGAACAGTGACCTCTGTTCCTGCTGCACTACGTACGATTCTTCAGCTCGTGTTGGATGAGCTGGATGGGATTGAAGTGACTGTTATCAAACTTAATGAAATGGTTTTTATTTATATAAAAAGCAAAACAACAGTGGAGTCGTAATGTAAATGTAGTAGTGACATATTCTATCCTAATTTCACACTCACACTCTGTCATGGCAATATATCGAGACATCTTTTCACCTCAACTAGAAATCTCGTTGCACCCATAGTTTACATATTACATAATTAGGCTTATTTGTTTATTTATTTTCCCTAGTGGCAACCATTTCTTGTTTTAAGCATTACCCTTTTAAAATGTTCTGATTATCTAATGCTGAATGTGTAATGGTGTGTTATGTGTGTGTTTGACGGGACAGGTCCTCTGTTTGGGCTGACGGGCAGTGACCAGCCCTTCAGTGTCAGCTCAGTGACCTCTGTGCCCAGCGCGTACCCTCTCATGGCCCACCCAGCCTTTGGTTTGCTATCACCAGCAACGGTCCGCCCAGAGTTTGGAGGTCTAGGAGGTCTGGGGGTCTCTGCTGCCCTCGCAGCTCACCCACAACTAGGAGCCTTCTCAGGTATGTGTGCATACCCTTTATTCATGACCGAAGGTCTGATGACACCAAGCCCTATGTAATTAAATGACACAAAAGTATAATCAATTATTATTATCATTTCATATTTATTTCAGTCCAGTCTCATTTAGATTATCTACCCTAGTGTTATAAGGTAGTTTACACTCTCTTTTCTCAGAATGGTGGAGAGCAGCAGAAGCACATGGACGGAGTCCTCCAGCATTCTTCCCACCTTTTTTGGGTCTGCCACCTATGTTCGCCCCACCCCTTCACAACCACGAGGCCAATCCGTATACATCCAAAACACCCAGCAAGAGCAGTCAGGCCTCCAAAGGTATTAATCTGTCTATATCTGCCTCCTGGAAATGTGTGATATTCCTTGGAGGCAGACTTAATGTTAAACAAAAGTTATGCAGCAGTAATGTAGCCTTCAGGCTGGTGCACTCGCAGTAATCATCGCCTTGAGCAGTCGCCTGCAGTGTTGAATTCATCAGGAGATTCTGCAGTTTTAACCTATACTTTTGTCCCAGAAATCAATGCTGAAGGCTATTTAACATAGTATATATTTTGAGGGAAATTGTAACAACAATTGTAGCAAAAACTTGCATAGTTTAAAAGCATCTGACTGGTTCATGTGAACTCTCTGGAGCACAGGTGTGAACGGAGCTGTGAATGGTCGTTCGCTGTCTCCTTCTGCGGCTAAAGGAACTGTTTCGGCTTCTGCCTCCCCCTCCCCCGCGCTCCGGCCCCCTGAACACAGCCGGACACTCAACGCCAAAGCCCGCGACCGCAAGGCCAGTCACCATAGCAACAGCACAGGGGCGCTTCAGGAGAAACCCTCACAGAAAACTAAAGAGAAGGTACGACACCATTGCACGCAAGGAGCGGAAATGCAGCGTGTGGTCTAAACACACAAACACTACATATACATGACCAATTATTTAATTGTGTGTTGAATTCATTAACACTGATGTCTGTGTCGACCAATGCAGAAAGCCCGTAAGAAGCAGGTAGAGGGGTCTGCCGTAAGCGAGAGTGAATCTGGATCGTCGCTGGATACTGACAGCGACGGCGTGAGCAGCAGCGATATTGATGATCTTGGAGAGGAAGAAGATGATGATGACGAAGACGAAGATGAGCAGAGTAAAGACAGCGAAGAGTCAGACTCGGAAAAGGAGCGTCAGAAAAAAAAGAAAATGAAAGTGAGATGTTGCTCATATTAGCTTATTATTGTTTTCCAGGCTGTTAACCAGAAGGTTTGTGGTCTGAATCTTAGCATTGCACCAGTGAGCCATTGAGTGATGGAACTATGATGTCACTTTGTAAGCCAATCGGCAGTTAGCATCACGCCCGTTCCCTCGTCAAAAACCCCATAGGCTTCTATGTTCTGTGATCAACAAAAGTTTGATACTTGTCCATCAAGAAGATAATTTTCACGGATGAACACAACTTTGAATTTTGAAGTCTAAATGCAGTCGTCAGTAGCAAAAAGCTAAAGGTAGCGAACTACACCACGGTCACACGATTTCAACGTCACCAAACTACCAACAACTCTTTATCTAAAGATATTTTCCCTGAAAGTTTGAATTAGAATAGTTTGTAAGAGTGCAGTTATAAACTTAACAAGGCTGTAAAAGTGGACTGAGCTTACCTGTTCAGCGTGATGACGTTTAATGTCGCCAAAGACTATAGATATAAAAAGACTGATCACTCCTATTAGTTATGAATGTGAGAAATTACAATGTGCAATATGGTGGAATACGTCCCGCCTTCTAAGTAAAAGAGCCAATCGCTGATTGATAAAGTAACCTGAGACTACTCATGCGCATTGGCCTGAAAAACCTATCCTGAAAAATAAGCTTTTTTAACGCTATTTGAGAATAAGAAAAAACATTTATGAGACAGCTCATGTCAGATTTTGTTGCTGATTTATTTCGTTGTGAGTTTGCCAAGCAGTTTTTGAGATTTCCCCATTCAAATAGATGGGACTTGGTCTGGGATGCCTGAAATAGCTGCCTGGAGACGTTGCAAATATGGCCGGCGAGTAAACAGACTTTCCTTGAAAGGGACTTTGATGTCGCTGACAGCCTCTGTAGTCCTATTTAGCCACTTGTTAGCAACCGCCTTTTTCAAGACATGTAACAGCATGGGTAGGTTAATACTGGTGTATTTTATGTCGTAGAATAAAACGTGAAAGTATCTTGAGCTTGTGTTAACCACAGACCTAATTTTAGCCATTTAACCAAAAACCCATTGACTTTGGGATGACACCAAAAACCCACTGACTTTGGGACGATGGAACCAGAGGTGCTAAAATGCTAACTCGCTTCCGGGTTTTGGCCTACAAAAATGTGTCATAGTTTCTCCACACCATTGAGTAAAGCACTTAACCTTCAGGGGCCGTATTCACAAAACATCTTAAGGCTAAAAGTAGCTCATAACTTGCCGATTTAGGAGAAACTCTTAAAAATAATGGGCGTGTCAGTCCTAATTTTAGGAGTCCTAACATTAAGAGTAGTCAAGAGGACTCCTAAGTCACTAAGACTAAATCACAAACAGTCCTAATCCACCCAAAGACACTGTACACAATTGAGGCAATAGCAATAGAGCCTTAGGTGCTGAACCTTTTCTTCATAAATGCAATGCATTTTGATTTCTAGATTTGAATCTACGATGAGACGCCCAAAAAAAAAAAAAACTTTAACAAATAAATATTGTCTGATTATCTGTGGCATTGGTTTTCATGAGTTCACACTTACAAATGAATGGAGTAAATATATATATATATATATATATATATATATATATATATATATATATATATATATATATATATATATATATATATATATATATATATATATATATATATATATATATATATATATATATATATATATATATATATATATATATATATATATATATATATATATATATATATATATATATATATATATATATATATATATATAATTTGTTGCTTCAATTCTGCATTCCCTTGAGATGAATACATCCAAGAGGTGGAAACAATAAACTGTATATACTAGTTTAAATAGTGACACTTAGCCTACATTTTAAAACCTTTATGGCAACATTTTATTTTGACTATGGCAACATTTTTATAAAAAAAATATTTATTTGAATAATTCAACATTTGTATTTTAAAACTTTTATTTTAATTTGGAAACATGACACTTCATTCTACAATATTTCTATGATTAAATCGCTGACTCCTCCCCCATCATCTAATCACTGTGTGTTTACTCCATAGCAACGAGGTCAACCCCGCCCTTACTCTTAAGACTTCAGTCTGTTTCTTAGTAAAAGTTTGTCACAGCAGCTCTGTGAATAGGTTTTAAGAGAAAACTCTTAGCTAAGAACTTTTACTGCTATTTAGGAGAACTCTTAGTGGTAAGATAAAATGTTTTGTGAATACGGCCCCTGATTGCTCCAGTGCACTGGAAGTGACTTTGGATAAAAGTATCTGCTAAATGATAAACAGAGGTCATTTACATATGTCTTAAAGGTAGAGTATCAAAAACAACCATTTTAATGCTGAGGGTTGGTGAATAGTCTTGTAAAAACACATTATGAGTTGTTTTGGTGTAAAATCCTTAATCAACAAGTGGACTTCTCCCTCATCTTGTTTACCCAGATTGTGACGTCAAACTCTGGGCTCAGTAAGAAGGAAAAGACCAGGCTGCTGGAGGCCCGGGACTTCCACGGAGGCCTGCCGGGCAGTGCACCTTTAGAGCCCTCTCCTCCAGTGCACCTGCACCGCTCTCCACCTCCGCCAGCCCTGTCTCAGTCCCCTCTGCTGTCTCTGTCGGGCAGCAGAGCCAGGGAAAGACCCCTCCACACCAGCGTCATCCAGTCCACAGGCCTGGCTGCTGCAGCTAAACCGTTAGCACTGATCGCACAGTCACGTCGAGACGTTTCTCCTAAACATTCTCCACAGCATCTTAACTCCTCTCCAAAAAAACCCTCAGCCTCTACCAAGCCTCTCACTTCCTCACCTCAGCCCCTCCCACTCTCGTTATGCTCCTCCCCCAAGCCACTATCAGTCCCCTCCCCTCCGAAACCCCTCCCCCTGTCCTCTTCCCCCAAACCGCCTCCTCTCACCCCTTCCCTCAAGGCGCAATCTCAAGCTTCCTCCCACAAGTCCCAATCTCCAGCACTGGATGCTCTGACCAGCAGGAAGCTTCTCGAAAGTTCTCTGGCACAAGTCACTGCTGACTACAGGCTAAAACAGGTGAGTAGATAGTTTGCCACAGTCTAGCAGGAGCAATGTGAGAATGTTCATCCTTCAAGTCCACACATTAATCTCACTTTTCCCTCAAGGCCAGCGTCCACATTTTCATTTTCCAGAAAAGCAAACCAGCTAAAGCAAATTCTCCACAGTTTCTGTCCGTATCTTTTAAGCCAATTTAGGATTATCGCTTTTAGGGTGCTGTTTGTATTCAGGACGTGTCTCTCCTTATTGACCAGCCTATTTGAAAAGGTCAGAGTAACGGAGAGGGAGAATGTGAGTGGGCGAGAGAGTTATTTGTGTGTGTGTGTGTGTGTTTGTGTTTGTGAATGTGCTGAAGACAGAAACGCAGAGAGAAGGACAGAAAGGACAGCTCCATTCTCTTATCAGTAGCACTGGCTTCCCGACCGTGTGGCTTTAGTTGGTAAATGAAAGTGACAATGTGCATCGCTTTATTAGAATTACTGAAGCAAAACCAACAGGCAATTAACTCCATGACTTCTTAAGGGTCCAGATTTCAGTAAATGAGTGTAATAAATGTGCCTTTTCCTCACCTCGCCTTTTGTTGCCTTGAAATTGCTGTTGAAGAGGTTAATATAGTTTTTTCTTCTTCTTGTAATTAACCAGAGTGATTTTTTTATTATGTTACGGTGGGGAACAGTTTCATAATATTTTGATTTTATTAGCGGTGCTTACTAAGGCAAATAACAGTGTTACTCTTGCTTATACTTGCAGTTGCAGTGTTTGTGCTGTATGAATGGTTCCTGAAAGCATGTGGCTTGCTATTACTTTTTAATAAAAGTAAATAAATAGAGGTTAATAAAATTACCCAGTAAATAAACCCAATTCATATCTAAGGACTGGGACCCAATAAACCCCGCCTCTGTCTTAGAATTGGCTGCAAGCTCACATTCATTTCTGCCTCCATCCAATCAGCAACCAGTGGATAGAAGTGGATTTTTTTTTTTTTTTTTCTTTTCAATAATCTGTTTCACTCAGATAAACATTGCAATATGGAAGAAAATATCTTCTGGTAAACGATTAATATGACAGTTTTTCTTATCTTAAGAAGTTTATTGAACTCAGGCAACTCCTTAGCAACCTCGTAGAAACACTCTTGCAAGTGCCAATTTTCTTATTATTTCAACACAAACATGTTCATGAGTCAGGAAACTATAATGGTCTATGAGGATTTCAAAGCATTGAGCTCAGCGGTTGAAGGCAGGCAGAGTTTGAGCATTCCTTCTCTCTTAATGAATGTTGTGGAGCTGATAGAGTCATGGCCACGCTGTTGTTCTCTGTTTCAGTGAGTCAGAGCAGCATTATGCTCACTCACACTCTTCCTCCACCAGCACTTAAGTCACATGACAACCAGTGCAATTACCACATCTCCACCTCTCCCTCTCTGCTGTTTTTCCCCTCTCTCACTCTCACTCTCTTTGTTTATCAGTCAATTTGTTGTTTGTTCCTCCTCTCATCTTTGCTCTCAGTATACATATCTCACTTTCTCTGAAGATGTGCTTCGTTCAAGGAAATTCTGTTTTGTTCCATTTTGTTTTGAAAACAGTATTGCCCCACAGAAGAACATGCTGTAATATTGATTTCAAGAAATAGATAAAGAGATATGAATAATATAAATGGGTTTTATACACCATTTTAATGCAGAACTATACCACCAGATGTACGCAAAAATCACAGTCTCCCATATGGAATGATTTATACATTTATACATGACTTGAAAATGAAAATATGCAGTTAATTTACTTAGCCTCAGGCCATCCAAGGTGTAAATGATTTTTGTTTTTATTTTTTTCTTCAGTTGAACAGTAAAGAAGATTTTTAGCTGAAACCGTGGTCAAAGGTGATTTCATGTAATGGAAGTCAATGTTTGCCGTCACTTCAAAAAGTTATATATAAAAAAAAAAACATATGCAGACAAAACATAATTATTACCCTAGGCTCCTGACATTACATTTAGATCTTAAAACCTGAAACGTTAGGTCTGTGCAAGAAGCTGAACATTATTTACAACATTATTACCTGTAATCCACAGCCTCACCAAACAGTCCGGAGCGAATTCACAGCAGTCTGGAGTGCAAGCTTCCTGTCGCATAATGACGTTTGAGCTCAAATTTTGGGAATCTCTCTGTTGTAAACAAACACAGCATCAGCTCACGTGTGAGTTTGCTTGTGTATACGTTATTAAGCGACAGGAAGCTCGCGCTCCAGACTGTCATGGACATGCTCGGGGCTGTTTGCCAAGGCTGTGGATTAGAGGTAAAAATTTTGCAAATAATTTTAAGTTACTTGCATAGACTGTTTTTTTTTTTTTTTAATCTCAAAGTGACAGCAACCATTGACTCACAGAATCACAGAGGACCATGATTTACTGATCTCTACTGTTCTACTGAAGAAAAAAGTCACCTACATCTTGGATGGCCTGCGTGCATTAACAGCAAATTTAATTTTTGGGTGAACTATCCCTTTAAGGCCCATTCACGCTAAGAACGATAACTATAAAGATAACTTCTGAATATATAGATATCTATATTAGTATCCACACCAACGGATGATCCTTTTTTATTCTAAGCACACGATGCAGTTATATCATCTGCTGTTTTAAATGCTCAAGGTCTATAAAGTCGGGTGGATTGTGTTTCAGTGTTTTTATCGTTCATCACCTAGAAAAAAAAATTATTCTGAAAGTGATTCCAATGATATCATCCCTCTGTGTCATTATCATTATAGGTATCATAACTTCACTATTTTCATATAATTAGAATGATTATTAAAACTTATAGTTGTAGTTATTGTTATAGTTATAATCCTTGGTGTATGTACGTGTGTATATTTATTATACATAAATATAGTATATTATTATAACTAAGAACAACTTCATTCACCTATTGTCCAGTGAAAATTTTGCTCTTGAAACTTCATGACATGAGACTGAATGTGATATAGACTTGCTTTTCTTACTCTCTATCATTGTTCTCTTTGTTTTTCCTTCTGCAGTCTTTCCTGTCCCAGGACCAGACGTTTCCTCTCCAGTTAAAGAAACAGCAGGACCCATATAAGATAAACAAGAGGGCAGGGGTGCCCACATCCTCTTCCTCATCTTCATCATCCTCCTCCTCTCTGCTCCCTCTTAAGCTCAGCTCCGAGGCGTCAGGTAGGACCAAGCCCCCTGCAGCGCAAGGCGTGTCCTCCTCCAGTCTGCCTTTCTCTCATGGCCTGCTGGGTCTGGGCCAGCCCAACGGAGTCATCCAGAGCACCCAAGATATGCCGTTGGCACTAACCACCAAACCCCGCTCAGACGTACCCGTCAACCTCAGCACGGGAGGCCGTAAGAGCCCCGCTTCTGCGTCTCCCACTCCTAACCGCACCCGTGAGCCGCGGAAGAGCAAGACTCCCAAAGCATTAGAGGCCTGGAGGGGTCTATCCCAGAACCACCTGGTGCAGTCTTTGGTGGACCTGTTTCAACACAGCGGAGCCGAGCAGGAGCTGCCCAGCAGCAAAGACTCAGATGACTCTGCTGAAGATGAAGATGACGAGGATGATGATGTGGAGGATGAAGAGGATGATGATGAAGAGGATTCAGATGACAGTCTTTCAGGTGAGAATGGTTTTCATTATTAACTCACTCTTGTTACTAGCAATTCATGAGTGAAATTTGTATATCCTACACCAAATTATTTTCAGTTCAATCACTATCAACTCAAGTAGGTGTGTAACGGTTCACCGAAGTCACGGTTCGGTACGTACCTCGGATTTGGGGTCACGGTTCTGTAAGTTTTCGGTACAATTGGAAAAATGGTCAAAATGGTTTGTTCCTTTTCAACGCTTTAGTTTAGGGTCCAATTCTCACTATTAACTCCTAATTGCTGCTTATTTACCTAAACTCTAATTACTGCTTATTAATGGTTAGTAAGGTAGTTGTTAAGGTATCGGGTAGGATTATGGGATGTAGAATATGGTCCTGCAGAATAAGGCATTAATGGCTGTTTATTAGTACTTATAAAGCATAATATGCATGCTAATAAGCAACTAGTTAATAGTCATAAGTGTTGTAAAGGAACAAATCCTCAATGCTAGGTTTCTTTTCATTTATTTTGAACAGACAGTAGTGCAAATCAGAGTTTGTTCCACCTAGCGACATTTAAGGGGGTCGCACACCGGACGCGAAGCTCAGCGTCGCGCCACGTCTTTAAAATTCGAACGCATTGTTTTCTATGAGAGTACGCACACCGGCGGCGACATTCGGCGCGCTTTCGCGGCGCCCAGCAACGACTCAGGAAGTTGTTTAAAATCCTGCCGTGCCACAGAGCGCCATGTACATTGTTTTACATTAAATGTATATTATATTTCTCTCAAATCGTCGTTAATGTACATACTGACTTCACCCTGTGCTGCAAGATACATCAGTTTCACATTCTAAGCTTAACAGCTTGAATAAAGTCTAAAAATGTATAATAAACATAGCATTTTCATTCCTTTTGCTTTGTTGTGCCATTTTTCCATGTACACAGTGCGAAATATTAAAGCTTAGGCATGTGACGTTTCCCTGTTGACGTAAAACACTCCCATTGTGCAGCTCTTCTATCAGGAGTCGAGTCAAAATTGAGCTCGCGCGTATATAATGTGCGCGGCCGGTGTGCGATACCTGTGAGTTGTCAGAGACGTGACGCTGCGCGGCGCCGAGCTACGCGTCCGGTGTGCGACCCCCTTTAGTCCCCTAGTTAGTAGAGTACAGCCTCCTATAGTGTATTAAGCAGTAAACAGAATGCACTCTTGGATAGCTCATATTTTTGCAGGGCGGATAAAAAGCAAAAGGTATTTGGTCATAATCAGCTACAAAACTGAAACATTTCATGTTATAAAAGTACAAAATAAACAGGGTAATGAAAAATAAAACGTGTGCATTAGGAGTGTTACAATTTGCTCAACAAACCCATTTTCCACATTCCGCTTCTTTTGGCACACAGTTTAGTGCACGAGCCTTTCAAAGTATTCTCCTTTGTCCATGAATGCAGAAAGACGCTTTCGACGCTTGCGCATTATCTAGTGGACTTTGTTTTCAAGCGCTCAAGTCATTCGCGTATGGGCTGCTGTTCTTCCGCTTTTTTTCCTTTTGTGGCGGTTAGCAAACAGCGTTGCATTACCTCATGCGCCCCCTTCTGGATTGGAGAGTGGATCATCCATGACTCACTGTATTCGTCGTCTGATTGCATGCACCAAAACGTGACGTCCGTACTGTGCGGTTTGGGACGAATACATGTACTGTTACACAGCTACTGTCAAGTCAGGGAACTTGACTTGACTTGACTTGACCTAAAATCCTGATCCAATGAAATATGCCTTACATTACTATTACTATATTGCCTTTAATTTAGCTCATTGTTGCAACCAGCATGACACAAGACATGTAATAATGATCAATTCCATAAACACCGTCTCATGTCCTCTCCTCTTGCCTGCTATTTTTCAGAGTCAGACAGTAATTCAGATAGCGAGATGAACGGTTCAGAGGGTGGTAAAAAGAAGCGCAAGGACGGAGGCATGGAGATGGACACAGATGGAGAGAAGACTCCTCAGAAACTCAGCAAGGGGTTTTCCCATCTTAACTCCTCCACCAATCACAGCCTGTCTGACTGTCTGCCACTAAACCTCCAGGTCATTAAGCCCTCCAGTGTGGCCACGCCCACCATTGTGAGCAGCTCCGGTGCCTTGACCTATCACAGCTCTCCCTCCTCATCGTACTCTGTTGGCACCTCTCCAGGTAACCACAGGCAACGTCATTACTAAACTAGACTAAAACTGGATATGCTTGACACCTTCTTTCAGAGCTGTGTCAGTATTAAAAGTGTGCACGCAGTATGTGTTGTGTGTTTGTGCGTGTCCTTTTGTTTGCGTATTTGTCTGTGTGCGGGTTGTCACACTCAGATGACGGGGTGTCTATTTTTAGAAAGATAAATGATGGCGTCTGGCATCACTCGGCTCCCTTTGCTCCCGTCTATTTGGGTGTGTGTCCTTGGACCTAGCCATTGTATCTGGCCTGTATTCCAGGAACAAAACAAAACAGAATTAATTTTAAACTCTTTCCATTAATTGTGTTTTCCTCTTGTGTTTGGTTTATGCAGGGTCAGGTTTAAGGTTAGGTAAATGTAGCTGGTAACAAGAGCTCTTTGTGTGGTGTGTCTAGGTTAACCCCGGTACCGTGTTTGCCTTAACCTGTTAGCTGAAGCACATCAACTAACTCTGTTTGGCTGGCTTAATCTGTTTTTTTTTTTCTATTTTCTTTCTGAAACTAACAGAGACATTTGTTAAACAAAACACTCTCAAATCCAGCAAACATGCCACAGAAGTGCATCTGCTCTTGGATGCCATTCAGCATCCCTCACCGCGATGGAATTAAACGCCTTTTCTAATGAAGCCGAATTGTGTCGTTGAAAAGCGCGCGGAATCTGTAATAAGCTGAAAAGAGTTACTGTGATTATTTGAGCGGCTGAGAGATTCACTTAACGCCCAATATGTTTACTGACTTCCCTTCTCTGAAGGAGAGATTTGAGCGATATGAATTTGTTAGTTTCTTCCTGTGGTTTTTGTTGGTGTCACTATTGCTGTTACTCATATTTTTCAACAACACCTTATCCCTAAGCATTATACTTGAGTGCGTAGCCCGTCTTGCATCATTTGTGCTACGGACATAAATCATACCCTTAAATCATGCAGCTTATTTAGGAGAGCTATTACTTTTACTATTATCTGATCAGATGTTTACCCGCCTAAAAGAAATTGGGCTAAAATACCCCATCGATTTAGCCTACAGGAGGTCAAATCTAAGAACCTAAATTTACCTTACTTGAGACTTGAAAGTGGGTTCTTTTGTTGAGAGTTTTTCTGCTTACCAATGTTACATTTATTTGATCAAAAATATAGTAAAAAACAGCAATATTGTGAAATATTACAATTTAAAATAACTGTTTTCTATTTTAATATACTTTACAATGTAATTTATTCCTGTGATGCTGAACTTTCAGCATCATTACTCCAGTCTTCAGTGTCACATGATCCTTCAGAAATCATTCTAATATGATGATTTGCTGCTCAAGAATCATTTCTGATTATTAATGATGAAAACTGTTGCTTAATATTTTTGTGGAAACATTTTTTCAGGATTCTTTGATAAATAGAAAGTAAGAATAAGTAGAAAGAAAAATCATCTGACCCTAACTTTTGAATGGTAGTGCATATAATATCAACCAATATTGTATATTTAGTTGCTCATGCTCATTTGTCCTATTTTTTCATTTGATTCTTTAAACTTTATTTATTTATTTTATTTAAAGTTAATAATTTAATAACAGTGTTACATGTAATCTTTAGCAAATCTCAAGATGAATATCCATTTCTCATACTGTATATTAAAATGTTATGATGCCTAGATTTACATTTATCTTGGTTTGTGTTTTATTTTTAGTTTATTTGAATTAACTTCTGTCCATTTTTTGTTTATCTGTCATGACATGAAACAGTTTGCCTTATCACTATTGGCCAGAATTTTAATATTAACGGATCCCCTAGTGAAAAACATTCAGGACGCCTTAGCAATCGCGTTGCAATCCCCTGGCCTTGTGGAGGCGGGTTTTATGCATGCATCAAAAGCAGAACAAATAAAAATCTAGGTTTTATTTGATGTTGTTTGCTCATTATGTGAATTGTAATTTGTAAGAGATGATGAGACGGTTTGCTTAAGATGTGTGTGTGTGTGTGTGTGTGTCTGTCTGGCTGTTGTCTTGTCTCAGGCTCTGCGAAGAGAAAGCGAGTGATGAATGAAGATGATTTACGGATTCCGCTGGAAATGGGGTACGTTTAAATATGACACACGCTGGTGGCAGCATGACTCAACACCTGTTAACTGCAGATCTGCATCCTGTGCTTCTGCAGCAACACAGCACACAATCTCATAAACATCACATTAAAACTGCAGATGAGTAAACACTCTCCTCAAATCAGAGTTCTTTTCTCTGTTATTACAAACCCATTCAAACAGGAACTATGGTGGCACCATTGCACAATTATCTTATAAAACCATGGTTCTTATGCACATTCATATTCATATTTATTATTTGCATTATCGAGGTACATGTGAATGCCACAGAAATATGTTATATGAAATAAATTGTAGTATAAGAAAAAGTGTTTTTTAGTATTTTTAAATGTGTAGGTATGTTCAAGTTGTTTTTACTGGGTGTCGTTTAGATCATTCAAGATTTACACATGATTGAAAGGTGAAGAACCACCATCATGCCTTCCTTGTCAAACTAACTGACTGTTAGGGGTTAACATATTTTTCTGGACTGCACAGTTTTAATGTAAATAGATGGTTTTACTCAGAGATACGTTTAACTGGATATATTTTAGAAAGTTCTGTCATCATTTACTCACCCTAAAGTTGTTCTAAACCTGTATGAATTTCTTTCTTCTGCTGAACACAAAAGAAGATATTTTGACCAAACAGTATTTTTTTTTCCATACTATGAAAGTCGGTGGTGCCCCACAAGGGTTTGGTTACCCGTATTCTTCAAAATATCTTTCTTTGTGTAGAGCAGAACAAAGAAATTTATACAGGTTTGAAACAACTTGAAGGTGAGTAAATGATGACAGAATTTAATTTTTGGGTGAACTATCCCTTTAAATGTCTCTTTTTTTTTTTTTTTTTTGTTAAATGTATGATTTTTGTCATTCGCTTTGTTCTCGCCATGAAGATAGTCTTGCTGCTGATCTGCCTTTAAAAATAATAATAAATAAATAAATGAAGGTACATGTCCAAAAATCCATGGTATTATTTTATTAGCATAAAGAGTAAAATAGCATAAAGCCTTTTTTTTTTTTTTTCCTTTAAGTTTGTACACAGTGATAAACACCCTTTTCTTCAACGTGTATGGTATTGTTCTAGCTGGCAAAGAGAGACCAGGATGAAAACAGTGGGCGGTCGGCTGCAGGGAGACGTTGCGTATTACGCCCCGTGCGGCAAGCGACTGCGACAGTACCCGGATGTCGTAAAGGTAAGCAGTCTTCCCTGCTGCCTCTCGCTTAGACCCCCCAAACGCTCAGGAAGCCTCACTCCCCACCCGTTAAACCCCTTTCCTCTCCCAGTGCACCATTAGCAGTTACTGGTGTAAGATCCAGCAGTTTACTTGGATGATCTGGTCACTTTAGCTAGCTATGCACTGTTATGGCAAGTGTGCTAGGCTGCTTTCAGTTTGGTACCATTATAGTGCTAATGGCTCTCTGGATGTCCTGTCTGACAAAATCACTATTATTCTCTCTTCTGTAGTATCTGTCCAGATACGGAATAACTGACATCACACGTGATAATTTTAGCTTCAGTGCAAAAATAAGGGTTGGTGACTTCTATGAAGCCAGAGAAGGACCCCAGGTGAATGCCTTTCATCTCCTCTTTTTCTTTTTTTGTTCTTTATGTTCTTTTTTTTCTCTCTGTCTCTCTGGCTCGTATTCTTTCGCTCTCCCTGTATCTCTCTTTCATCTTGAACAGGGCAGGGAATTTGATTGAACCCCGATAGCCTGAATTTCCCCTTTTAAACTGTAGGGAGTCTGTGCAATAATCAGCGCTCGTTGTTTCCACAGGGTGTTACTTCATGTTTTGTCTGTCATGTGTGTTGAAAGAGATTCTTTAGATTAAAGATACAGAGGAGCTCAAGTTGGGACAGTTTATTGATTAAAATTTAAATGAAACTTGACTCTCTTGTTTTTTGAATTTGCTTAATTTCATGCTTTTAATTAATTTGCTAAAAACAGACCTGCAATGATAGTACCATTTCAGAATATTACTGATTAATTATTATAGTGTTTAGTGATATTATTTAGTGATGTGGCACTAAATTAGGAAACTTTCTGTGTTTCTACCATTGTTTTCATAAGTCTGACCCTCCTCTGTTCCCCGCTTCCCCGCAGGGTCTGCAGTGGGCTCTTCTGAAAGAGGAAGAGGTCATCCCTCGTATCTTGGCCATGGAGGGCCGGCGAGGCCGTCCGCCCAACACTGAGCGGCAGCCGAGGGGCGGCAGTGAGGTTTCGGGCAGTCGGCGTCGAAAGGGCCGCCCCCCGAATCTAGGAGAGAGCGAATTCCCAAGTCCCTCTGAGGCCAAACTATTGCGCAAGCTCGAGGCTCAGGGTAAAGTGCTTTCATTTGACTTGCACAGCTCATTCATACACTATAAAACCGAATAAGTTGGCAAAACTCAAAAAAATTTGAGGTAATCAATTACAAGTTAAGAAATTCAAAGTTTGGCAGATTTCAGTTTTTTATTCATACATTTTAATTGCTTCTAACTTGACATTTTTGTTTTACATTTAGTATGTTAATTTCGTACATTTAACTTGTAATCTGTGGAAATTTAGCTAGCTTTAACTTCTAATTTGATAACACAATAATTTCACTCGTCATCATGATGAACCCAACATAACAGAAACTCTTCTAAATTGGGATAGCAAATCATTAAACATTACTAAATCTCCCACTTAACATTAATCTTGCACAAAAAAACAAAACATTGTATAACACTTAATTTTAGCATTTACTCTCCTTTTCGAGTGTCATGGCAGCGCATGCTGGGAAATGGAAATCCGTAAAACTCAAAACAGTGAAACAATTCAAATGTGTCAGTTTCGTGATCTCAAAAGAAAAAGAAAGTTCTAAATACTCATAAAAGTTAATTTGATTGAATTAATTTGTTTAATTTGAGTTTGCCCTACTCAAAGCATTTAATTATTTTGAGCGTTAGGGTTTACAGTGTAGATGAAATTCATATAGTGATGATGATGTGAGGGATTTGTCTGTTTTCATCGTAGAAATCGCCCGGCAGGCGGCTCAGATGAAGCTCATGAGGAAACTGGAGAAACAGGCACTCGCACGGGCGGCCAAGGAGGCCCGCAAACAGCAAGGTACTCCACGCTTATGAATACCACACTATTGCTCACAAAGATGTTAAAACATCTCGCTGAAACCTCGATCTGTATCTCTTGTTCAGCCATCATGGCTGCAGAGGAGAGGAGGAAGCGAAAGGAACAGCTGAAGATTCTCAAACAGCAGGTGAGTTTTTAGAAGGAAACCTTGGCTTTTCGGTCAGTCTCAGGGTCATGACACATGAGGTTATAAGTGTTAATTTCGAACACTTCTATGACTGCAGCTTGGCTGCCAGTCGACTTTTTTAAATGCACAGCAGCACTTTCAATTAACAGACTTCCTCCTCCTCTCCTACCAGGAAAAGATAAAGCGTATTCAGCAAATCCGTATGGAGAAGGAACTCCGCGCACAGCAGATTCTCGAGGTATGGAGTGACTGCGGAAAAAAATAATAAATTAACAGAGTTGAAATAGGCTTAACATTCTTAAAATAAACACCACCCCCCTCGGTTCCTGTTTAACATGGAACCCGGACCACAGAAGAATCACTCACCAGCATTTTGTGCATAATTTTCGTCAGGACTAATGCTAAATTGGTTTTGGTGGACAGTTTTTGAATATTAAATTTGCTGCCTCCCGTGTTTCAAACCAGAGGTAAATTAGACATAAAAGATTTTTTTCCATCAGACAATGGCAGTTCTTGCATAAGTAGCAGGAGGAAGACACTGTTTACTTTACTCACCCAATTATAGAGGCTTCAAAAGTGTTTTAGCTGGGCAAAATCAAATTGGAGCTGACACGCTTGGCAAGCCATTCTGAACAGGATTTCTTGCTGTTTGTAATTACGTATTTAAATTTTCAGCTAATTCGCCTTTGCTTTCTTTTTATATTGCCGTTGTCAGAGCCCGAGGAATATTGAATAGTTCTGAAGATCTGAGGGTTGATTCTGACACAGACTTAAGGAGAAAACATTCTCAATCACTGACGCAGTGATCTGTAGCTAGAGTAAGCGCAACAATGGCAAGACTGAAGGGCTTTCCCGTGTCTGTGTGTGTGTGTGTGTGTGTGTGTGTGTGAGAATGTTTGGATGCAAGCTCTCGCTTTTCCTCGTGCAGACACATCAATCAAAGTGTTCGTATAAGTTATAAATAAAACAGATGTTGGTTTAGCATGTTTAATTTAGGTTTATACTCAGCACGGCAGCACTGGTCTGACCCAGACCTGTTTTGCATTGGCAGGCAAAGCGGAAAAAGAGAGAGGAGGCTGCCAATGCCAAAATGTTGGAGGCGGAAAAGCGAATAAAGGTCAGTTTGTGAGTGAGAAGAGATGCTACACACCTACTCTGAGCACTATGAATCATCGCCGTGGAAACCCCCGCCCCCCCACCCCAGGAAACTTCCCTCGTTCTCACCTACCCCGGCAAACCATTAACATTCCTCGGCCACAACAAAGGAGCAGTGCCTCTGTTTGACTGATGTCTGCCGGCCTGTGGGGGGAAATTAGCTTGACATCTGGATTTTTGCTGCTGTTGTTTAAAATGAAAAATGCACAGTGCATCTTTTCATGTCTTGTACACATGGGGCCCTCACTGGAATACACAACCTGCTCTAAATAGCCTCCCTTATTTAAATGAAGTTTTGTGCTGTTTTATGACTTTTAGTCCACGTCTGTTAGCTTTGCAGCCATCTTGTGTGATATTCACACATAAAATTATTTGCATCATATAACACTGTAAAAATGTAAATATCACAATGATATTGTTATTTTGTGGGAAATTCTATATACACTACCATTTAAAAGTTTTTTTTTTTTTTTTTTTTAAGGAATTCTGTTTATTCTGCAAATATACATTAAAACAAACAACAAAACAAACAAACAAAAAACATTATATAACACTTAATTTTAGCATTTACTCTCCTTTTAGAGTGTCATGGCAACACATGCTGGGAAATGGAAATCCCAGCTTAGTTTCAGGTAAATTTAAGTTTGTCTTAATTAAAAGAAACAAGTTCATAGAACTCAAAACAATGAAACAATTCAGATTACTTAAAATGTGTCAGTTTCGTGAACTCAAAAGAAAATGAAAGTTCTAAATACTCATAAAAGTTAATTTGATTGAACTAATTGGTTTAATTTGAGTTTGCCCTACTCAAACCAATTAATTATTTTGAGCGTTAGGGTTTAGAGTGTAGATAAAATGCATATATTGATATTGATGTAAGGGAATTTTCTGTTTTGAACATAGAAATCGCCCGGACACATTAAATTTATTAAATCATTCATTAAATCAAATCATAATTGACAGTATAGACTTTTACATTGTTACAAAAAAAAAAACCTATTTCAAATAAATGCTGTCCTTTTGAACTTTCTATTTGTCAAATAATCCTGAAAAAACGTGTATTGCGGTTTCCACAAAAATATTATCCAGCACAACATTGATAATAATCAGAAATGAGCTCCAAATCAGCAAATTAGAATGATTTCTGAAGGATCATGTGACACTGAAGACTGCAGTAATGATGCTGAAAATTCAGCTTTGTCATCACAAGGAATAAACTACATATTAAAATGTATTTTAAAAAAACATTATAGTAATGTTTCACATTGTTACTATTTTTACTGTATTTGTAATCAAAAAGTTCTTTCAAAAACATTAAAAAATCTTACCGACCCCAGACTTTTGAATGGTAGTGTATTAAATCAGGATTTTTATTTTTTTTTTACCTGCGATTTGGAGAAACATATTAATGAAATATGTTTAGGATAATATTTTAATAATTTTCTGTAGTAAAATGACAATATAAAAGGCAGTTGTTTAATATTGTTGTCTTTACAACATTTATATTTTTCTCACACAGTACAAATTTGTTTTTAATTACATTTTTATACATGAAAATATATAGCTGACTTTACATTTTAGGAAAGAAGTCCCTTACAAGTGGATCATCATATTTGGGGATATTTTAGTTCATTAAATAGTTTACAATGAAAGGTGCTTTTGCTGTTATTTGAAAAGTATATGGACACAAGCTTATAGAATACTTTATTAGTTATGATATATACTATTGCATTGTACAGCATATGCCATCATACCACTAATCCCTATTCTTTCTCCTCAGGGAAAATGAAACCAAAGTTGATGATTTATCTTGTTTTTAGGGGCACGTACGATTGTGTAGATGGTAAAGCTCTTTCCATTTGCTGCTACCGTGTTTAGGGTTAAATATCATGTGTATCTTACATGACTTTATACGCAGGACGAGAGTTACCATCTAGATACTATCAGCATATAAAAAATCTTGTTCAATGAAGTGGTTTCTAGACTAAGAAATCCTAAATTTTAAATATTACCTGCTTCCGATTATCTTTTGATTATTAAAAAAGGCAAACATTTTGATATGTCCTAACCCAACCTGCTTCAGTAGCCAACAGAGCAAACTGCATTCATACTGCAGGCCTCGCAGTTAGGACTGAAGGCCGAGACGGGATTGGTGGTTTCTCTTTAGACGGTGTCATAATGAGTGTTTTGGTGCAGCGTTGAATCGTTTTTATGTTCTGTGTTTGTAGGAGAAGGAGATGAGACGCCAACAGGCTGTTATTCTCAAGCACCAGGTCAGTCACCACTCTCATAAATAATAGGTCTCATAATGGCCATTTATATAGTAGTACTGATTTTTGCTACAAAATGTGGGAGAAAGGGAGGGAAAGAGCAATATTTTATTGTAGAGTTCACATATGAAATGCAGTGCATTATGGGTTTAAAAGTGTCCTAAAATAGATTTGTTCAGCCTATGCCCATTGTAAGAAGTGGCGAGTCTCATGTGGTTCTGTCTTTAACTTTCTGCTGTTTCTCTTGGTTAATTTCCATGCTTTTTTGGGAGTGGGGTCTGTCTCTTTGGGGTTACAGGCTAAAGTTTTGAGTTTGTTTGTTTTTTTCCTTTTCTTTTTAAATGACGCTGTGATTTTTTTTCTGTCTCATAATACTCTGCCAACTCTCTCTCTCAGGAGATGGAGAGGCATAGACTAGATATGGTATGGGTATGTTTCATCTTCTGTACATCTAACACTCGCATCGTGAATCCTGGTTGTGATATGATGTCATAGCAGCACATGTTTAAATGTAGCACTGGCTGCTGTCAAAACTACATTTTCCTTCTGCATGGCTTTTCAAGCAAAAAAACAAAACAAAAAAGAAAACAAAAGAAAAAACTGCATCGCCTACATCTGCTATGTGTGTCAATGAGAGAAAACGGCTTTGATGCAGCAGGCCTGTGCCTTGTTTGTGTATGTGTGTGTGTGTGTGTGTGTGTGGAGCCTGTTGAGTACATACTCTCATTGGTGGAAAGTGCCACACACCCTCATTCCACTTGTAAATTCATCCCAATTTTGTATCATTACCGCTGTGAAAATGTGAGTGTTGGTGTGTGTGTGTATGAATGTTGTTGTGGCGGCAGACTGTTTGTCACAATGTTGCATTTGCACTGTGCTGATTGTCCAGCCTGTGAGGTCATCAGTACAGGTCAAAGGTCATAGTGCCTGACAATGACCAATGAGAGAATTTGAGGAAACTCACACTTCTCTCTGTTGTACATTCCATGCCATCTGTGGGTCAGAAATGAAGATATCACACTAATTGGCTTTGTCCATAAAGTCAACATGAAACAGCTTTCAAAACCCATTTTGCTTCCTTAATGTGACGTTTTCCGAGCAAAATAGGATATTTAATAAATGAAGTGCATATTCAATACTAGAATGTAGTAGGGGTTGAACGACTTCATATTTTTTTGTACAGTCGACATTTATGTGATAAGTCGAATTGACATCGACTAGTCGCTGATGATATCATTCTCGGAGTATGCACTTATTTGTCATTTACTGTTGGATACAGAACGTAATTGTGGACTTCAAAGATTTATTTTTCTTATTCGCGCCCTCTATAGGCCATGATCAGCAACTAGTCAACGTCAAGATTAAAGGGTTAGTTCACCCAAAAATGAAAATTCTGTAACTTATTACTCACCCTCGAGTCGTTCCACATCCGTAAGGCCTTGATTCATCTTCGGAACACAAATTAAGATCTTTTTGATGAAGTCTGAGTGGTTTCCATAGAGATCCAATGCAACTACCACTCCAAGGTCCAGAGAGGTAGGAAAAAAACATCAATAATGTAATCCATGGCTTAAACTCAATTTCATGAAGCGACCTGAGTGTTATGTTTGCGCAAAAACAACAACAACGTAATTTACCCCTTTATTTACAAAAATATTGATCTGCAATGTGCGTTCACGAGAGTTTAACGACGCATGCATGTTGTGTTCAGATTCGCACGACAACTCCATGCACATGCGCGGGTGTTCACGAGAGCATCACGATGCATGCGTTTTGTGTTGACGCAAGAGCTGGCATTGTTGTGTGAACTCTGAACATTTTGGATAATATTATTTTGTAAATAAAGTGGTAATTTATGTGTTTTTTGCACAAGCAAAGCACTCACGTCGCTTCATAAAATTCAGTTTAAGCCACTGGAGTCACATGGATTACTTTATAGATGTCTTTTTCCTACCTTTCTGGACCATGCGTGGTAGTTGCGTTGGATCTCTGTGGAGAGACCGAAACCTCTCAGACAAATTTGTGTTCCGAAGATGAATGAAGATCTTACAGATGTGGAACGACACGAGAGTGAGTAATAAATGACAGAATTTTTATTTTTGGGTGAACTAACCCTTTAAAGCGTCATGGCAGAGCATTAAAGTCGACTAGTCAGTGCAACCCCTAGAATGTAGCCAAACCAGAATGCGAGTTTGCTAAAACAATGAATAAATAATTTTGCTATTGGTATAAGCTGCACTCTGTAATTTAAGATTTCTCAATCGAAAAAAAATGGATAGTCCTTTACATAAGTATATTTAAAAATTATGTAGACTCACATAAGTTAAAACCTCTAGTCATATCAATTGCCCAATAAAATTTGTAATTTACATAGAGTGGGTCTCTTCATGGAGGCAGCCATGCTGAGATCATATCACTAGCCGAATACTACTCACTTAATTTCGGTTAACATCTTTGGACACTTTCACCTACAGAACTAATACGTTTGACTGCGAAAAGTGCATTTGTACAACAGTATTGATAACTACAACTTGCATGATGCTACATCCACACCACTAGATGTCAGCAGGAATCAGTGTTGCCGGACGTACGATAATTATCGTATTTGTACGATAATTTTGACCTCTGTACGATGTACAATCAATAATGAAAAAAATCCCATAATGTACGATAATTTCAGTATTTTGTGACACTTAAAATGATGGTCGTTACAATCGGCTCATTGATCTAGCTGTGTGGATCCTAACGTGAACTTAGGCACGTCTTCCACCTCATCTCTTGTTACATCTTCTCGGCCAATCATTGTGGAGAATGAATCTCTCTCACGAGCTCAACCATGCATCCCAATGTGCATACTGTCCACCCTATCCGCCTGAAATAGTATTGAAAATGACTAATGTCACATACTATTTAGGATGGATTGTATGCACATTGAGACGCAAGCCAAGTTAATGTTTCTGCCGCGGCTAAGGTACGCGTAATGATTATTTATGTATTGTGATAATTTACAGTTCATGTCAAAAAGTTGTTAGTCTATAGATAAATAGCTGTATTCTGTACTCTCATGTCACCTTTATTTATACAGCTCTTTTTACAATGCAGATTGTAAAAAGTATAGCTTTACAGAGATAGAGGGAACATAATTTTGGCTGTACAGCAGCAAAAATAGTGTGATTGTCCAGCTTAAGTTAGTTCAGTATTGATTCTTCCCGTTGTAAAAATCATTAGTTATTAATTTAGTTAATTTACCTATACTAAAAAGTCGTGGACGATAATTTTCTTCCAGATACGAAAATTTTGAGCTTCTGATACGATAATTGGACATTTCCAATCTGGCAACACTGGCAGGAATCAAAGACATCAGTAGCACAAGCTAAACAACAAATTACTGAGTGCATTGGCTGTGTTTACCTCCACTTTTAGTCACACACTCGCAAACTACCCTAAGCACTTGCCCTCGGGGAATCCCCACCGCTATTTTGAAGTGTATTCAACTTCGTCAAGTAGATGGGGAAGTTTATTCTATTTTGATCAGATCTATAGACCTCAATGCAACACAAGTGTAACTTTACAACATCAACTCACAGTGATCACACTTAATTCACCCACAAGTGATCAAGGCCATAGGCTCGTGCAACATAGTGAGCAACGAGTGAACGAGACAGAGGGCATAAAAAAGTGGACTTAAATGTGGCCATTATCCAATAGTTGGAGTCCAAGTTTTCCATTTTAGAGAAAAATACCAGAAAGGTGCATTAAGAAAGTAAATGGGGTCGATTTTGATTTGATGTTGACTTTAAATCCATAATAACAGTGACAGAGCAATGTGCTTCACTGTAAGGACTGAGGGAAATCTGCTGTGTTTTCCCTCGTTAGCTTGTAACTGTAGCTTCGCTAATCTAACTCAAGATGCACCGACAGCTTTCCTCCTCTGACCTGCCCATTACATCTGTGGCTTTTCTTTTCGCTCTTTTGTTCCCGTCTGATCAGCTGTAACACACGTTTTTGTGGCTGCCTCATCCTGGCCATAGCAATGTGTCCGTTCTACACCTACTTTTTCTATCTATCTCTCTCTCTCTCTCTTTCTGTGCAACATG
Source organism: Chanodichthys erythropterus (assembly GCF_024489055.1). Taxonomy (NCBI): domain Eukaryota; kingdom Metazoa; phylum Chordata; class Actinopteri; order Cypriniformes; family Xenocyprididae; genus Chanodichthys; species Chanodichthys erythropterus. The sequence continues at coordinate 4,541,537 of NC_090241.1, read as the reverse complement.
CTAAACCACGCTGATCAGTTTTATCGTCTGTCTCTGGCTTTTATATTTCGTTTGTTTTCTCTGTGTGGATCTGTATGCTCTGCTTTCCTCCACTGAACGATGGAATCATTCTGTCTTTTCAGGAGAGGGAGAGGAGGAGACAGCACGTTATGCTAATGAAAGCTGTGGAGGCTCGGAAAAAAGCTGAGGTGTGCAAAATAAAATAAATAAATAAATAAATAAATAAAGGAACACTGTCCTTCACCACTCCACTCTCCTCTCTGCACTTCAAGGCTTTCTCACATGTCACGTCTACCTGCTCTGCTACGCTCCCTGAATGTGTTCGCCAAATACTTTTGATGTAGTTCGATAAAGTACCTTAAGCATTCCTCATTCTCCAAAACAAAGTTTTCTTGTAGAACATAATACCCTGATGTCAAACACGCCTGATATGGCATCAGACCGGTTAGTAAAGCCTCTCTTTCACCCCGCAGGAGCGCGAACGCCTCAGGCAAGAGAAACGTGACGAGAAACGTCTCAACAAGGAGCGGAAAATGGAGCTCCGGAGGCTGGAGCTGGAGATGATCCGTGAGATGAAGAAACCCAATGAAGACATGTGCTTGACAGATCACAAGGTAATGGAACTGGATATCAGGCCAAACGAGGAAAAGTTTTGCATTGCATCAAATTTTAATAAGCATTTAGAATGCTTGTTTTTTGTAAGATTATGCACTTATGTTTCATTCATCAATAAATGAGTCATTAACAGTAAGGCTCATCCAATCAGAACTCTCAGAGGTATGATGTCATACACAGAGAACACTTTACTGTGAATTCACCTGAGACGGAATACCGCCACCTAGTGGTGACAAAGACACTCTTGATTTGGCACTCTTGTATCTTTTTAAAGCTAATGAACCCAAATTTTGATGATCTCCTTACGAAGGACCCCCTACTTAAAGTATAATGACAGCTGCCTAATTTCATGTATAAAGACTCATTTATACTGCGAGAAAAGTATTAAACATCATACTGTAAAGACATGTTGTTTGCAGAATTAAGCCTTTTATTGTCAGTATATTAAGGATAAAAAATTATTATTGTCTAGAGCGGGGAACTGCAGGGGGTTTGTGAGTTGATGAAAAGCTAATAATGAATTATATTGAATGTAAAAGTAAAATAATTAAATGGGGCTGCACAATAATCAGGATATGGCTTAGTGTGATTATCAAATCAAAGGCTGCAATTGAATTAAATAACTGTATATTCTGATAAAGCATGTGGCACATCTGTACAGTCATAATTTACAGCAGTAATATATACAGCAGTCTTCATTTTTATAATTAGAGTTCTACTACTACTAATTACTAATTATTAGTATTTTTATTAACATCAGAGAACTGTGAACTTGCAAATGTGTCATTACATTATTTAAATATTAATTTCAAGTAAATATTTTACTCACAAAAAATGTGGGATTGACTCACCAAAAACTTTTCTTTGTATTAGTTTGAAAGTATTTTTTAGTATTTTTTTCCCACCCTATGTTGTTTTGAATGTATAAGCAAAACAACTTAAGGACATTAAATTGTTTTATTATTATTGATTTTTTTCTGTTATATTTTCATTGACACAAGATAGAAAAATACTGCTTTAGATGATACAGTGCAGTAAAAAAATAAATAACATAAATGGGAGAAATAATTTTTAGCGTGGTTTGAGCAAAAGAAGCAAAGTTTAAGATACTGTTGTTGTCAGATTTCATTGCTTATTTGAAATGTGTTTTAAAACATCTTGCAAACTGTTTGCCTGACTTTTTCTGTTCCTCTCTCCCTCTACAGCCCCTTCCGGAGATTCCTCGTATCCATGGTCTGGTACTGCCTGGGAGTGTGTTTGCGGACTGCCTGATGGTGGTGCAGTTCCTGCGGAGTTTTGGGAAGGTTCTGGGCATGGATCCCTCAGAGTTGCCCACTCTGGGTATACTGCAAGAGGGACTCCTCAACCTGGGCAACAGCATGGGGCAAGTGCAGGACCTGTTGGTCCGGCTACTCTCATCTGCTGTGTCTGACCCAGGATTACCTCAAGGACACAGGGTGAGGGGGAAATGCCTAGAGTTTACTTCAGTGTGATTGTCCCTGTAATAAGTGCACTTTCAGGCTCTGTTTACACCTGCTATTAAAAACCGTCTCAAGTGTTCCGCACACATGTGCTCATCTATCTATCTATCTATCTATCTATCTATCTATCTATCTATCTATCTATCTATCTATCTATCTATCTATCTATCTATCTATCTATCTATCTATCTATCTATCTATCTATCTATCTATCTATCTATCTATCTATCTATCTATCTAGTTTGCGTTTAAGCAGATCCAAGCCTGTGATGAATGCTAATAATTAGTTTTTAATGTTTATAATTTATTTTAATTAGTTCTAATAATTTATTTTAATTAAGATGCTTTGATCAAAAGTGTCAGCAGAATTGGAACTATTCCCTTTTCTCCACCAGGCTAAGTCTATCTTGGGTGACCACCTGACCAATGTGGGCCTGAATCGAGACAATGTGTCTGAGGTTTTGCAGCTGTACATGGAGGCTCACTGCTCTCAGACGGAGCTAGCTGACCTTGCTCTGAGTTTAAGGACCAAAGCCTTTCAGGCCCATACGCCAGCTCAGAAAGCCTCTGTCCTGGCTTTCTTGGTAAATGAGCTGGCATGCAGTAAAAGCGTGGTCAGGTAAGAACCAATAGATTCCAGTTATGTTTTCAGAGTTCAGCTACTGAGGATTCTTGACTTGATTGATGTTTACATTGTACATGTTAATGAAACATTTAAAAATTAGGCAAGGAAATATTTTGTTTACTTTGAGCAAATGACATCCATCTTTTTTGAGAAACATATTACAAACCTTTCAACATCAATTCAAAATCAACTAATGACACTTATGTAAGACATTTTCAAATTCAAATGATTCCTGTTTGGAAATATGATGTGTGTAAAAGTGATTTGTTTATTCTGTGAGGCCTGTCTGGGCACTATGAAATATTCATCTTGGAATAATAGTGCATAAAGAAGCAGTGGAGAGGTCACAGAGCTTTGAATACTTAATGCATATGAACACTGGAACCTCAACAACTTGAGTTCATCATGTGACATAATCACACATGTACTGTATGTCATGCATCTACCAGGGTTATTATCCTTAACTAAAACTATTAAAGATATTTTTTGTTAATTATAATAATAAAATAAAATATAATTATTAGATCAAAATACTTAAATTAAATGAAAACTGAAATAAGTTTAAGCACTTAAATTAGTAACTAAATCTGAACAATTAAACCTAATTAGTAATATTAAAAATAGACAAAATGACTAAAAATCTACTTTAAATAAAATTTAACTTAAAAAAAAAAAAAGGCTAATCCAAAACTGTAATAAAACTATAATGTATATCACTAAAGCTAAAATAACATTGGTATCTACAGCAGTATGCAACTGTTTGTGTGTTTTTTGCAGTGAGATCGACAAAAGCCTGGAGCACATGAATGTGCTGAGGAAGGACGAGTGTATCGTGGAGGGCAAATTGAAGAAGTGAGTATCAACATGTTTGCACCTGATTTATACAAATATAATGGCTGTGTTTCAAAACTTAGCTACCTAGACAACATTTTTAGTCATAATAGATGCTCACACCTTTGAATCGAGGCATCTTACCATGCATTAAACAGTTTTTACAGACTGAAAAAGATGTGTGTTGAATGTACGTCATAACTGCATTCAAATATTAATGTTCCTTCACTAACTAATCAGTATTTACGCATGTGTTCATGCAGAATGAAAACAATCTACGCTAAACGGACAGGGAAACGTGAAGCAATCGCAGGAGGCGAGGAGCCTCAGGCTGCAGGCGGCTCAGCCATTGGTCACAAGCGCAAGAGGAAGGCTGGGGATAGTGATGACGACGACGATGAAGATGAGGACAGTGATGACGCAGGGGATGAGGACGATGATGATGAGGAGGAAGAGGCTAAAAAGGGAAAAAAGGTGGAGACGTGTGATGAGGTAACATTCATTTCGGGTGCATTTTCATTTATTACTTTAATTACCTTTATCAGACATCTTTATATTGACTGAGCCTGTATATGTGTGTGTGTGTGTGTGTGTGTGTGTGTGTCAGGATGAGGGAGACCCAGCAACAAGTGTTGAAGAGCTAGAGAAACAGATCGAGAAGTTATCAAAGGTAAATTCAAACATCATTATTTAGGGCTGCATGATTTGGGGAAAACAAATCTAAATTTTCTTATAAAATTTGCAATTGCAATTTAAAATGTGATTTTGTTTAAGATTTTGCTTGTTTGTTGGGCTGCACAGTTTAGCTCAAAATTTTGTGATTATATATCAATTGCTAATAATAATATGATGATGATAATGTTAATTATAATAATTTATTATTATTTTATTATAAAATAGTAAACAAAAATAGTAAAAATAATTATTGTCAGTGACAGCAAATTTTGATTTAGTCATTTAGTTTTAGTCATATTTTAGTCATCTGAATTGTTTTAGTCAACGAAATATCATAAGATTTCAGTCGACTAAATCCACAGTAGGATTAGTCAACGAAAATCTAATGTGTTTAGTTCAATTGTAATGCATTAATTATGAATTTCTCTAAAATTTCCGAACCCATTATATAGTCCTGGAGAAAACATCTATTAACCTGTTAATATGAATGATATTAAAGTTTGGACATGCAATACAGACAGATTTAACTGCTGTGACATATAACATTATTTATCTTAAAATGAAATAAAACCACTTCTCCTAAAGAAGAAAATGGTCTTCTTTTCAATGAATGATATATGCATTCTTTATAACAACTTGCATACATCATTCTTTATTCTCAGACATAATTATTTGTATAAATTGAATATAATAAATCCTTATGAAAGCTATTAAAGAAAAGTGAATGCTTTTCTCTTCGTCTCAAACGTTGTTTGATTAATATTAAGAGCACAGACTGCAGCAGGTTTATTAGGCTGCTGTCACTTTAAGACCGAATACGAGGATCCAATAAACTGATGCACATCCGATATTCTCACAACTATTTACATTTTCTTAAGACATAAACAACTGTGTTTATGTGAATACTTTAATTTTGACATAATGTTGTGTTTGTTTGTCCATTCAGATGCGAAAGAGAGCTCAATTCAGTACTCTTGCGCTGTCTAGCTTTCTGTGTACGCGGCTGCGTGCTTTGAGTGTGTGCACAGAAAACTGTACTGAATAGAGCTCTCTTTAGTAGTGTCACACTTTTTCAGATCTGTCCATATGTCTGCTCTACTCTTTCTCACTGATGTTTACATTTTTTAATGTTTTATGAGCATTTTATGCAATTGTATGCCAGCTTACACTATGTCCCGCCGGGTAGATCAGCACGTTACAATTCAAATGTGCAATTCAGTTCTTAATGGATCTCTTTCCAAATCGTCCCTCCCTAACATTTTTGGCATGTTTTTATTCATTGACGAAAATCTCAATATATTTTCATCATAGTTTTTGTCATTTTGTCATTTTCTTCTGTGAAAAAAATGTTGTTGACAAAAATTATTTGTCAATGAAATTAACACTGACTATTGTTATAGTAATGGTTTACTATTTCAAAATAAAATCAAGCATTTAAGAAAAATAGTTATAATAATATTAATAATAATTATTATTAGTATTTTACTGTTCAACTATAAAATTGCAATACTAATATGTCTTAATTTCATCAAGCATTTAATTTGTTTGGAAAACCACAGGGAGCCCTTAAAGCTTCTCTTTTGTTGAAGTTTGGGAAGATGATTGGCGCATGTTGCGTCCAAAATGCACACACTCATATGTGTATTTCTGTATGAGTACAGCAGCAGAACCTGATCCGTCGGAAGCTGTTTGAGTCGTCTCATGCCCTGCGGTCCATGTCGTACGGCCATGACCGGTACCGCCGCAGATACTGGGTCCTCCCGCAGTGTGGAGGGGTTTACATAGAGGGGTTAGAGAGTGGAGAAGGTGAGTCTTATCCATCCATCCATCCATCCATCCATAAATGCATTTGCATACAGCCACACCTTTGATTTCACACTTAATATGTTCTTCACTCTTTCTCTCATGTAGGTCTCGAGGAGTTGGAGAAAGAGCGTGTGAGGTTGAGGAACTTTCCAGCTGTGCAGGTCAAAGAGGAGCCCAAGGAGGAAGTTCTGCAGCATCATCAGCATGAGGAGATACAGGGGGCTGTGAAGGAGGAGGTGAAACAGGAGGAAGAGAAACCCATTGATCCTGATCATGAGGCAAATAAAGAGGTGTGTTCCTCCCCACTCAAAGAACTGCAGGAATCAGAGGTTGTGACCACGCCCCCTCAACCGCCAGAGCTCCGCCCTTCACAGAGCCCTCAGTGTCAGGAACTGCCTTGCACACCTGCCGGGGCCAAGGGGCTCTGCCACGCCCACAACGGCTGCCCGGCAACAATCGCCATGGAAACGACATCAGCATCATCTCCAGCTCACTCTCCAACTACCTCTAAGCTGACAGAGGCCAGCAGCCCGAGCGCAGACCACGCAATCCCTCCTCCTCTGCAGCTGGGCATCCCCGCGCACATCCTGCAGCCGCAGCAGCTGACGCAGACTCAGCTCCTGGCCAACGACCAGCTGCTCAAGGTCCTCAGCGAGCGCAGCGGCCACTGGTTCAGCCTGCTGCCTCGCTCGCCCTGCGACGACACTTCCCTCACACAGCCGTCTGCGCACTCACAGTCCTCACACAACAGCAACACCCTCAGCACACGACCCAAAACTCCACCTCCGCCGTCTACCTCCTCCCCGCACCATCACCTGCTTCCTCTTTCTGCATCTGCAAGCCCTCTGAACCCCTCACCTGCTGGGATCAGCAACCTCAGTTTGCAGGTAATTACCCGTCCTATTTGAAATCTATTTCATATTTATAGTGTCCAGCATGATAAAGCTACAAGCAATAAATCTCTTTCATGTTAATGAGCTGCAAACATGTCAATTAACGCGAGACAAGACGTTTTGTTGGTTGCTTGGTTTCTGTTTATTTCGTGTCACGCTGGGTAGCTCTGCCCACAGTCAAATCTCATTGGTTTGTTTAAATAAATGGATTCTATTATTATTAGTGTCAGTGCTGATCAATGTAATTATTTTGTAATAGTTTAAACAGAAATAAGCCAGAAAAATGATTAGAGACTGAAAGCAAGTGGAAATTGAAATGTAAAAACAGCTGTTTTTAAAACCATCTAAAATTTCTGCTAAATTGTGCTCTAAATCAGTAAGTCTCAACTTTTTTTGAATCCAATATCCCCCTTTGTCCACAACAATATTCAGAGGTCCCCTGAATAAAATATAATCATTGTTTGTAATTTACTGCACTGTAAACCTGAATAAGTTGGCAAAACTAAAAAAATATGAGGTAATCAATTACATCAAATTTTTAAGTTAAGAAATTCAATGTTTAAGTAAGCAGAACTGGCAGATTTCAATTTTGTACTCATTCATTTTAATTGCTCTTAACTTGATTTTTTTTTTTTTTAAGTTAATTCATACATTAAGTTTTTCCGGGGTTTGGAAAGGTCCGCTAGCCAGGATTCGAACTCGGGTTGCCTGAAGCGCAATGGTGCTATATGTAGGCGTGCTGCCCACGATGCTATCAGCGGCAACATCTTAAATTTATATTTTTAGTAGTGGAAATTTAGCTTGCTATAACTATATAATTCTGCAAATGCTAATTGGTAACACTATGCTTTGATAACCTTAGTATAGCATAGCAATTGCTGAAAGAGTACGGCAAAATAGGACATTTAACATATGGTAACCCCCCCCCCCCCCCCCAAAAAAAAAAAAAATAACAGAACACATAACAGAAACTCTTCTAAATTGGGATAGGGTTAGCATTAAACACTACTAAATCCACCACTTAACATTAATCTTGCACAAAAAAAAAAAAAAACAAAAAAAAAAAAAAAACTATTTTAGCATTTATTCTCCCTTTCAAGTGTCATGGCAAAGCATGCTGGGAAATAGAAATGCCAGCCCAGTTTCAGGTAAATTTAAGTTTGTCTTAATTAAAAGAAACAAGTTCATAAAACTCAAAACAATGAAACAATTCAGATTACATAAAATGTGTCAGTTTTGTGAACTCAAAAAAAAAAAAAAAAAAAGTTAAAAAAATACTCAAAAGTTTATTTGATTGAACTAATTTGTTTAATCTGAGTCTGCCCTACTCAAACCAATTAATTATTTTGAGCGTTAGGGTTTACAGTGTAGATAAGTTTTTTTTTAATATATATATATATATATATATATATATATATATATATATATATATATATATATATATATATATATATATATATATATATATATATATATATTTAAAAATAGTTTTCTTCTCAATTCTACCTGATGATAAAATATTTTAGCTTTGTATAAATGTAAAAAAAAAAAAAACTTTTCCATGATTTTTCCAGATCTAGAAATGACCCTTTTAAATTTAGGCTACCTTATATATCAAGATTTTTCTATACAGTTGTTGAAAGAGTGAATTAAAATAAGAAATTTCTTATTTAATGCATGTTTTGTCTTATTTTAAATCACCCTTGGAAGTTTGCTGAGGCCCCCTAGTGGGCCCCAGACCCTATTTGTTGAGTAGCTCTGATCTAAGTGATATTGTTGCTACATCTCATGTATTCTCATTATCTCCTGCAGGTGAAGCCAGGTGGAGCTCTGATTGGTTTGCCTTTGTGCAGCTGGTCCGGTGGGGTCATCAGCCCCAATCTGCCCCTGTGCAGCAGCCCCTTGCACATGTACCCCTCAGTGGAGGGCAGCGCCAGCCCCCTCCTGGCACCCAGTGTCTCAACCAGCAAAAGTGGTTCTCCTGTTCCCACTGTGGAGAAGCTTACCTCTGCTCCTTCTCCAATGGCACTGGACCTTCCCAGAAATCATGACCACCCCGAACCGCTGCCAATACCAGAGGGTGAGTGCTGGTATCATGCACACAAATGCTACTTCACTGAGTTGTTAAATAATAAAATTGAATTTTTAGTCTGCGAGATTTAAGCATAATATTTAGCAACAAATGTGTCATGAGTCTTCTAGTTTTGTTTGGGGTTGTTGATGGTAATGGTTTTGGCTGATTGGCAGACATGCTGCTGGGCTGGTGGAAGGTGACAGACATGGAGGAGCTGAAAGCCCTAGTGAACGCACTCCACAGCAGAGGCATCCGAGAGAGAGCCCTGCAGAAACAGCTGCAGAAATCCATGGAGCTCATCGCACAGACCTGCAACAAGAACCGAGAGGGTGAGCTGAGTGGAAATAACACAGTGTGTCAGTGTGTGTGTGTGTTATCTTACAGATTTAGCCATGGAAACAGTTCAAGCAGATCAAAATAAAAAAAGATAGGACGATGATAGGATGATGTTTATTTATCATTGTTAACACAATTTGACATTCCAGTCATTTAATTCTATTCGGTGTATTGATTTCAATACACACACAACAGTCCACAGCTGGTTTGTGTCATAAAACATTGGAGAAAGTCCTTCATAAGTCATATTTGAACATTATCTTTTAAGTGTTCTACATTAGCCCAAAAAAAAAAAAAATCCAACAAAATTCACTTTGCAAATACAGTGTGCAATAATATTCTTCCATATGTAAACGTTTTAACACAAATAATGATATAGGGGGAAAATTAAACTAAATATATATATATATAATATATATATAAAAAATAATTATTAATAATCATATTTCTTTCTAAATTAATTCCAGGGAAGACTTTTAACAAAAAGTTTTCTTTTAATTTTATAAAACTGAAAGCTCCAGTTCTTGATGCTTGATGATTGTTTAATAGCCGTGTTTTCTTTGCGATAAAGTGTCCGCTTCATCAAACAGATCTGTGTTTCTCTGAGAAACGCCCTTAGCAACATAAACAAGTAAAATACTGACAAAACTGTTCAATGTATTATGTATTTCAGTTAAATTAACTGTTTATTATTTACTTCACCCTTTCTTGCGTTATGTCTGCATCATTTACCTTTTAATTTTAAGACCACTTCTTTATTTATTTATTTATTTATTTGTTTATTTATTTATTTATTATTTTATTTTATTTACCCTTTCTGGTGTTATGTCTGCGTCATTTACAGACCACTCCTTTTATTTTATTTTATTTTATTTTATTTTATTTTATTTTATTTTATTTTATTTTATTTTATTTTATTTTATTTTATTTTATTTTATTTTATTTTATTTTATTTTATTTTATTTTATTTTATTACCCTTTCTGGTGTTATGTCTGTATCATTTACAGACCACTCCTTTTTTATTTTATTTTATTTATTTTATTTTATTTTATTTTATTTTATTTTATTTTATTTTATTTTATTTTATTTTATTTTATTTATTTTATTTTATTTTATTTTATTTTATTTTATTTTATTTTATTTTATTTTTCCATAAAAGAGGAACTGGATGTATTATAACCGAATACAGTATATTTCTGTATAGGAAATAAATGTGAGCAAATTTAAGCAAATTCTAAATCTGAGATTTATCAATATAGAATGCAAAAAGTCAATCAGAATAACCACAATGGCATTTTTTGGGCATTTTATTATATTTGGCAGCCCTAAATAACATTCATAAAAGCCCTCTATACCACTGTGCAACTGACTCAGCCGAGCATGCAGTTGTCAAAACGAGCTCAATTCTGCTGTGCTGTGCCTTACGGATGTTATTTCTCCTGGGGTCTTACGGTTGTCTTATTTTTTGTTTGCAGTGGCAGTTATGGAGGTCTCAGAGCTCGACGAGGGCCAGGTTTCCGTGGAGACGCTGCAGGAGTGGTGTGTGGAGGAGCAGGCCATGGAGACTGACATCGCTCTGCTGCAGCAGGTGGAGGAGCTTGAACGCAAAGTCACGTCCGCCAGCCTGCAGGTCAAGGTGAGTGTACCGTTATAATGCTTCCACAAATGCATTAAATCATTGTTGGAAGTGACAGTTAATATGAGAAATTTCAATGCCTCGCTTCAGGGCTGGACATATCCAGAGCCACAGTCTGAAAGAGAGGACCTAGTCTATTACGAGCACAAGCTCCTCCCCAAGCCCCGCCCTGGGGCGGAGTCTCAAGAGGAGCGCAGCTCGGAGAAGGGCCTGATCCGTCGTCCCAGCAACCCACTGGACATCGCGGTGACGCGATTGGCAGAGCTGGAGCGCCACATCGAGAGAAGGTACCTGCGGAGCCCCTTAGGGACCACCATCCAGATCAAACTGGATAATGTGGGTACAGTCACTGTCCCCGCACCTGCTCCATCCACTAGCGCTGGAGGGGAAGGGTAGGTCATCCAGACTGCCAGCCTTCGTCTCTGCTCCTCCTCATCCCCCCCTCTCCCTCCCCCTCTCTCTGCTGGCTGGGGCTTCTCTGCTCGTCCGTCCATGCGTTCTCACCCTGGCTCCAGTTTCGGGTTTTGTGTTTGTTTTTTGGTTTCATTTTCCTCTCACTCCCTTGCCTGCACCCTTCCTGTTTTTGGCTGCATGGTTTTAATCAGCAGTGCACAGACGGAGTTTGAAAACGTCAAATCTTGATTTGTATTCTAATACTTCTAAGTGCATGGTACACCACAGCATCCTGTGCTCTCCGTCCTCACGTATATCCACAGATTTGTATGACACTATATAGACCGTATACCTCTGCGTGTGTGTGTGTGTGTGTGTGTGTGTGTGCTATTGAAATCTCAGGATCTCAGCTATTCAATCTGACACAGACATTAATCTTTGAAATAAACCCTTCACTGATGTGTCTTGTGTTTATGTGTGTTGCAGGGGAGAGGAAGAGATCGCTCCAGGGATGAAGCTGTGGCGGAAGGCACTGAGTGAGGTACGCAGCTCCTCTCAGCTGGCCATGTGTCTGCAGCAGCTGCAGAAATCCATCGCCTGGGAGAGGTCCATCATGAAAGTGGTAAGTGACGTCATAAACTTCACTGTCCATAATTGTAGGAACGCACATTTGTTATGCATCTACAGTATATTCTTACATGTCTGTTTGTGTTTTCAGTACTGTCAGATGTGCCGAAAGGGGGATAATGAAGACCTGCTGTTGCTGTGTGATGGCTGTGATAAGGGGTGTCACACCTATTGCCACAAACCCAAGATAACCAACATCCCAGAGGGAGACTGGTACTGCCCTGCTTGCATCTCCAAGGTAACCGCCTCCAGTTCAAATCACCAGGGGTTCAAGTGCTCATTTGCTGAGGGGCATGTTTTCAGAGCTATATCTCTAAAATATGTAGATACTTTTTTTTCTGGATGGAGCTGGATGAACCAAACTTAACACACAGATTATATATACTGTATATAACACACTATATTATATATACACTGGTGGCTGGTCCCCACGATGTAGGTGAACTCAGGTTTAGATTACATCGTGGGGACATTTGGTCCCCACAATGTAATATAAACAAAAGCACACACACACATATTGCATACACCTTTCTGCACCCCTGCCTATCACATGCAGGATTTAGAACCTAATAATAAAAAATAATAGTAGTATGAGTAATGATAATAAATAATAAATGTGTTTTTGCTTAGTCTTCTCATTATTTCATCAGTGAAAGTGACTGTAAGTGCTAATTACTTGTAGTAATTTAGTCTAGCACTTGGAGCAGTGATGTGTACTGTTCACTGGCTTATTTGGAGTGTTATTAAGTGTATTCCCGTATGTTAACTTGTAAATCTGAACTGGTCCTATCCACCATTTCAGGCAAGTGGTCAGTCACCTAAATCTAAGAAGACTCCAAATCGTGCGCCACCAGCCAGTGGAGGAAAAAAGGCAACAGAAGCAGCCAAGAAAAGCAAGAAACAGACGGAGACGTGTGAAGAAGAGGAAGCCACCAGCAGCAACAACAGCACCCCAAAGAAAGCAGCCGCCACCTCCACCCAGGCCAAGAAGAACACCTCCACCCCCCTTGCACCCAAACCAGACAGCCCTGCCTGCGTAAAAAGAGCCAAAACAGCAAGAGACAACAACCGGGACCTGGGCCTCTGCAGGTACCACTCGCATTCTCTTATTTTCTGTGTGTATTTGTGGATGTAATGTTGGTTTGTATGCAGACCTCATGTATGTTTTGTACTTCTCAGGATTCTGTTGGCTGAACTGGAACGTCATCAGGACGCCTGGCCCTTTCTCACACCTGTTAACCTTAAATCTGTCCCAGGGTACCGCAAAGTCATTAAAAAACCCATGGACTTCTCCACTATCCGTGAGAAACTCGTCAGCAGCCAGTAAGTGTCTTTCTCTTCTGCGTTTAAGTGTCATGAACTTCAGTTCAGCTCTCACTCAGTTTTGAAAAATGTGAAAAAGTAAAAGATGCAGAGCGGAGGGGGTATGGAAGCCTGATTCCACCAGGGAATAAAAATTCTGACTTTTTTCTTGCAATCGCAAGTTTATACCTTGCAATTCTGGCTTTTTTCTCATGTAATGTTATTATAAAGTTGCAGTTCTGAGGATTAAAGTCAGAAGTGCCAGATATAAATTCACAATTCTGACTTTATAACTCACAATTGACTGTTCACAAAGACCCGCCCCCTTTAGTTACTGTTGCTATGTCCGACAAGCCACGCTGCTCTCACGTACTCATGCAGTGTAAAATACATCGTGAATATACCGACTGACCAGGGTTGCCAGGTTTTCACAACAAAACCCACCCAATTGCTACTCAAAACTAGCCCAAAAACTAGCCCAATCACGTTTCAGAGGGGGGTCCTGCGGTAATAATCACATTCCGGGGGGTAAAATCCACGTTTTTGGCGGGGTTCTCCTGGTAAAATTTGCATTCCAGGGGCTAAATATCATGATATTTGGGGTCACTTCAACCCGCGGACATGAAAAACCACCAGCAGCAACAGTGTAACAGTAGCCAATTCCACGGAAAACCCGCGGACACTGCCCCTGACTGCTTTGTTGGACAAAATGGCAGATTCAGCGTTATGATTGGTTAGATCGCCTGTCAATCAATCTCCCTGCGAAGGTCATCTCGCAATTCTGACTTTTTTCTCAGAATTGAGATATAAACTCGCAATCTGCTGACAATTCATTTTTTTCTCACAATTGCAGGTTTATATCCACACAAATCTAACTTTTTTCCCAGAATTCTGAGATATAAATTTGCAATTGCGAGTTATGAAGTCTGAACTGCAAGATACAAACTTGTTCTGAGAAAAAGTCAGAGATAAGTCACAAATACCTTTTTAATTTCATGGCAGAAACAAGCTTGCATACAAGGGGGCATGAAAATGCTGGATGAAAACAGTCACTTTTATTTTTTTATTTTTTTAAATTTTTATAAATACTTTTTCTATATAAAATCTTTTCCAAAGCATTAACAAAAATCTTTTGTTACCACCAAAATAAATACATACAATATTAATAACAATACTAACATTAAAACTAATAATTCATATACATATATATATATATATATATATATATATATATATATATATATATATATATATATATATATATATATATATATATATATATATATATATATATATATTATATTGTTATTAATATTAATATTATTATTATTATTATTATTATTATTTATTTATTTATTTTTTACAAAATTATACACTTTACAAATTGACATAATATCCATATCAAGAATTTATAAAAACTTAAATGCCTAAATTAACCATTTTAACATTAAAACGAATAAAACGGTAGCACTGTCCATCATGTGCAACACATACACATCTGTTAACGCTGTTTCATGATCCTTTAACGAGATGCAGATTCAGTAACTGAGCTGAATTTTCACTCTGTTCCTCAGATATCAGAATTTAGAGACGTTCATCATCGACGTCAACCTGGTGTTCGACAACTGCGAGAAGTTCAACGAGGACAACTCAGACATCGGCCGGGCCGGGCACAACATGAGGAAGTTCTTCGAGAAGAGGTGGACTGAGCTGCTGAAGCAGACTAACTGAGGTGGTTTCAGACCACGGGCTGTCATTTCAAACCTGCGACCGGGGCTCAGAAGCAGACGAGTCAAAGGCTCTTTCTGCAACCCAGGGCCCATCAGGACCGACCAATCCCACATCAACACCCAAAGAGACACAAGACAGAGGGTGTCTTTGTGCAATACCATTTCCTTCTAGAAAAGAGAAATCGCACTGAAATTTCAACCATCAGAGCTGTACTAAGGAGAAAAAAATCCCTTTCCACTACTTGTAAATATCTTTTTATTTTGGTTTTGTATTTTTACTTTATGGTTAATATTATAGTGAATGTATTTAATTTTTTTAAATGATTATTTATGACTTAATAAAAGAAAGGTCCACTCTTCATTTTCTATGAAAAGGAAGAAACAGCAAAACTGCTTTAAATCTAATGGAATGTTTATTTGTTTGTGTTTTTCCTCTCCAAATATGAAACAAAGCCAAGAAAAAAAAAAGAAACTGTTTACACTGTTCTGTGCCATGTGGCATCAGAGTATTCAACCCTCTGAAAGTGAACTAATGGCATCACTGTACACACACACACACACACACACACACACACACACACACACGCACGCACGCACGCAGACAAGCAGGAGGCACCCATGTGTACATACTGTCTATTAATGTCAATATATTGAGTCTTGTTTGGAATGATGTGTACATATTGTTTCAGACATTGGATATTGTTTATGCCTTAGAATGATTGTAGCAATTAATTTTAGTCTTAAAGTGATTAATAATATACATTTATTGTTTGTACAGTATATACATATCCTCTACAAAACACTGTGGTCTCCTTAATCTTAGTAGTGCCTGCCCTTCAGAACAGGGTATAGGGAAAATAATTTGTTCTTTTTTGTTTTGTTTTTGTTTTTTTTCCCTGTTTTGTAACGTTATTGTTTTCTTATATAAAACACATCAAGGCCTCCACTCGAAGGCATACTGTACGAAACTCATATCTGAACCCATATGAAAACTGTTGGAGTATTCTTCAGTATCCCTGGCCCCAGAGCCGCTCAGAGATGGACAGCAGGCGTTCTGTAACCACATGTGTCTGAGTCTCCCGCGTGCATCGTGGCCCACTGGAGGCAGCTAGAACAGAGTTTTTTTGTACCTGCGTCAGAGTACTTGAAGTTATTTTATTTAAAGATATTGTGGGAAACAAATGGTAGCGTTCTTTTTGTAGGAGCATTATTTTTCACTAGTGTGTGTGTGTGTGTGTGTGTGAGAGAGAGAGAAAGAGAGAGAGTGAGTGAGTGAGTGTGCGAGAGTGTGTTTGTGTGAGTGTGTGGATGTTTGGCACGGACTTATTAAAAGGATGTTTTTAAATCCAGCCAGTGTCTAATGTGTTATTTTATTCATTTCCCCATGGGCAAGGGTCTCATTTATTGGTCAGGTTAGTATTTTAAAATATGAATGCCATAACTTTTAATCACCGTTTTATTTGTTTAACCCTTAAACGGGCAGCAAAATAGATTTTCTATCATATTTATTTTATTTATCAATCAATGGATTTTTTTAAATCATTGTAAAATATTAATGCAATATACCTTTATTCACCATTTTTTTTTCAAGTGTTTAACCCTTAAATTGGCAGCAAAAATACTAAATAAAATGTAAATAATAATAATAAAAAAATACTATCAAACTGAACTGCTTTTATCCAACACATTAGGACTCCCAATAATAGTATATATATATATATATATATATATATATATATATATATGTGTGTGTGAGTGTGTGTGTATGTTTTTGTTTTTCTGTGGGAGACAAATATTTAAGAGGATCAAGTGATTTGGTATAAACTCACCCTCTTTATCTTAAAGTAACAGTAGCATTCTATTAAAGGATTAGTTCACTTTCAAAATAAAATTTCCTGATAATTTACTCACCCCCATGTCATCCAAGATGTTCATGTCTTTCTTTCTTCAGTCGAAAAGAAATTAAGGTTTTTGATGAAAACATTCCAGGATTATTCTCCTTATAATGGACTTCAATGGCCTCCAAACAGCTGAAGGTCAAAATTACAGTTTCAGAGCAGCTTCAAAGGGCTCTACACGATCCCCGACAAGAAATAAGGGTCTTATCTAGAGAAACCATTGCTCATTTTCTAAAAAAGGTTAAAATGCTCATCTTGAACTAGCTCTCTTCTTCTTTTCCATTAGAATTCCGGCAGTGTAGACACTGCTAAGTGTATTACCGCCCTCCTCAGGTCAAAGTTTGAACTAAATTGTCATATACAATATGCTAGTGCAGGGGTAGGCAAGTTCGGTCCCAGAGAGCCACTGTCCTGCAGAGTTTAGCTCCAACCCTGAAAAAAACCTTCAGCTGCCTATAGCCTTAGTAATCCTGAAGAGCTTGATTAGCTTGTTCAGGTGTGTTTGATTAAGGTTGGAGCTAAATTCAGCAGGACAGTGTCTTTCTAGGACCGTACTTGCCTATCCCTGTGCTAGTGCAAGTATATAACAATCAGTTCAAACTAGCAGAGCAATGGTTTCTCTATAAGACCCCTTATTTCTGGTCTGGGATCCAGTAGAGCCCTTTGAAGCTGCAATGAAACTGTAATTTTGACCTTCAACTGTTTGGGCTCCAGTGAAGTCCACTATAAGGAGAAAAATCCTGGAATGTTTTCATCAAAAACCTTAATTTCTTTTCGACTGAAGAAAGAAAGACATGAACATCTTGGATGACATGGGGGTGAGTGAACTAATCCTTTAAGTAAATGTTATATATATATATGACTAAATGTTATTGTATGCAATTACATAATTACACATTTATTTACACATAATTAAAATACATTAACGTGTACAAATAGGTGCATAAAAAGTGAAAATGGCTCCACGTAAAATAAGTACATGGATATAATTAAAGCAAACCGATGAAATGACAACCAAATATTATTGTTTGTTTTTTTTTATTGCAGAATTTGAACATACAGGATCAGGGAAATAAAGTGGTTGTATCTGTTACAATGAATAATCATACATTAAAAGAACAGAAAACAAATATCCTGAGTTTGCAAACATCAATATGAAATAATAAAGAAAATCACAACTTTAAATAAATCATCATAATGCATCAAAAAAATTGCATTTGACAACCATATTTATTATGTCTATGGTGACAACCTAAACACATAACAGTAAACAAAAACCACGTGGTTTGAAAGTCACGTGACAGAACCAGGAAGTGTTCGCAGAAGGTACGTCATGTCTTCAGGCACGATTACACATTATTACATAAACAATGAAAATGCATAAAATATATATTTAAATGTAACACTAGATTATTAAACATGATAATGGATAATGTCAGGATACAATGACTTCAGTGGTATTAAACACGGTTTGCTTAAACAACTGAATAAAAACGCAAATCAAGTTTATAAAATGAAGTGGTTTCACTGTTAAATAATGTGTCTTTTGTTAGAATTAGAAAGGCTAAATGTGAATTACAGTATGCTGTTTTGTCCGTTATGTAAGTGACTTCCTCTTCTTGTGTATTTAAAGGAACCCGTCAACAAAACACAAACATGGTGTCTCTAATCTGCACCTTACAAAGTCATCGAGATGATGTGAACTGCTGTGCTTTCTCTGGCTCTCTGCTGGCCACCTGCTCCGCGGACAAAAGCGTCTGCGTTTACTCCACCCGAGACTTCAGCGAGCTGCCCTTCTCCCCGCTGACCGGACACGGCTACGGGGTCCACTGCTGCTGTTTCAGCGCCTGCGGTCAGTACCTGGCCTCCTGCTCCACCGATGCCACCACCGTGGTGTGGTCGATGGACACCGGAGAGATCGAGGCCGTCCTGGAGCATCCGGGCCGGAGTCCGGTGAGGGTGTGCGCCTTCTCTCCAGATTCATCTTACCTGGTGTCTGGAGGCTCCGATGGGACCATCGCACTGTGGGATTTTACCTCCAGGACCCTGCGCAGGTATTCTGTCTGTAGTAAGATTACTGTAAATGACTATTTTATAAAAGCTAAATTAGTATCATTGGTAACTTTCCAATTCTTGTCTAGATATGACCAGAATGCACCACTCTTATGTTGCTGAAAGCAATGTTGTTTAATAGTTGATGCAAAAACTTGAGAAACTGAGATCCAGGCAGTCCAGCAATGATTATGTCAGAGATTAAATTTGAATAAGTAATAACAAATTTATTCATTAGAAGTTATAGAGACAAACAAATTCATTAAAGCTGCAGTCCGTAACTTTTTTTGGTTAAAAATGAGCAAGTACATAACCAGACAGTGTTCAAAACTATCTCATTATCTTAGCTCGATTCACAACAGTAAGCTTGTAATAATGTTTTATAATTAGAGCGACATGGTGGATTTCCGCCGGAAATTTGAGCATGCAGCAGTTCCTCTGTGCGTCATTACGTCATGTCCGTAAACAGAAAGGAAGGAGTCCAGGCTAGTCGGTTTTATCATGTGAGGATGCTGCTGGTAGCGGATCATTTATAGCCTGTTCTCACAGCAGCTGAAATAATTAAACTTATCATTTTGATGGCGGATTGTAATCCAGAGAGGTCCAAATGACAATCATCAGTGACAACTGGAGATTCTCCCGTAGACAAAAAGCAAAAGACTTTGGACTGTTGAGTGGTTACAGAAATTGAAATCTACAGGTAACGCTAATACACACATAGTCATAGTAATGCTAATGTTGTTAACATTAACGATTTGAGAACAAAGTATAACAGTAATAATAATTTGCACGGTTTGGCATGATCAGAGCTAAGCGATTGTTAGATTTAATCATCATTGGCAGCGTGATTTATTGTAGGCCTAATGCTGTTTTCCTCAGTTGGTCAGAACAAAAGTGGCAGAAATGTTACTTGTTCAGATGATATTTTCCAGTGAAAATTCTTATTTTGGTCATACTTTCAAGACGTAGAATCTGTGATTCTGAAGTGCAGTATCCACACCGGTGCGGTGACTGACAGCAAACATTAGATTCATCCACGTACGCACATACAGATAACTGTTCCGCATTTGACTGCAATTGCAGATTTCAAACAAGAGATGGCGACAAAGAGGAAAAATAGCGGACTACAGCTTTAAGTAATTAATAGTTAATAATACAATTTAGAGTATTGTAAAATCCAGAGTATTGTATCTAATAGATGAAGATCAGAATATACAGGAAGAAAGAACCATAATTAAGACATTTGCAGATAGGAGAGATGAAACAGAAGAGCAAAAGACAGCAAAGGAAAAAGCTAAACTATCAACGACTCAGTCCATTTTATACCATAAGCATAGGGAAATTTACATCCCACTCAAACTTATGTTTTGTTCTAATGAGAAAAGGCTAAATGGATTTACCCATTATGTCATAGACTGGTCAAGTGTCAAAAATAGATCAATAGGGATAAAATAGGGATTTTGCAGATCTTACATTATCACATTATCAGCAGAAATAATAACAGACATATTAAATTCAAATAAGCAACTAATTCCGAAAATACCATCACTTCTGCAGTACTTGGCATACGTCCAATATCTAACCATGAACGTGTCAGCATGACCCGTCACATTGGGACACTTTAAAGAACAATTGAATACAGCAAGCATACATACTCTTAAATATAAAATAAGAATAACCATAAGGGTACAATGAAAAGTAAATATTTGAAAATATGATGAGAATTAATATATAGATTAGGAGTACATGAATATATGAAATCATAAGTAATACTGATAAATCATAAGCCATAAATGATTAACATAAAATATGAATAAAATGCATTCATGTGAATATTGACTATTTTGGATCCACCAATAGTGAATCAAGCCTTAAAATAGATTTATTTTGCACTGCCCCAGACCAAACTGTTTGATTGACACCTGTGTGTGGTGATGTTTAGGACTGGTGCGGTGACTGACACCAGTATAGTGGCCTGCTCTTTCACTCCCTGCGCTCAGCTGTTCATCACCGGCTCCACATATGGTGACCTGCGACTGTGGGACCTGAATATGAACCATCTCCATGCAGAGAAGAACGCTCATGACCTCGGGGTCTCCTGCTGTCAGTTTGCTCCGCAGATAATGAAGGGTAGGACTCCAAGATTTTAATTATTCCGACAAGTTGCCAAATGCTACTTTGCTGTATCTGAGCGAGCTTTAAGGGTTAGTTCACACAAAAATGAAATTACTCACCCTCATGTCGTTCCAAACCTGTAAGACCTTCGTTCATCTTCAGAACACACATTAAGATATTTTTGATGAAATCCGAGAGGTAACGTTATATGACTCGTCCACTGACAGCAATAAAATCAATACGTTCAAGGTTCAGAAAGGTACTAAAGACATTGTTAAAACAGTGGTTTTGTTTTTAATTAAGTAACTAATGACAGAAATTTCATTTTTGTGTGAATTAACCCTTTAAGTAAAAATCAGACACACTCTTCTCAATATAGATTCATAGTCAGATTTTTTTTTTTTTTTTTTTTTAAGTGAACTAGTTTGCTTTTGATTGTAAAAATAAATATCACCTTATGGTTATCCGTTTTTAAAGCGATTGTCCTCTTAAATGGATTAACTGCACACTACCATTCAAAAGTTTGGATCTTCTTTTTTTTTTTAAGAATTTAATATTTTTTATTCAGCAGGTGTGCATTAAATTGATCAAAAGTGACAGTAAAGACATGTTATAAAGATTTCTATTTTAAATAAATGCTGTTCTTCTGAACTTTCTATTCATAAAACAATCCTGAAAAAATGTATAAAGGTTTCAATAAAAATATTAAGCAGCACAACTGTTTTCAACATTGATTGATAATAATACAAAATGTTTCTTGAGCACCAAATCATCATATTAGAATGATTTCTGAAGGATCATGTGACACTGAAGACTGGAGTAATAATGCTGAAAATTCAGCTTTGATCACAAGAATAAATTTCATTTAAAATGTATTAAAATATAAAAATTGTAATATTTCACAATATCAGTTTTACTGTATTTTTGATCAAATAAATGTAGCTTTGATGAGCAGAAGAGACTTCTTTGAAAAACATTTGTAAAAAATCTTACTAACCCCAAACTTTTCAATGATAGTAACTACTTTTTCAGTAGGGTAACTAGACTGTAGCTTGATTACTGTAAATGATGAGTATCTTGTATCTTTGGCAATCTTCAAAATAGCTTTCCTAACATTTCTTCTAATGTCTTCTTAGGATTAATGTGTTGATAAAGGGATAGTTCACCCAGAAATGAAAATTCTGTCATCATTTACTCACCCTCGAGTTGTAAATTTCTTTGTTCTGCTGAACACAAAGGAAGATATTTTGAAGAATGGTGATAACCAAACCGATGTGGGGTACCATTGACTTCCAGAGTAGAAAAAACAAATAATACTATGGAAGTGAATTATGCCCCAGATCTGTTTGGTTATTATCATTCTTCAAAATACCTTCCTTTGTGTTCAGCAGAACAAAGAAATTTACAACTCGAGGGTGAGTAAATGTTGACCGAAGTTTTGGGTAAACGATCCCTTTAATAAAACTAAATAATGAACTCTCTCTGTCTGTCTTTCCCAGGCACAGATGGCTGTGTTCAGTTTAAGCTGGCCTCATGTGGACAGGACAGTCTGTTGAAGATATGGATTGTTTCTCTTTTGTCTGCTGCAGGTAGCACATCCGATGCCTGCCAGTGTCTACTCCTTCCTTCTCTGTCTGTGTTTTAGTGGATGTGTGTGTGATCAGTGACGTATGTTGATCCACAGGCATTAAGATGCAGCTCGCTCACACTCTGACGGGTCAGTCTGCTCCAGTTCTGTCCTGTGCTTACTCTGCTGATGGACAGATGTTGGTGTCGGGGTCAGTGACACACACATACCTGCGCTACCACTTTAGGGTTGATTTTTTTTTTTTTTTTTTTTTTACTTTAATACAAAAAGTATTTTATCAACATAGAGAAAATGACATCACCTTCAATTTAAAGGTACGCTATGTAACGTTTGACCCTCTAGAGGTTAAACAAACAAACTGCATGCATTTTGCGGAAGAACATTGTTTTGGTTGTGCTTCGACTGTGCAGATGAATATGGTTATCCTTCTGCTCATAAAACATTCACTACTAGGCTTAAGAGATAGAACCAGTTTAGATGGAAAGGATCTCAAGCTGACTAGCTGAAGATGTTACTGTAGCTTTACTCATTAATAGGAACGGTACTTCCTTGAAAATAAATTCCAGCACAGCGCTACAACAACCACAATGAAATGACCCTTCACAATAGATAATGCTTTACATTGAACTCTGTCTGTTAGAGAGCTACATATGGCAATTTATCTGTTCAATAAAATAGCTTACTCACCTGTTGAGTAATAAAAACGCCATTATTTACAACATTTCAAATCTCAAGTTGCATCCCAAACGACACACTATACACTATGCATTACTTATGCGCTATGTACTCATCCATGTAGTGCGTGAATTGTATAAGGTTATTTTGTCATTTAACATCGGAGTCTGACAGCCCCTTCCCCTTCGCTGCGTAATTAAAGCTGTGACAGTCGAGTGCACAAAGTGTCCAACATTCCACACTTATTTAAAGGAACACTCCACTTTTTTTGAAAATAGGCTCATTTTCCAACTCCCCTAGAGTTAAACAGTTGAGTTTTACCGTTTTCGAATCCATTCAGCCGATCTCCGGTTCTGGCGGTACCACTTTTAGCATAGCTTAGCATAGTTCATTGAATCTGATTAGACCGTTAGCATCGCGCTTAAAAATGACCAAAGAGTTTTGATATTTTTCCTATTTAAAACTTAACTCTTCTGTAGTTACATCGTGTACTAAGACCGACAGAAAATGATGAGTTGTGATTTTCTAGGCTGATATGGCTAGGAACTATACTCTCATTCAGGCGTAATAATCAAGGAACGTTGCTGCCGTATCATGGCTGCAGCAGTGCAATGATATTACGCAGCGTCTCTCACATACGTCTCCATGGATGCAAGGCACGTTCCCTGTGCAAGCAGGGGCTCACGGGCGCTGCGTAATATCATTGCACTGCTGCAGCCATGATACGGCAGCAAAGTTCCTTGATTATTACGCCTGAATGAGAGTATAGTTCCTAGCCATATCAGCCTAGAAAATCACAACTTTTTATTTTCCGTCGGTCTTAGTACACGATTTAACTACAGAAGAGTCAAGTTTTAAATAGGAAAAATATCAAAACTCTTTGGTCATTTTTAAGCGCGATGCTAACGGTCTAATCAGATTCAATGAACTATGCTAAGCTATGCTAAAAGTGGTACCGCCAGAACCGGAGATCGGCTGAATGGATCCGAAAACGGTAAAACTCAACTGTTTAACTCTAGGGGAGTTGGAAAATGAGCCTATTTTCAAAAAAAGTGGAGTGTTCCTTTAAAGTGCACTTTTTCTTTTTGGATTTTCAGCATGAACACACTACTTGCACTATTTATACTTATGCACTATTCTATGATGTTTTTAAGTACGTGAATTTGGACGCACCTTCAGTTTTTGCCATGTCTGAAAAGACAAGCCAATGTTGATTCTTGTTTTATTACGAGATCTGTTGCGTTCTCTTTTTGCCAGGAGACTCTCCTCTGGGGAGTCACCCGTTTTAGTTTTAAACAAACGGTGAACAGAGTTTTGAGATTTATCGGCTCCATTTCAACCTTTGTTGCTCGTTGTGACGAATAACCAATGCCACTCCCACACCAGACATGCGTCAAAGTAACCGGAGCAACTTTTTTCTATTTACGGATATGACGAGACATGCATGGGCAATTGAACTATGTACGCTGTTACCCGCAAATCCATCGAGACAGGTCTAAAATATAAACACTTATAATAGGCTCATCATAGTGAAACAGGGTAAAATAAAAACGTTTTGGAAGAAGGATTGATGCTGACACTATCGGATGAGAACATCGGATTGAGCTGAATAATGACACTATTGTCATTTCATAATTGATGAACTTCACAGTTATTGAACTGAATCAACACTTTGTTATTTTCCAGTTTATTACTGTGAAACTGCTTAGAAACAATCTGTTGTAAAAAGTGTTATATGAATAATAGTGCTGCCAATCGATTAAAAAAATAAATTAGTCAAATTTTTCTGTAATTAATTGCAATTAAAAACATTGGGGTCTTTAATATTTTTATATTGTAAAAATTTCAGTTACTCTCATTTACCTGTGGCCTTCCTGTCTAGCAGGTAGGAAATATACAGATATTTATCAAACACTTTACAGTCTTCACTGCATAAATTTTAAATTAAATATAGATTAATCCTTATTAGAACTACAATTTTCTCTTTTACCTTTGTTCTTTGAACATTAATGTCAGACACCATCACAGCAACTGGTTTATTAGGTTGCTGTGACTTTAAGAGCTGCCGCTGCCGAACATGACGCTGATCTGAAGCGCACCTCATTTTCTCACAAATCTTTAAGACATTATTTAACACATTTAAGACTGCTCTTACTCGACAAAATCCATAAATACAAATTATGTGAATGTATATTGATGCTGCCTTGCAGTTTCATTGTTTTCCACTGGATGGTGCTGTGTAATCACAGACATCAGCAGTGTGAAGAGCATCATGATAGATGAGTGCTGGTTTTGAAGTGTGTTTGCTAATAATCTCTGATGAAATGGATTTTTCATCCTCTGTGTGTCAGCAGGCAGACAAGCTCGGTTTTACTGCACATAAAGGCCATGGAGGGCTCGTCTGACTCACGCCTTTTAAATGTCACTCTCTCTCTTTTCCCACAGATCGGTGGATAAGACCGTGACTGTGTATCAAGCTGTGAGTCTCATTCATATTCATCATATATTTCTGTCCGACCAATAAATATAAAAGATGATTGACAGCTCAGCCCGCTTGGATGTCTTTTGCATAACATTTACATTTATAACAATGAGTTCCACTTTGCAGAACGAAGGCATCTTACTCTACACACTTAACCAGCATGACAGGTGAGTTCTGAGTCAGGATTTCTGAGCTGTGAACTCTCAGTGTAAGTTGTTGAACCCTGTCAGTCAATCTCTTCCTGTTGGACAGGTATGTGACGGCCTGTGCCTTTTCCCCCACGGCCCCTCTCATCGCCACTGGCTCCATGGACAAAAGCGTTAATATCTGGAGGGTCGAGGATGGCAGCTGTGCTCAGGGTGGGTTCATTTACAGTCAGTCCTGTTATAAAGTACTTTTTAAACTCCAAATGCTTTCGTTTATGAAAGCATTTCCTATAAATCATATTTCAAAAATATGCTCTGGTCAAGCTCAGGCACATAAGCGTCTCAACTTGTTAAATCTAATATATTTTACAAAATTATCATACAGATTTCTGTAATTATATTAGACACTGAATTCTTCCTAGAGGATGATGTCATTAAAAGGTTAGTTCACCCCAAAATGAAAATTCTGTCATTAACTACTCACCATCATGTCATTCCACCCCTGTAAGACTTTTGTTTATCTTCGGAACACAAATTAAGATATTTTTGATGACAATGCTGTTAGATTTCCTTCCATTGACTGCCTTTGCAACTTCCACTTTGATGACTCAAAAACTTCATAAAAAGATTAGAAAACTATTCCATGTGAATCGAGTCCAAATTTTCTGAGGAGAATCGATCAATTGTTAGGACAAACAGATTTAATTTTAGGCTTTTTCTCACATGTAAACATTGATCAGCGAACATAAGCAGAAGCTCAACCAAACCTGAATAACACACAAGATCAAACCTCTTCCGGAAGCTCAAACGTGCTGCGTAACACACAAAAATCACTGGTTATGCAGCATGTTTGAGCTTCCGGAAGAGGTTTGCTCTTGTGCGTTATTTAAGTTAGATTGAAGCAAAATAGAGTAAATCACCTTTTGAAAAGCAACTTGATGCTTCAGTTAAAGATTGGATCAATTACATCATTACACCAGTAGGTGGCGACAAGTGACTGTTAAAAATGTATTTATCACTGAATCATTAATTCAAGAGATTCTTTCAAAAACACTGATTCATCCAGTAATGAAGTCTCTCATGAGTGAGTCACTGAATCATTTATTCAAACCTATATATATTTTTTAAAACAAACATAATAATAATAATAATAATAATTCAACTTAAGCATTTTTTAAATAGATTGCAACAATTAGCATTTTGTCAGAACCTGTAATAAATTACATGTTATCTGTTCAGAATCATGAATTGTGATCTATTTTAAACCAACAAACAAAAAATTAATAAGATGAACGTGATTCTCAATTGATCCAGAATCATGCAGCTCTAAAATGTTGATATGCAAATTATTATTATTTTTTTTTGTCGGTGCAATGGAACAGTGGGAACACAACAGTTTCTTTAAAATATCTTCTTTTCTCTTCGTCAGAAGAAAGAAAGTCATACACTTTCGGAATGACACAACGGCGAGCGAATGACAGAATTTGTTTAGGGGTGTATGGTCCTTTTAATGAACTTTAAAATTATGTTTAATATTTTATATAGTATATTGAAACATATGATGGGGGTATGACAATGTACTGCAGAGCAGTTATGATCCATACACAGAAAGTTACATACTATTTGCACTGGGGAATTTTATTTATTTTTTTCTGTTTTATTTGTTCTAAGAATGATTGTTTGTGCAACAAGATGATTGTTTTTTTTTCTTTCTCATCATTTCTTCCTGAAACTGAAGGCAAATCTTTTCCTGGTGAGTGTGTTACCAGTTTTATAGTTTGTTTTGGCTGTAACTAGCAAACAGTATGCTCATACTGGCTTTCAGGGCACAAAAAATAAACACTCAACAAACAAACACTTGACAACAAAAACACAAACTGAGCAGTGTTTGTATTGTTCTGATGCACTGCTAAAGCCTGTGTTATAGAGCTCAAGAGATTCAACCCGTATAACAAAATATATAATATAACCATGACGGCTGCTTGTAAGCTGAAATCTGTCCCTAAATGATGTGAAATGACGTGGGAGTCAAGTCTGTTTTAATGTTCAGTTATGCTTGTTCTTGTGTTCCTCTTTTCAGATGAAGCCGCTTCAGTTTCAAGCAGTGAAGGTAAGAGAGATCCTGACCGTACATTAAAAAAAAAATATATATACAATTTTTATGAATTATTTTATACACCTGCAAGCTCAAGTGGAAAAGCATTGCAATAGCAACACCAAGGTCATACATTCGATTTCTAGGAAACAAACAAAAAAAAATGTATACCTTGAATGCATTGCAGGTGGCTGTGGATAAACCAAATATTGTGGATATTACCAAAATAGATTTTCATGCTTGAATGTTCAAAAAACACCTTATTTTTCACATCTTTTACATTGTTGCAGCACCTCTCTTCCCAGTCTGTCAGTAGTAATGTTTTATTTAGTTCCTCTCTATGAAGCCCCTCCTTCTGAAAAGTTCTGATTGGTTGGCTGGACTAGTGTGTTGTGATTGGTCAACTGCTTTGAGCGTGTTAGTGTGTTTCAGAGATGTCACACCCCTTGCCATAACCACAAGTTTCAACACACTACAAACGCAACCAGTGTTGCCAAGTCTGCGGTTTTCCCACGGAATTGGGCTACTTTTAAGTCCTTGCCGTAGGTCATTTTTTTTTCCACGGGTTAATTTCCACTGCCGTACTTATGATTTCAGCGCTCAAACAGCCCCAAAACACCCCCCAGACATACAAATTCAGTGGAGAATTCGTCCGCCCAATGGAGAAAATCGCATTGGGCTACTTTTGTTGCACAGACCTGGCAACCCTGAACCTGGTCGTCCCTTTTTTTGTGTATGCCTTGGATGGGAATTATTTAAATGAGTGGTGCTGGTATGATGTCAGAACCTGGAAGACTAATTCACCGCTGGACCTGGTTCCTTCGATATTTTCCTATAATAATGGGGTTTTTCGATTTATGTGCAGAATAAAGCGTGTGGTAAACAAACTTGGCTATACTTTGACGTTTTGTTCTACAAGGTAGATTACACACATTTTGAAGCAGTTTATTTTTGAAAACATACATTTTTAACAAGTAACTAGATAAGACAGCTTGGGGTGTTAGTGTGTGCAGTCAGTGTACGCTTTAGAACAAAATGTCAAAGTATTAGGTTATGTTCACCACAGGCTTTATTTTACTCATAAACTGAAAAAAAAAAAAACCATAGGAAAAGTTCAGAAACAAAGTTTGCTGATATAGAGAATAACTCCCTTTGGAGTGACTTTGTGCTTTAACTTTGCAAACCTTTTTCATGCTTGAACAGCAACATTACACACTAAAGAAAGTTGAGAATGTAAAAAGCATAAAAGGTTAAGTACTTTAAGTACTTCACACACGATTGTTATTACACCTCTGTTGACCATGTTCACTAATTACTCATTGTGAGTCAAAGACACGGGAGAGGTGTAGTGTCAGACCGAATACACAAACAGGAACGAGAATGAGATGTATTCTTCTCTCGCCCTTCAGAAGTTTCTCAGGGGTGATGGATCACAGCTGCAGCTTCAGTCCAAACACACAGTGAGCTCTGGTGGGCTTTACATACTGTGACTGGTTTAACTGCATGTGTGTGGAAGAAATCTGATGAGATCTACATTATGAATAACAAAATAACATCTCACACACACAGTAGGAACTCAAAGTACTGCAAACGATCTGCATCCTGAGCGGATACATGGTGTAGAACATTCCAGCTCATGATTTATGCATTAGATGCAGTGTGAGAAGAGATGACCTGCAGTCTTATTAAGAATTCCCTCTTTATCTTCGGCTTAATTCATGATTTGTTTGATAAAACTAAAAAGTCATGATAAAAAAAAAGAACATTATTAGACAGGATAGTGTCAATGAGACAGGAAACAACAGGGAAGAGAGAGTGGACCAGAACAGACAGGACTCTGGTAGCTCGAGGTGCAGCTGCATTATAGGTCGAGTGCTTCCCACAAGGCTATTGGACTGACGTGAATTACTTGATGTGAAGAGAATGTCATTGACCCATACCCATACCATGTGTCCTGTTGCTGTCTCCCAGGCAGGAAGTCGTGTGGACACTCCAGACTGATGGTGAGCGAGTGGTCTGAGGAGGATGTGTTGGCATGGTTACGTGAGGAGGGGCTGGAGTCCGTGATTGACGTGTTTAAATCCAATAACATCGATGGAGAGGAGCTGCTCTCTCTCACCAAGGACACCCTCAGCTCTGAGCTGCACATTGGTAAAATTACAGCACACATTACTCAGTATTGGCATTCATGTCTCATACCTCGCTGTAGACTCTGGATGTCTACTTTATGTACATCTCTATATGGACTCGGTGGAGATCACGTCAGTAATACTACAGGAATGACCTCAGAGGGGTTATATAAAAATAACATGGATTTCACCATGTCCCTTATACATTACCTAACAGGACATCTTGATTGGGTCATGTTTTTTTTTAGGAAAAAGTGGCAAACGTAAGACCTAATCCTAGATATTGTGGGGAATGTAAACATGGGATTTGTTGAGTTATGTAAAGCACTTGTCCAGAGAAGAGTTTGTGTGCATTAAAGCTGATTATTCCCGCTTCGGTCCTAAAACCAGCAGCTATTTGCATAAGAAATCCTATCCTAATGTGCACTTCTGAAAATAAAGTAAAATAAATCACTGTCCATCTTGCCGTGACCGTGAAATCACCCCATTTCATTTAGCATGACTTCCTTTGCTGCCCACTGTGAAGGCAGTCCATTGGCAGAAATGGACATTAGTCAGTCTTGTTACCTCTGTATGGTGAGATGCAGATGGTTTTGAGCAGTGGTGTGTGGTGGGCTGCTGAAACGAGAAGGCAAAGTGCCAGAAATCACGGGGGTGGCCCTTCATTAAAGAGGGTGGGCAACGCGCAGAGTATGAAAACAGCATGGCAAATTACCAAGAAAACAATAAAACAGCACAGTTTCAAGTTCAAAGTTTCAAAACAGCAAACAACAGCCTATAAAAACTACTCTGTAAAAAAAATTCCACTTATTTCAACTTAATTTAAAGCAGCAACATCACTTAAGTACAATGACATTGATTGTACTGCTCATTTCAACTTAAATTATATTAAAAACTGACTTCAAAAATCAAGCTGAATCTCATATAACTTGTAAAAGAAAGCTGCATTTGCTTAAATTATTTATGAGTTGAAGTGGTCACACTTTATTTTAGGGTCTTCTAACTAGTTGCTTAGCATGCGTATTACTAGAATGTTGTCTGTAAATATAAATCACATATTAATGCCTTATTCTGCATGACCTTATTCTACATTCTTAATCCTACCCAATACCTAAACTTAACAAATACCTTACTAACTATTAATAAGCAGTAAGTTGGGAGTTAATTAAGGGAAAAGTCGTAGTTAATAGTTATTTTTATTCTAAAGTGTTACTGTTGCCATGAATTATTGATCGTTTTTTTAATTTTTATTATCTTTTTTCATATATATTTTACAGTGCATAACAACCACAATAAAATGGCTTATTTTCTAACAAAAACATTGTTTAGAATTTAACAAAAAAATTTGAGTCCATCGAGTGCATCAGCGCCCTCAAAGCTTGTACGGTCCTGTACCTCGTCCTGTGTCATTTCATTTGGCAACATTAGGCAGTTTTGATTAAATGCCGTTTAATGTTTGATGGTCGTGTTATTTTACATGTGCATTAGCAATGCTTCTTTTGCTTGTTTTTTGCTTCTTTTTCACCTGCTTTTTGATCTGGAGATTCTGTACTCTTTCAAATGATGTGTAACAGCGCCCCCTACCTTATAACAGGCAAAAAACAAGTGCCATTACATGTTTTCACTATATATTTTTTAATTACCAACATGTCCTTAAAGCCGCAGTGAAAAAAAGACACTGGTGTTCCTGATGTCACAAACTACTTTGTAAACAATCACGTCAATGTGCCGGCAGGCTTTAGCATATCATTGTCCATGACCGCTCTGAAGTGGGAGAGTCTCAAGAGAATATATCCTGGTATATTTTTCTGTTGATATAAAAAAATTGGGTAGTTTTGGCTATATAGCGGGTGTATGATGTATATCACGATGTTATGATGAACTATATGCCTTTCTCCACTGACGTTAAGGTGTTCAAAGCGTTTTTAAGGATACAGATTGTTAGAAGGCAGCTGTCTGACATGGTTTGTGTAACATTAGCAACACATTATTAGTTGTTTGATAATGTGGTCAAGCAAAAGGCTAATCATATTAATTACTGTTATGCGTCTAGCATTGTAAAAAGCAATACCATGGTGCAGTGTTTACCTTAGTAAGTTGACCGAGTGGATCTCTTGAGCTTGAGTGGGTGGAGGCGGGGCTAATTAGCATATTCATACATCCACGTATAATAAATGAAGCAAGGGTGTAGAGTTACATTCAAGCTATTTTAAAGCATGAAGACTTTTTTTCACAGGTAAAAATGTTTAAATGTGCCATTTTGGTGATGATAAAATTATTGACTACGGGGGGACTTTAAAAATAATTTCTGTGCTGCACATTATGTCTACATTAGTTCCAGTTTCTGCCCAGCATTTATAGAAAGAGTGGGACACTGCTGGAATTGAAGACCAAACCACCGCTGTTCTTAGCACAGATATCTCTACTTGAAAATCCCACTTTTCTGTAATTGGATGTGTTTGGGTGGTGTTGAAGTGTTCTTGTGCTCTGTCAGAGTCTCTGGGCCTTCGGAGTAAAGTCATGAAGAAGATTGAGGAGTTGAAGATGGCACCCGTCTCTAATGGCACTCCCGACGAGTACCTCTGTCCAATCACACGCGAGATCATGAAGGACCCAGTGATCGCTGCTGGTGAGCGTCTGAGAGGGGTTAACCTGCTTGACTGGACTTTTCGTTTTGAGTTTAAGCGTTTTGTTGTTTTCTGTCTGCAGACGGCTACTCGTATGAACGGGAGGCCATCGAGAGCTGGATCAACACGAAGAGCCGCACCAGCCCTATGACCAACCTGCCTCTGCAGACCACCCTTCTGACACCCAACCGTACTCTGAAAATGGCCATTTTACGATGGACCACTTGCCAGTGAGTTTCGATAATATTGGCCTGTAAGACTTCACTTAACTAGCTTTTGCGGAGCTCTGTAGAACTGGATCACCATGGGGCTGATGTGAGATCAGCTTGACTTTAGACATTAGCATGCTGTACAATTAGCACTTTTAACAAAGTGATGTCTTAGTTCTTGACTTAAACCCAAGTTCAGCCTTAATCCTGAGAGTGAGGTGTTCCATTAGATGTGATGGGAGGTTCATGCTGTCATCCATCAGCAAAGTGATGGTAGTCGTCACATTCAGGCTGAAGAGTAAGTGGTTCATAATCAGGATGAAACTCCAGAATGATTCTCCATCATAACACAGCAGAGTGTTGAGTGGCCTTAAACATCATAATAAGTGTTTATCATCCCTTCTGCTCAGTAGCGGACAGTTTGCTTGCATAATTATACCGTTTGTAGCACATAATTATGATTCCTTCTGCAGCTGTTCTCGATCTCCCATCATGACCCACAGGTTTGAATACAGGTGATTCTTCAGCTGATTCAGTCTTATTTCATAAAAGGATTTTGAGATTAGCTATTTATCATTTAAGGGTATAATGTTGCTTGTATGAAAGTTTACATACTTAAAATCAGGTATACATTTATTAGTGGATGCTCATTGTAACCAGTTCAGGGACTACAATTGCATGGCTTTACTATGTAATCATATGTATATTACTGTACATAAGAGCATTGTTATGAGACCTGTCTGATGAACATGCAGCAATAAAATCAACCTGTTGAACAACTGACTTTTGTCTTGAGATTCATTTGAACAATGATTAATGATGATTTCTTAGAGAGGCATCACTGGAGTTTCAAACAAATCTTTAACCCTAGTATTAAACTATCATGTAACTGTTGTCCCACATGTTTGAACAACCATATGATAAACCATCCTGCTTATAAAAAAAAAAGTTTTTACAGCAACTCTACACAAACTTTTCTTCAAAAAGCATAAAAATAAAGGTGTGTTCAATAGTACACAAAGAAACGACATTAACGCTAGTTAGAACTGATACACAATGGTTCCATTGTCCAATTTGCGCTCTTTGCATCTAACTACACTACAATACTAGTGTACTAGTATCCATACTACATACTACAGAGGTGGCAACCGATGAGCATGAGGATTCTCTCTAATGTTTAGGCTATTTTCAGACTGCAGGCAAACTTTCCTCAAATTGTAAGTGATCGTATAAGATTTGTGTGTCCAGATTGGGGTAGGCAAGTTTGGTCCTAGAGAGCTGCTGTCCTGCAGTTTAGCTCCAACCCTGAAAAAAGAAAAAAAAAGCTGGTCCCACTTTATATTAAGTGGCCTTAACTACTATGTACTTATTTTTGATGTAAGTACAATGTACTTATTGGGTTCATATTGAATTGGAAAACACTTTTGCTGCTATTGAATTGGGATACGGGTAAGGTTAGGGAAAGCTTTGGTGGTATGGGTAGGTTTAAGGGTGGGTAAGGTGTAAGGGATGGGTCAACAGTGTAATTATAAATGTAATTACAGAAATTAATTACAGATGTAATTACATGCAGGTGTTTTTCAAATATAAGTACAATGTAAAAACATGTATGTACACAATAAGTGCTTTGTATCAAATGATTAATTTAAATGTAAGTACATAGTAGTTAAGGCCACTTAATATAAAGTGGGACCAAAACCCTCACCTGCCTATAGCCTTAGTAATCCTGAAGAGCTTGATTAGCTTGTTCAGGTGTGTTTGATTAAGGTTAGAGCTAAAAACTACAGAACAGCGGCTCTCTAGGACCGAACTTGCCTTCCCCTGGTCCAGACAGACATAACCAACCTATCTGCATGGGTTGCTTCGTCAATGACAGAAGAGTGAAGCAAAAGACTATTTGAAATCTGATTTGAGCAGCCAGAGCGTCCAGATTGATGCATTTCAGTCCAAATGTGGTTTGAATCAGATTTGGGGAAATTCAACACACTATTCAGGTGACTCTTTACAAAACTTACCTAATGAGTAAAACTTTTTAAATTAGCAACCAACTAAGTAATTGCTAAGGACTTTACAAAATAAAACATTAAAGAAACGTAATAAACTAAAACAACTGAAGTCTTAAACTGGGGTTTATTGTATATGATGCTGAAATATTCAAGTACAATTCATAACAGCCCTATACATGAAATTAATTGCAAATAATGTACATATGAAATAACATCTATGTCCTCATAGACACCTGAATATAATTCACCATAACATGCATGTAAACCTGGTCTCCTTTATACAGTTCATGTCAATCTCACAATCATAGTGGTATTTCATAATATATAGCTGTGCAAAAATAACTAATATATAAAATATAATATTGTTTCAATCAGACAACCAAGCCATAAATAAATTAGTCAAAACAGTGAGTAATTTATGAAGAAATACAACAGACTTCTCCTCAAACACACACAAACAGACTCATCACCATTCAAACAGGAAATGCTTTTGAATACACACAGGACCGGTCCACAATCCTACTGTAAAAGACAGTGTTTCATCTTGGTAGACGCCTTATGTCCTTACTGAAGTCTAAAGTCAGGTCAGGTATCTTAATACATTAATACGTCATCTGTATTATATCTCTGCTCTCTTTTAATGTGCAGATGCAGCGTTGCGCATTTAAATACCTCTGAAGCTATAGTCGTAAACAGAAATGCAAGGCAATCTTTACTTGTGTGCTTACCTGGAGCACTCACACAAAATGCTTCGAATTTAGTCTTCAAAACTGACTCAAATGATATTGGATTTGTTGATGAAAACCGAGCCCCTTATAATAAAGTCGTAAGATTGTAAATCATTTGTGCTCAGTTTGCAGCTACACATTGGACTCAATAAAGGAGCGTTTAGGTTTGATGGAGCTGATCAGGATAGGGTTGTCCCGGGCCAGGCTGGCCTGCTTGTGCTTGGTGTCGTTGTAGTGCTGCTGGAGGGGATTGCTGTCCTTGTATCCGGATCCATGATGAAAATCGGCTGTATGTGTGCTGTTATGGATGGGCTCCTGATAAGCGCTCATTTTAGCGTATTGGAGATCACCGGTCAGTCCTTGCGAGTGCGTGTTCATGACGACATTTACATTGTGACCTACGAGCCCTTCTGGCACAAGTCCTTGCCAGCCGTAACTGGACACCAGGTTGCCATGGTGACCTTGCTGCTGCTGCTGCTGGAAACGTGCAGTCTTGTCAATGACGCCCATAAAGGGGCGTGGCTTATGCTCAGATTGCCTCGCGCCGCTGTCGGAAGCGCTCGCCACAGAATTGCGTACGCGACTGGTATCCGACAGGTTTCCGCTGGAGGAGCTGGACACTCTCACGCTGCTGCTCCTGCAAAATTCCCCTCTCGGCTCAACGCCGCCTTCGGCTTTCTCTGCGTGACCAAACTGAATGCCGCCCTCTCTGGTACCACTGAGCGGACCCCTCTCAACGCCGCCAATGTCGATGCAGGGCCCTGCTCGGAGCGAGGTGGGTCGGTGCCGGCTCGGCATGGGGCTCGACCCGGCACTCTGGGGCGTCCTGCCCTCTACGTGTAGCGAGCTGCTGTAATCTCGGTTTTTCATGCTTTGAGCCTGTCTGGACGGAAGGCGCCTATGGGCAGCCCGTCCGGAGGCAGCTGCCGAGACAGCAGACTGGGCATCCGCTATCGCCAGGCCTAGAGAATCGGGCAAGGTGCGGCTTTGATGCCAGCTCTCCTTCCTCTTCTCCTGCCGAGAGGATTCTTGCTCACGCCGCTCCTCCTCCTCCTCATCTGCCTGCAACATGTTTATGCTGAGGCTGTCTGGGCTTTTCTCCAAACTCTCAATGTCTTGGTCATCGTCGTCATCATCATCATCATCATCTTCTTCCTCATCGTCATTCTCTTCCTCATGGTGTGAGGGGTTGGCGTGAGAGGTAGGGTGTTTAGAACCCTGTCGCTGCAGGTGTTGGCACTCTTCCTCCACGCGTGCCAGCAGGCGTCTGATCTCTCTGTTACTGGGACACAGACGCGCCGCTTCATAAAGATCAGCCAGCGCAGCCGCAAACTGCCTGAGAGAGTGAAAAGGAACTGGTAAATATTTAATCACTGTTTGTGCACTATATGCAGTAGATTGTTTGGCTCTAAGCTTGCTTTCTCTCTAAACCTTGTGAGATGACTTACTGCCTACTTCTAACATGGGCAGCAGTCTATGTCAGGGGATCTCAACTCTGGTCCTCGAGGTCCACTTTCCTGCAGAGTTTTGCTTCAACTATGATGAAACTTACCTGAACAAGCTAATCAATGTCTTCAGGATTACTAGAAAGCTACAGGCAGTGAAAGTGAATAAGTGGTGTAGCCAAGTATGGTGTGAAGTGAGCAGTGCACACCATGACCTGGAGCAGTGGGCAGCCATTTTTGCTGCGGCACCCAGTTGGCCGGCAGTTGGGGGTTCAATGCCTTGCTCAAGGGTCTCAACCTTTGGGTTATAAGTATGACTCTCTAACCACTAGGTCACAACTGCCCCAGGTGAGTTTGATCTAGGTTTGAGCTAAACCCTGCAGGAAAGTGGATCTTGAGGGCGAGAGTTGAGAACCCCTGCTTGACAAACAGGATCTTTAACCACAATTGAACCTTATTAATGACTAATTTAAGACTCTTTTTACAGGCAGCAACTTAACAGCGACTGGTTCACATCTGATTTGGACATTAGCATTTTGTTAACCTAACAATTATCCCATAACTAATTATCCCAAAATTGGCCAGAGTCTTGCACGTGGGCAGTTATCTGCAGGTACCCAACAGGTGGACCAATAAAATTTTATGAAACATATTTACCTTGTCATTTGCTGTGCGGGTCGGGAGTCATTAGGCACAGGCAGACTGCGGGTTAAATAGCCAATGTTATTTTCGGTACTGGCTGATAGGTAGGCAGCTGCTTTCAAAAACTCCCCAGTATATTTGGGTTTACACTATGAAGAGTGTCAAAGATTTGCATTTACAATGTATTTGATGAGCCAATCGAGCGCATGAACTCAAAGGAGAATCTGAGGTGTTTAAGTTAGCGAAGAATCCACTCGTGCAGGACTCTGATGTGAACGTGTGTTTAATTTAGATATTAGAAGTCGCACCTGCATACTGTTCTACATTTTGAGTTAATCATTCCTCAGTCACAATGCCTGTCCTGTGTATAGTACTATATATAATATACTATAAAAGTGTGAGAATTCAGCTTTGCTTGTCAACAGGAGCACACAGATCAAACCATTTGCGTGATCACTGTACACTTGCTGATTCAAGGCTGAGCCCTGTACTTTAATTGAATCATGCAAGTTAAAGGGTTAGTTCACCCAAATTACTCACCCTCGTGTCGTTCCAAAACTGTAAGACTTTTGTTCATCTTCAGAACACAAATTAAGATATTTTTGATGAATCTGAGAACTTTCTGTCCCTCCATTGACAGTTACACAATTTAAACTTTAAAAAGTTCATAAAGAGATCGTCAAAACTAATCCATATGAATTGAGCGGTTTAGTCTTTTCTGAAGAGATTCAAATGCTTTATATGATGAATGGATTTAATTTAGGCTTTTATTCACATATAAACATTGATCCGTGAACATAAACAAAAGCTCAACCGAATCTGTTTGACGCATGAGAACAAACCTCTTGCTGAAGCTCAAATGTGATGCGTAACACGAGAATGAACCTCATTGGTTCTCGCACGTCAAGCAAACATGTTAGAACATCCGTTTACCATAACTGATGTGTGCGTTGATGAATGTTTATCATATCATATAAAGTGATTGAGTCTCTTCAGAAAATTTGGACTTACCCACTCAATTCATATCGATTCGTTTTACAGTCTCTTTATGAACTTTTTGAAGCGTCAAAGTTTTAGTTGTGAAGCTCTCTATGGAAGGACAGAAATCACTCAGGATCCATCAAAAAGATTTTCATTTGTGTTTCGAAGATGAACGAAAGTCTTTCAGTTTTGGAACGACACGAGGGTGAGTAAATAATGACAGAATTTTAATTTTTGAGTGAACGAACCCTTTAAATCTTTTCCACTGAGGGACTAAGTGGATGACAGTTCACAAATATTATAACAAATTTGCACAGTGATTAACTAGAATAATACAAAATGCCACTTAACAAAAAGGTTACCAACCACTGTACTATAATAATCACAAAAATTATAAAACCACACAGAAATATTGTGTGAAATAATATATTTGTCATTTGATGGCACTATTTATTTATTTATTTTTTTAAATCAATACTTCTCAGTATTGAAAAAAAAATCCGTCGGCTTGGCCCATGATTTGATTTCTTGATTCTGATTTTTGATGTCATGACTTTAAAGTTGCCTTATGTTAAAATTTGTAGCATAATTAGAAGGTAGCACAATTTGATTGTTGCAGTTGTTGAATTTGCTTGTTGCAGTGGGGTGCTAATACTATTTTTTTAAAATATTCTATTTTTATAATATGAATACATGTTGACTGTAGTACACTGACAATATATGCATTAAAGGTGCTAAAGAGGATGTTTTGTTTTATACATTTTTCCAATATGTCTTTACTAACTGATAAAAGACTATTTATTAGGTGCACTGAAAGGAATAATATTAATATACATCATCTGTGCACGAGGTAATGCCTTAAAAACATCAGCCAATCGTTTACGTGATCATCACATAAACGATTGGCCCTCTGGCTTGTCAATCACTGACGTGACGTTCTTTGTGAGAGACGAGCACGGCTGCGCTCCAGTAACTTTCCACACTCCACAGGCGCCGCATGCAATGTTTTTGTCAGGAGACAGGAGTAACAACTGCAGATTATGAGTTACCTGCGGTGAGTCCGACAAAATGAATCCACTAACACGACACAGTGAATGCTGGTGGTAAACACTCGTTTTCCAATACTCGTGGCACGAGTTTTGGGAGGCGTTCCCTCGAAAGGAGG
Organism: Chanodichthys erythropterus; assembly: GCF_024489055.1. Lineage (NCBI taxonomy): Eukaryota > Metazoa > Chordata > Actinopteri > Cypriniformes > Xenocyprididae > Chanodichthys > Chanodichthys erythropterus. Next base: position 4,501,529 of record NC_090241.1, on the reverse strand, counting down.
GGGGTTGTTCTTATGCATGCGCTCATTTCAAAAACTCAGTAACAGTCTTTGGTTTCTCAGTCGACGAAAAGATCCTCTTTATCACCTTTAATCTTATTTAATTTATACTAACCTGCAAAATAGCTTTTTTAAACATTGCTGAAAAAGTACACATAACACATCAGAAGTTTATGACTTCATTCAAGTTTAAATGGTAACCAGAGATGTCTCTATTGTTCAGACATCTCATCATAAGCCCTATTTGGACGGGATTAGTTTTACGTGGGGAGGTGGAGTAAAGTAATTTTACCTCAGGATGTCTGTAATATTAATTGGCAAATTCGCACGGGACAAGACATCTCAGTAAAACTAGCAGAAGTGGGCGGGGTAACTCGATTTACGCACCGCCGTCACCTCCCTGTCGTCATGTGGGTATACGTTGCTTCCTGATACAATGTGCGAAAACACATATAATCTAAATATATAAACTATAAATAACAGTTAGGTCCGATTTATTAATTAAATTCTGATTGGATTATGATGGTAATAGGCACTTAGCTAAAGATAAAATTAGTTTTGTGCCTCTGACAATTGCTTCGATCTTCTTTTTGCTCTGAATGGTATGTAGAAAATACTTGAGGTTTGCTACAGACTTGTCCCACCACCTACAACACAAATGAATGTTTCTGCAAGTGCTTCCATGCTTGAAAAATGCACAGAAAACTACTTTTAAACAGGAAATGACGGAATTTTACCGTACATATTTACAGCGGGTCTTTTCAAACGGGATTAGTATTACCTGAGGTAATTTTTCCTGACCTTTTTACAGACGGTAAAAGTCACCGTAATCTTTACTGACATTGTCAGTAATTATTACCGAGATGGCACATTCGGACGGGACTAAAATCACTGAGAAGCTCTGGTAATAATTACTTTACCCCCACCTCCCCATGTAAAACTAATCCCGTCCGAATAGGGCTAAAGTCAGTGAATCACACCAACGACTCCCGTGTCGCACTTCATTCAATTCGCCAACTGGATGAACTGATTCATTAACAAGAACTGCACAAATGGAGAGTTTGTTGCGTTATGTTCGGGTTTGCATGCAGACAGCAAGGATAAATAGAAGTGCATTCAAATGTTCATGAAGGTTTTTTACCTGCTACTCCTTTTGGCTCTGGCACGTGCATAAAATGCCTCATAGGACTTTGGTTTGAGCTCGAGAGCTTTGGTGGCAAACTCCTCAGCCATGCCAAAATCCTGTCAAGAACAAATGTGAAAGGAAGAAGAGAGGAAGAATATGCGTGACAAGAAGAAGGGACAGGGGAAAAAATAAGGACCAATCAAGTTTTCAGCAAGTTTAACTCTGTCTTAACTAGACCCATGAGAGCGATTAGTGCAGTCACGGCAGCACCGTTGCATTCTGGTACTGATGCGTGCGTACCAAGGGGCTGGATTTACTCGCTCACATTCTACCCTCGTTCCATCATTCTGCTCTCATGCATGAATCTGTAATCAGGAGACTCTCGTTGAAATTCCGTCCTTGAGTCTAAGGTCAGAGATTCAATGAGGAGCCATAACTGTCAGCCCTAATGATGCACTTTAAATGTTTAATGGTGGAAGATCCTATTAAAATAACCATTACAACTTCAGGATGCCTGTGTAATTAGGAAAAACGTAGCAGGACACATAGTGACTCTCTCGTTATCTCTCTCTCACACTCACATAATCTGCCTCCTAATTGCACTCAAAACACTTCTATGAACAGCCTGTGAGGCTCTTCTCCTCAACTTAGACAAACCATTACAATTATCCTGGATAAGATGAGTGTGTATGTGATGCCTTTAGCCATTTAATATACTTAATTCTGTTTGTTAAGACACACAGAGAAATATTGGCATCCAATATACTCATGTGACATACGTTGGTTTTGCGGCGGCAGCGGGACAGGTTGAGATAGAGGGAAACCCGGAGCTCCCTGAATGCCTTAAGGTCTTCCCCGAAACCTTCCCTCGGAAACTTCCTCAGTGCATACTGATACCTCTGAGCAGCTTCCTTCATCTTCCCTTTCTGAGAACAAAGGAGAGAAAGAATACATGGAGGAAAGGAGAGTTTCAGAAAGTCTCAGAGGACCTTCATGAAAATGTACCATAGCGATCATTGTTTAAATGACGTATTTGTTGTAAGAACATAGTAACTACGGGTAAAACCATAGATGGCTCTTCAATACCACGGTTAGATCGATGTCAAATTTTGGTTTCTGTAATAGCATGTGTTTGATACTACTTTTTAGTTCTACTCGAGACTATTTCTACCCCCAGGGATGCTAGTTGTTGGCAGTGACAGACCTTATAAAGCTGGTTTCCCTCCTCCATGAGTCTCTGCAGAAGTATGATGAGGATGTCCGGTTTGGAGGTGGCCATGGCCCAGGCAGCATTACCTTCAAGAGAGAAAGAGACACGTCAGTCCTGAACGTCAATAACACATAGACCGATTCAGAGTATGACTTTCCTAATGCTTGTACCTGATCGCTCATAAGGAGATGTTCTGTAGCCTTTAGCAGTGATAGTGACAGCAGTACAGAAAGAAAGAAAAGAAGAGAAAGCGTAAAGAATAAATGCAAGGGGAAAAAAACTCAAGAAGAATAGATGTGTGCTGAAATTAGGAAGGAATACACACTACCATTCAAGAGTTTGGACTGTTTTTGAGTCTCTATGCTCTCCAAGGCTGTATTTGATCAATATGAATATAAATATATATGATATATGAATGAATTTTCAGCAGCCATACTATAGTTAAAGGGACAGTTGACCTAAAAATGAAAATTCTGTCATCATTTACTCAACCTCAAGTAGTTCTGTATTAATTCATACCTGTATGAATGTCTTTGTTCTGCTGTTCACAAAAGAAGATATTTAGAAGAATATTTGAAACACGTAGATCTCGCCCTCATTGACTACCATAGTAGGGGGAAAAAAATACTATGGTAGTCAATGGGAGGCGAGATCTGCTTGGTTACAAAAATCTTCCACTGTGTACAGCAGAACAAAGAAATTCATACAGGTTTGGAAAATGTAAATGATGACAGTATTTTTGGGTGAACTATTCCTTTAAGGGTCACATGATCCTTCAGAAATCACTCTAATATGCTGATTTAATGCTCAAAAACATTTCATATTATTATCAATGTTGAAAATAGTTGCGCTGCTTAGTATTTTGGTGGAAACCATGATACTTTTTTTTTTCAGCATTCTTTGATAAATTTCAAAAGCTTTTGATCAATTTGATGGCTCCTTAATGAATAAATGTCTTTAAAAAAATCTTACAGACTCTAAACCTTTTAACAGTAGTGTATATACTGAAAAAAATAAGTTATGTAATAAGGTCTGAAAACTATATTCAAAACTATATTCACAATATAGCACAGCCTCAAATGCCTTTTATAAAACAATTACTACATAAAAAAATTGTTATACTTACAAAGCAAATCCAACAAATATAAAGCCATCCTTCCACTAGAATATGTGGTAACACTTTATTTTAGGGTCTTTTAACTAGTTGCTTATTAGCATGCATATTACCCAATACCTAAACTTAATTACCTTACTAACCATTAATAAGCAGTAAATTAGGAGTTTATTGAGAGAAAAGACATATGAATGTGTGTTCCTAAAGTGTTACCGAATATGTAATTCCTAACATGTAATCTGCAGCTAATAGCTGACTATTGTGACTATATCATGTATTTGAGAACAGCTGGAATCATGCATCAACCAATCAGCATCCAGCACTTGAATAACCTGCTTTATAATGCTAAAATAAAATGTTAAAACTGCAGATGTGCTTCATCAGGCTAAGTTTAAGAGAACTCCAGTAACTAAAGGATTTATTGGCAGACTTTCTAAAACAGCAAACCTCTTGAGATGGTTTGGATGAAGAGTATGACATCTAAAAAAATGGAAACTAGATCTTTTTGCTTGTCCTGCACTATTACTTGTATACCAAGGGGAAATGAGCAGGCAAAAATCTGCTAACCTCTATATTGCTCCCTTCTAGTGGCTAACTGGAAATCTCAGCTAATGCTAATTTAAAACATGGGTTATTTTTCAGTGGTTATGGAGCTTGCTCGCAAAAGCGGGAGATTTTTCTTTCCTTCAATCCACACAGGAGCTTTTCTGAACCACTTCTAGTGTGCAGACAAGACAGATCACACCACAACGTCATTAAAATGCGTCTGGCAAAGTCATTGCCATCATCAACCTCAGACTGGTAGAGACGGTCGCCGTTTCAAATGTAATTAGATGTTTTTAAACTGGAAGGGGAATTTGTTCTCCTAAGGTTTGCACTCTGTGACTTTGGGTAGAAAGCTGAGTGGACTTCGCTATAAAAGTCTTTGCCCTGACGCAGAGCGTGCATGACAGTCCAATACATCACCAGCGTCCTACTTAAATGGGGGCTAACAGTCCTGCATGGCTCTGCTGCGAATATGGCCTGGTTTCAATTGCATTTAGGACTCAGCAAAGGAACGCTGTGCTTTTACTCTGAGAAAAGGGGAGAACAAATGGAACTCGCCACATTCTAGATTTAGAATGGACAAGACCCTCTTGAGAACCTGACTGTGGCGATCTAGATTCTAGAGGACGGCACTCGAACCCAGGAGAGATATAAAAGAATGTGTGTCATGATGTTCTGAGGTGAGACTCACCCAGTTTAGCCCCTTTCTTCAGCAGAGTGACCACGACCGAGGTGTTTCTGCTACCGATGGCCCGGTCCAGAGGTCTCATGCCGCTGTAGTCCATGTGTTCGATCGCCGCTCCGCACTCGACCAGGTAATGCACCTGAATGCAGATCGCTCATAGTCAGATATGGACACGGCATAATACTGAGACACAAGTGTCAGAGTGTGTTTGTGTCCGCAAAGAGAGAGATTATCTCAGCTTACTATGTCTGCGTCTCCGTAGAAAGCGGCAAGGTCCAGCGGGGTGCGTCCGTGCTTATCCGTGTGGTCAATCTGAGCTCCTCTCTCCACTAGAAACTCCACCACTTTCTTCTGACCTTTCAAACATGCCCACCCGAGCGGGGTCAGACCTTCTTTATCCACTGCTGTCATACTTGCTCCTACAATAAAAACACAATCATTATGGACTTTATTTGACAGTATGATGCAAGTTTTGTCACAGAAATTTTATTACACTGGTATATTAAGGCTGTAAATTTGTTTTTTTAGTACTAAAACAGCCCAAAAGGCCATAAAATGTCTGCGCCAAATACTGAATTTAAAGACAAACACATTTTTTTGGTGCATAAACTCAAAAACATCAAAGTTCAACAAGGAGACAAAAAATATTAAAAAAAAAAAAAAAAAAAATATATATATATATATATATATATATATATATATATATATATATATATATATATATATATATATATATATATATATTTAGAGGCCAAAGACAAAACGTTTACTATTTACATTGTCATCAGTGTCATAACCACGTTTTGTCTTGTATTTGGCCTCTAAATAAAGCTTTTTTGTATAAGACATTTTTTACGATTATGCGTGCAAACTTTTTGCTGAGTATCATTTTTGATACATCAGGCTTTTATGGCCCATACAGGATAGATATAGGAAAATATTGAGCTCATACGTGAGGAGGAAAAAAAACATGCAGTTGCTGATATTAAATTCTGATCGTTTGTACTGTACATCAATGAGATCTTTATAACAGTACAGTAAACTACTTACATAAAATTCATACGGTAAATATCACTTGTTACTGTATATCACCCAATAATATCTTAATAAGTTGAATTTAAATGCTTTGTTTTACGATCAAAGCTCTGTAGTTTTTATTGTGGGGGGGTAAAATATATAATGCAATGCCATTCAATGATAGAGATCTGTTGAATCATATTTGATACTGACATTTAAACATGATTTTACTAAAAAATGGTGAATGGATAATCAAGTAAACCTAAGCTGTTCAATCCACTAAGTGAAATATTACTAATAATATAGATGTTATTTTTACATTTACTTTTTAAAAATGAGTAAAAATGTCACACCACAAAGACAAGTGTATCAAATTGAAGGAGGGCATTTTTACAATTATAATAAAAGGCTTTTTACTTGCTAAAACAAAAGTATAAACTATCAATCAAAAAATAGTATAAACTATTTTTACTTGCTAAAGTATAAACTATCAATCAGGACACAGAAGGCATGTAGAAGATTGTGTACAACAGGTTTTTCACTAAAGTTTTGATCAGGTTGATAATTTAAAGGCCTTTGAAATTTGATTAGGCCTTATAGGGTTATGGTTGATTAACCCTCTAGGCCTCTTCGTTCAGAAATGACCGGAAAATTTTACGCTTTGAATTGTAACTTTTTTGCTTCAAGAAATGGGGTGACACTTGGTAACTTTTGTTGCATAAGCTATGTGAACACACAAAAAATCATGGACATGATTCGGATATGGTAAAGGGTCAGGAGAAAAAAAGTCACACTTGGCTGCTTCGAGGTCAAAAATGACCAACATAGGAAATGTATGGGAAATACGGAAAGATAAGAAAACTCAGAAAATCATTTGGTGGTACAAACAGCATTTCAGCCACTGTGCAGAAAAAAAGTGCACAACAATGAAGGGGTGACCCCACCCTATACCCAAACTCATTAAGCTGTGATAAAGTATTCCTGTTTATTTTTGTCAAATTTTGATGTTATGTGTAATAAAATGTTCTCTGTGTTCAGGTTTGAGTAGTAAATTGAATGCAAAAACTGACACTTCAAATCAACATTTTAAACAAAAAAATATAAACCTTGACAAAAAGCGGTCTTTAAGAATGTCTAAGTATAAATCCACATCCACGACTTAATAAAAATAAGTATTTATGTCTATAAAACCACTAGAGAATTTATAAGCCACTTTATATAGAGCTACATACTGTAGGAATCTAGTGGTTACACCATGGCATTATATAAGTTTTTTGTTTTTTTACTCCTACCAGATGGCACTAATCTACCTTCAAACATTGGATTTGAAATGCTTTGTCTGCATTTTAACATGAAAAAAAAAATTCGAAAAAAAAAAAAAAGGATATAAATTGTATAAATATTGCATAGTATCATAAAATCCCCTCAAATTTCTAAATTATAATAAAAATGCATTATTGGACAAAAATGCATTACATTGATTTTCCTGAAAAAAAAAAAAGGAAAAAAAAGGAAAAAAAAAAAGAGAAGTTATGCATAATATGTATCTGCAAGGCTTCGGTCACTTTTGACCGCAAAGTCCCCTAAACAAAGAGGGCCAGAGGGTTAAGGACCCCTGGGTCACGATCACTGACCCTTTGAGAGCAGGAAGTTCACGGTCTCCAGGTGTCCCTCACTTGCAGCCACCATCAGTAGAGAGCGACCATGTTTATCACTGCAATTCACGTCTGCGCCACGCTGCAGAAACAACTCTGCTATCTGGAAAAGAGAGAAAAGAAAGTAAAATAGACAAGAGATATCAATGTACAATTTGGCTTTTTCCTCTTTCCTCCTGTTTTTCTGTGTAATAAAGGGTCTTACCTGTGTGTGTCCATGTCGCACTGCATTAAAGATGGGTGCCACCCCTCTGCGGTTAGGCTGTGTTACACTGGCAGCTTGATCCAGCAGGAACACACACCCCTCTAGTTTGCCCCGGCCAGCAGCAGCGGTTAAAGCTGGAGAAGATATGCATAATGATGATCTATGCAGTACAGCAGATTTTGCCATCCTGGGAAACTATTGTTTCATCAGAATATGCCTACTTCCCTACTATACAGTATGTGAAAAACAGACCAAAAGTCACACAAGCTCAGAATACCTGATCTGCTCGGTCAACTTTACTGTAGTAAACACTGCACAATGGCAAGTGGAAATATTGGTTTAATTCAGCCATATATGTTTGAACCAGAAACTGATTCAAAAGAATAAGTGGAATAGTGAATTATACAAGCTCGTCAACAAGTCCATGTATCAGAATGGTAATGCGTTTTATGTATCGCTCTCTACAATGTCGGACACATAATGGTAATTAATATAATTAGCCTTACATTATCAAACAGCTAATAATGTGTTGCTAATGTTACACAAACCATGTTCCAGTTCTTCATCTCAGAGTCTGACAGTTGCTTTCTAACAATCAGCATAGAAACGATTTGAACAACTCAGAACGTCAGTGGAGAAAGGCTTATAGTTCATCCTATCATCATAATATACATCATATACATAATACACCCGCTATATTGCTAAATCTACCCGATTTTTCATATCAACAGAAAAATATATTTTCTTGACACTCCCCTGCTTTGCAATTGCAGCATAGTAATGATATGCTAAAGCCCGCTCACAAGTTGACATGATTAGTTACAAAGTAGTTTGTGACGTAAGAAACACTGGCGATCTCAAACCATGTTTTTGAGACTGTCTTAGGAGTAAAGGAGTAAATACTCTGCAATGGTGTTGATGAATTTGCACATAGTTTGTCTTAAAGCATATTAAAATCACCACAGACATATAAACAACATTAAAAACTTGATTTTCACCACAGGGGGGGGGGGGGGGGTTACATTTTAAAAAGCACAATGTCAAATATGTAATTGTTTTTTTTGTCATCTTATTTTTGTCTTTGTGTAAAACAGTGTAATGTGGTGAAGTTACAAACCTGTTTCACCCCACAAAGTATCATGACCATCTATCTGCACCGAAAAATCATCTTTGTTCAATGCAAGCATCCTTTTTACCACCTGTAAAACATATCAATAAGATAATGATGATTCAAGATAGGATTAAATATTATGGAGTTGAGTGGGTGTGGGTTTGGTTCCTTTGTGTTGCTGAATAGTAAGAAAATTTCAATCTAATTCTAAATTACTTTATATAAAAACAATAGACAATAGTCTATAGTATGTGTCTATTTTGATAACTAAACGTGGGAATGTGTGTTTGGTGACAGTTTGTTGTGTGTATGCGTGATAGGGGGAGTATCCTGTGTGTGTACGGTGTGTATTTAGTACCTGTGTGTGTCCCATGCTGGAGGCAGCAATCAGTGCCTGCTGCAGTGCCTTGTTCTTCAGGTCTGAACTCCACTCCTGCTCCAGCAGATACTGCACAATCTCAGCATGACCCCGCAGAGCAGCATGAACCAGAGCACACTGACCACTCTTATCAGCATGATCCACCTAACACACATGTACACAGTTACTTACAAAATTACACTGAAAAAAAAAAAAAAAAAAAAACATTATCAAGGAGACACTGATCAAAACCAGTGTTAATCACATAATATATTATATATATATATAATTTGTATGTAAATAATTTGTTTCAAATGGAAGCTTGTTTCTGCCCCTGAATAAAAAAATAAAGGTATAATTGTGACTTTTTTTCTCACAATTGCGTTTACATCTATACATCTGATATAAACTCGCAATTGCAAGTTATAAAGTCAGAATAGTGTGATATACTGTAGTCGCAGTAGCGTTATAAGTCATAATTGCGAGATATAAACTCTAAATTATATAGATATAATTTCTGACTATAGATATAAACGCAATTGCGAAAAAAATAAAAATAAACGCAATTGCGAGTTATAAAGTCAGAATTGTGACATATAAACTTGTTATTCTGAGTAAAAAAAAAAAAAAAAAAAAAAAAAAGTCTTTTGCCTCAGAATGGGGAAAAAAAGTCTGAACTGCGAGAAAAAAAGCCAGATTTTTGAGTTTATATCTCGCAATTGACAGCACGTTGACTTTATTTCTTGCAATTGTGAGAAAAAAAATTGCAGACAGAAACAAGGTTCCATAGTTTCAGCTTTTTGAGCAGTCACTTTGGTCATACTGTATTATTATTGACAATTGCATTGTTAATAAATGAGCAGCAAAGTTCCTGCAGTTCATCTGTAATGCTTGCAGGAGTTAAACTGAGAAGAAACACCTTGTACACTATACAAGTACACGGTGTGCAAAAGTTATTTAAAAGACCAATGTAACAATATAAACTTTTCACAGTTTGAAAACAGCAGAATTGTTTATGTAACCAAAAAATAACTGCAGACTCTTTTTCTGTTGTGTTCAGTTTGATTGACATGTACATGCACACTTATGAATATAAATTCTATGTATTAATATTAATATCTTGGCTAGGGCACCAGAATCACCACTAGTTTTAGGGTACCTCTATCTCCCAATTTAACCCCTAATATCTTTTACTGAAATACAGATTTAGGTTAAAATCTTGTGAAGTGTTTGAATCATTTATAGCCAGTCTGTATATTAAAAGGGATCAACTGACCTTTGCCCCTTTTTTACATAGTAAGGTGACAAGTGGCAGATGTCCAGCAGCTGAGGCATAACAGAGGGAGGTCATGCCGTTCTCCGACTGCCCATCCACTGGCGCCCCACACTCCAGGAGCAAAGTGGCCATCTCAAGGTGTCCCAGGTGACACTGCACACACAGCACTGGTGCGCTGTTCAAAACCTCAGTACGGTAACACACACTCGCCCCTCCCAGGATCAGCAACCGGGACACCTGGGGACGCAAGTAAGACACAAGAAATTAAGTAACTGTTTCAATTATTACCTGTCAGAGGGCTTCATTTAATATTCAGTAATATTAATGAATTGACTGCAATGACAGTATTAGAAGAGAACAAAACTTGAATTGAATTGAGCTGGATGACGACACCACTGTTTTCTGCAGTGCTGCTTTATACTGTTATTGAACTGAACTGAATCAACTTTGAACTGACCCAAAGTGAATAACGACAATGTTATTTACACTACAACTACTACTGTAGAGCTGCTTATATCTGAACTGAACTCATTTCATAATTGATGAACTTTGCACAATTACTGAACTGAATCAACAGCCAACTAACTTGAGCTGAATAAAGATACTATTGTCTTTCTCACCATTTACAATCTCTGTTTTGATTTCCCAACCTCGATTTCAGTGTTCAGACCTCAGTTTACAATCCATGGCTACAGAATCAATCTATAATCTATATCCTCAAACTACAATCTACATATTCAGTCTATAACTTCAACATTCAGCCATCTATCCTAAAAAATGCTTTATTATCTGCAGGGATGCTGGAGCCTTGACTTCAATATGTAAATTTACATCTTCGAACGATAGCCTCAATCTACAGTTGCAATCTCAATTTACAGTCTGCAGCATCAATCCACAGGTTCAGCCTACAGCCTTAATTTAAAATCTACAGCTTCAACCAAAATGTATAACTTCAATCCACAGTCTGTATCTATAATCTACAGATATAAGCAAATAAACCGCTTCAATCTAGTATGCCTATCTTCAATCTACAGACTCAATCTACAAGTGCAATCTATAGCCTCAATGTATAGCTTCAGTAAACAGCATATATCTACAATCTACAATTGTAAATCAACATATTTAATCTACAGCCTTAATTTAGAATCTATAGCCAAGCACCCTCAAATGCAAGCAAGAGCACCCTCAGTTGATACAGAAATAATATCATATTATATTAATAATATCATATTGGTTAAACAGATTTGGCAAATGCTCCAGTGCGTATTTGTGTTTACGCTCTAGGAAATGTCAAATGTTTCCATTTTCAACATGATTTTGCAATGATTGAGCAATGTAGCCAATCACAGCCATGTTAGCTGATCTCTTGAATGCAATGGCCAATCAGGGGTGTTTAAGTTAGTTAGAATCTGCTCACTGGAAAAAACAGAGTTTTTTTTTTAAATGGTGAATTTGCATGTGAAGCCTCTCAACAAAGTTTAGACACAATGTAAGAGACTCGTTGTGCAGTGTGTAGGCAGCTGTAACTGAGATGAGTTACAACTTTTTAGTGATTATATAGGAGCGCTCTTTTCACACTTTATATAATACATTCAGAATTTGAATAAAAGTTTTGTTTTTCTTGCTATAAGCAGAGGACCCACGTACAATTACACTCTGCAAAGTTTCTAAAGTCATATCTATATATAAATGCAGGATTCATACACAAAATTGCTACCATAACACAGGACAAAAATATGCAAAAAAATAAAATAAAACATTAAGCGATGTAAATGCAGACTAGAAAAATATCTATCAATATTTTTGAAATTCTATTCCAATTATTTGTAAAAGATCTTAAATGTCTCACTGTACGTACATTGCTATTCTTATGGTGGAGCCGTTGCTTACACATTACATCTGTACTTTACTACAGCACCCTCATTAATTTCAGAAGCACCCTCAGTGATTTGATTCTGGAACCAGGCCTGCTGAAGCTCATTATTTGCTTGCATCTGTAGATTGTAGATAGAGGGAGTGGATTCAAGCAATACATTTTATTCTCAATCCCTACCCAGTTTCCTGTCCAGCTTTCAAATATTCGTTTTAATTCACTCAATAGAGGGTATGCATGTGACATCACCTTCAACGGGAGTGACTTCGGTTACGCCCAATGAGTGGCAAAAACATTGAGTGACAGCATTGGTTTTCAGCGTGAATGCCATGAAAAACACAAAAAACATCTAAAATTGGAAAAAGCTTGGTGGTTGACTGTACAAACAGATTTGAGAAGAAACCTGAGGTAGGCTATATTTTACAGACTGCCAAAAGCTACAGCAAAGAGAAGCAAATGGATCGCTGCAATTCACAGAAACGGACTGCAGGCAGCGGATTTGCAGTTATCATTTCAGGGTAAAATCATACCCTATATATTGTATTGATATATATTGTACTGACAACTCATCAATTAAATATGTACCATCTTATATTCTGTATAACTGGATGTTTTTAAATAAACACTGACAAAAACTAAACAAATTTTAGGGCTGGACGATTTATATATCATTGATACAAGTGATCATCCGGATTTAGACGTACCTATATAGTATTTATAAAGCGCTCAAAGGCGAATATGCTTTATTTATTTCCCCGGTGTCGAAATCAGGCACATATAAATGTCAGGAAACACGATTCCTGGCTGCATGTTGATATCCATGGATCACTGGATCTTTGTTAAGTTGTAAAGAACACGATCGAGCATAACCTTTAATTTAATCTTTTGTTTTATTCGCGTTTTCGCAGTTTCCCTTATTAAATCCAGTCATGTAGCAGGCTCTTTTGCCACTCATCAGGAAAGTGACATCAATGCATACCCTCTATAAGAATGTGTCATGCCTAATCACAAAAACCAAACCACAAAACTCTGAAAAAGTGTATATACAAACATTTTTTATCTGTTTAAACATGCAAATTGCTTATTTCACATTCATTTAACAGTGGAAAGCATGAGGTCATACTCGCCAATCGGTGAACGATTGAATGCAACCTGGCTCCATTACTTTTTTTGTTTTGATGTGGATATGGGCAGTGTGGTAATGGAGGCTTGATTAAGATGCTGGATGAAGCAGGAACACATTAAAAGCAAAGGAAGCAGAATCGCATTTATTTATACAAACACAGCAGGAAATAATGAGCAGCTCTCCAGCCAAATGGCTGTCAAGGACACTGGCGTGCACACATGGACTCAGAGTGACGCTCGCTTCATTAAAACTCCGTAGGAGAGGAAATTACAGGGAGAGTGGAGTCTAGACTGCAATTAACATATAATAGATTTAATAAATAAATGTAGTCATTACGTAAGGTGTTTTTCAGTAAGCCACAGCACTAATTACTATGTTCTACATGACTTATGAAATCTCGTTCGTTGTGGATGACTCAGAGCTCTGTAAGGCTATAGCTCTTCTTGTGTGGTTGAATGCGTCAGCCGCGATAATTGTTGGAGCCTTGTTCTACAATTCAGGAGCGTAAACCAGTTGCTCATTTTTATTTTTTACTCAAGATTGACGCTGCTTTTTATAAGCGATGGTCTCATTGGCACATTCAGGACGAGAATGTGTTAGTTTTTTGTGTCTCTTTGTGTATGCATATCCTCAAACCTTGACGTTGGGTGTGTAGAGGTTTCTGAGGGAGGAAAGAGCTGCAGAGAGGCTGTCTGTACTGTAGCTGATCCACAAGGGCTGCAGAACACTTGACGAAACCCCTGTTCTCTTACTGTGACCCTGAGGACAGAGAAGGAGAGGCAGGAATAGTTAAAACAGAGGTCCCATCACTTAAACACAGAAGGATTTTGAGTATCTGTGTCGAGTACCTTGAATATGTGAGCTTTAAGAATGTGGTGGCCCAGCTCCATGGTTTGTTGGCGGTTGAGTTTTCCCTCTTGACGTGAAAGCATGAAGGCCATCAGAGCGTGACCACTTCTGTTTACCAACATCAATAATAATTCATCAGAAATCATATAAGTGATTCACATATTCTGATTAACTCTAAATCAAGGCTGTAACCATGTCTTGAACATTGGGGGTGTAATGTTTTTGTTGTAATGTTTATTAGGGTCATTCCGTGTCAAATCAACCAAATTTCGGAAACTTCCCAGGCTCAAATTTTTAATTTTGTTAATATTTTTTCTGTAGAGAGACAAACATGATGAAAGCCAAAATATTAAATGTCACAGATGTATATTTAATATTTTGTAGAGGGGGTCAAAATGGTGTAAAAATGACTTTAGAAAGATGGCAGCATCATTATTTTATTTTTAAACAGAGATTGGTAGGTCAATTAGTAAAATCTGTTGACAATCTTTGTTTCATTATATGCCAACGGTGACAGCTCAAAAATGTTTTTGCCTCAAGTTTGCATGACTATAACTCAAGAAGATCTCTTAATATCCTTTTAGATTCTGGTTCTTAACAAACTTTCCTTTTGCCATCTTCATTTTAAAGGTCCTCGATGGTTCAATCCCAGAGATATAGAGATCTTAATGCGGCTCCATGAGTAAATTGTACACATTTTCAGTGGTCAAAAACCACAAGAACAAGAAGAGCTTTTTGCCATTTTTGAACTGTCACTGTTGGCATATAATGAAACAAAGATTGCTAAAGTCAACACATTTTACTAATAGACCTACCAATCTCTGTTTAAAAATAAAATAATGATGTTGCCAGCTTTCTAAAGTCATTTTTACACCCCTCTAATTTGGCTCCAAATCTCAGGTGAAAACGGTCATTTTGACCCCTCTACAAAATAGTGGATTTCTCAGTAAATATACATCTGTGACATTTAATATTTTGGCTTTCATCACAATTTATGTTTGTCTTACTACAGAAAAAATATGAACAAAATCAAAAATTTGAGCTGGGGACCTCTGGTTGAGTTGACACGGAATTATCCTATATATAAAATAATTATATAATTCATTTGAAATATGCACAAATATTATTTTTATTTTAAAATTTGCTCACAATCACTTATATACTTATATCATTATATGCCTTAAATTGCCGAAAATGCAAAAGGATAAAATGTTTCTTTTGTCACATTCAGTTATGGGTTGCAATGATTCAGCTACAATATACAAATGATTCAGCCTATATTTTCAGTTCAGAGTAGTTAAATTTGAGCATCACTGAATATGTTGTTCGTTTAATAGTTGTCGAATATCTTTCAATTTGACTATTTCTCATCATTGGGGGTGCCACGTCTGCCTCATTCCCTCACCCCCCCAGTCTAAATGGCCCTACAGATTAATAATGTAGTCCTCATAGACAGCAAAGTTCTATATGAATCACAGTCCATGAACTTTTCTTTTTGTGTGATCAGTGTTAAGTGTGTCACTCTTCAGTTTATAACAGTGATGGAGCTACTGATGCCTTTCTAAATGAGAACACTGAGCAATGTGTGTGTGCTTAGGTGGACGGATAATTGAAGACTCTACAAAATGAAAGAGAACTACACAAGAGTAATTTCATGTTCAAAGGCTACGCACACTCAAATGCATTTTAGTAACTCCCTTTCTGAACTCAATTAACAAACCAAAGAATTGCAGATGATAGATGACTGACCTGTACTTCACAAGCTTTGCTATGTGCTTGCTAAGGTGTTCTGAGCAGTTGTAAAAGTGCTATGACGTTTCGAAGGTATTTGGAGTAGTTTTAGTGGTGTGAGGTTTTTACCCAAACCTGACTAGCACAAACCCTTCCCCACAGCAGATTCTAAAGATTTCATTGGTCATGTCAATCACAGTGCTGACTGCCTTAACAATTCCCATGGATGGATGGATGGATGGATCCTTATAATATTTCTGGCATAAATTATAAATGTTAGCTAGATTGTTCACTACTGTTCTTATGAAAAAACAAATGGTTTGTCTTTTTAAATCTTGTATTGCATGTCATAAATGACAATTTTATACATAGTGAGCTTCAATGCCACATTTCTGACACGCAATACAATTCCCAGCTCTGTTTGCATCATTGATCATTATTTTCCTGTTTATCACTGTGACGCCACTTTGAAACTATTTTAAACAGTTAAGCCTGTGTTGTATTAAGCACTGTATAAATAAAGGTGACTTGACTTGGATTGTGGGATTTATTTTTTATTCGAGCAGAGATTCCAGTTCACTACACTCATGACCAAAAGTTTTGGCAGTGACAAATTTTGTGCCTTGCAAAGTTTGCTGCTTCAGTTGTTGTGGTGTTGATTCACATTATTTCTAGATTATTGTGCAGAGCAATCAGATGCATTTTAAATAAATGCAAAAAGCTTCACTGGCCAAAAAGAAAAAAAAAGATAAGAAAAAAAAACTATCACAAAAACCCAAACTTCACTGTTTTTTTTTTTTTTTTGGCCCTGACACAAAATTACCAGCTAACATCATTTGACTAATCATATCATCAGCACATGGGAAAGTGTGAACGAGTACTATCATTTACTAATCAGCAATCATTCTGATTTGATTATAAGAGCAGACTGATCGCTATAAAATGAGGGAAGAAGTGCTTCCAATCATTGTGTTTTTGTGTTAGCAAGAATGGTTATCTTCAAAAAAAGACATGTAGCCACCATCACTTCGCATCAAAATAGCCTCATATGCAAGGAAACTGCTGCAAAGAATATTGCACCTCAAAGAATCATGTACCGGATCAACAAGAACTTTAACAGTTAGTTCACCTAAACTTTCTGTCATTAATTACTCACTCTCATGTCGTTCCAAATCTGTAAGACCTTCGTTCATCTTCGGAACACAAATGAAGATATTTTTGATGAAATGCCAAGAGCTTTCTGACCTCCCTATACACAGCAATGTCATAACCATTTTCAAGGCCCAGAAAGGTAGTAAAGACATCGTTAAAATAGTCCATGTGACTACAGTGGTTCAACCTTAACTTTATGGAGCGACGAGAATACTTTGTGCACAAAAACAAAACAAAAATAGTGACTTTATTCAACTATTTCTTCTCTTCCCCATCATTCTCCTATGCTGTTTACATTGTAAACATAGTGCAGTGCTTTTGGGCTCTATTTCAGAACGTCTGCTCAGTTATGATGTTGCTGTGTATAGGGAGGTCAGAAAGCTCTCGTATTTCATCAAAAATATCTTAATTTGTGTTTTGAAGATGAACAAACGTCTTACGGGTGTGGAACGACATGAGGGTGAGTAATTAATGACAGAAAATTCATTTCTGGGTGAACTAACCCTTTAAGGAGAGAGGTTCAACTGCAGTAAAGAAGGCTTCAGGCCATCTCCTCCTGCGGATTCGTGTCACCAACATTGCAGAGCTGCTTAATATTAGGCAGCAGGCCGCATCAGCATGCACATTGAGGCAACGACCTTTGGACAATGGCCTAGTGTCGAGAAGGGCAGCAAAGAAACCACTTAATTCCAAGAAAAACGTCAAGGACAGACTGAAATTCTGTAGGAAATGCAAGGATTAGAGAGCAAAAGACTGGTGCAAAGTTATTTTCTCAGATGAAGCCCCCTTGTGACTGTTAGGGACATCTGAGTGAATGCTACCATGTGTTCTGTATCGTGCCAACAGTGAAGCATCCTGAGGACATTCATGTGTGGGGTTGCTTTTCATCCAAGGGACTGGGCTCTCTCACAATTCTGCTCAAAAACACTCCCAGGAATAAAGAATGGTATCAAAACATCCAACAAAACAAGTTCTCCCAAAAATCCAGGAGCAAATTTGTTGATGATCCATGCATTTTCCAGCATGATGAAGAACCATGTCACAAGGCAAGAGTGGTAATGAAATGGCTGTCCCATAACTCACCGGATCTTAATCCCATATTGAACCTGTGGTCAATCTTAAAAAGGTGAGAGGACAAGCAGACGTCCACAAATTGTGATCAACTTCAAGCACTAATAAGGATTTGGCCGAGAAACTGATATCCAGCATGCCAGAGCGAAGGATCAACACTGTAAATATTGACTCTTTGGATATATATTGAATGTTTTTTTTTCCCAATAAAAGCTTACTAAACTTATTAAACTTGCTTAACTTATTAAAGCTAACTTATGAAATGCTTAACATTGTTTTCCAGTGTACCACAGAAACCAAAAATAATCTACAAATACTGAAGCAGCAAACTTTGCAAAACACAATTTGTCAGCACTAAAACTTTTGGCCATGACTGTAGAAGGATTTTGCGATTGAGGATTTTTTCCCCCCCACTAATCAGTGGCTTGACCACTGAACTAGAGAGTTGAAATGCATCCAGAGTAGTTTTAGCACACATTGCTATGAGTAGTTTAATTCGCTATTCACTTGCTGAAGTGTTTTAGGTAGTTTTAGTGCATTGCTTATGTGTTCTGGGTAAATTTCACACATTGTTGGGCGTCTTTTCACTTTCTGAGGAGCTCCAAGATGTTTGGTTTTAAGGCATTGCTATGAAGTTACTATAGTGTTCTGAGTAGTTTTCACACATTGCAATTCACTTGCTTGCAATTCTGAGTAGTTTTTGTGCATTGCTATTCACTTGTTAAAGGGATAGTTCACCAAAAATGTGCCATCATTTAGGCTACTTACCCTTCAACTTGTTCCAAACCTGTACAAGCTTCTTTCTTCTGAACACAGAAGAAGATATTTTGAAGAATGTCAGTAACCAGAGCCATAGTCGGCAAAAAAAAAAAAATACTATGGAAGTCAATGGCTACTATCAAATAAAATATCTTCTTTTGTGAAAGGTGACAGAATTTTCATTGTTGGGTGAACTTTCCCTTTAAGGCGGTCTCTGTAGTTTTACCACAGTGTGAAGGTGTTTGAAGCATAATCACATTGCTTCACTTTACAGCAATGTGCTACAACCACTTTTAACACCTTAGCAACTTCATCCTTGCCTGAAAGCATGAAAAACACCCAACCAAACCATTCTTAAGTGTGTCAGAAAAAGCGACATCGCTGCTTACCTTGGGTCACACATGAAGTCAGTGCTCTCGCCATCCGCCCTCCATACCAGCCACTCCCTAAAGGAGGGGTGGCAGAACATGCGTGTTCTGTCTCGACGGCCAATCAGAAAGCAGGAAAGAGCATCCATGCGCTGCTGGAAGTCCTCCCACTCCAGCTCTCCTCTCATGGATCCTGCGTTCAGTGCCCGGAAGAGCTGCTCATCCGTCAGAGGGTGCAAAGATGCCAAAGCCACGTTCAGCAGCGGCAATACACGCTCAAATGCTGAGGCCGAGGGGAATTTCATGTTGCACTGCAGCAGATAGAGCTCAGACAGAGACACCGGTATCACCTTATAGCTGGAGCTTTTAATGACCAGGTGACCCTTCTCAAACAGGTCGAGGGTTAATTTTAAATAAAGATATGAGCCCTGGCTTCGGGCAACCAGGTGGGAGCTGAGCTTAGAGATGTTCGCCGGGTCGGCTTTGCCATTGATGGCGATGTTGCTGATAATGTCAGGGCTGTGGTCTATACGGTGCTGGATGTAGGAGGTGAGGTCAGAGGTTATATCCTTGTTATCATGGAAATCATCCAGAGAGATGATAGGAAAGGGGAGGACACTGGTGACTTCCTGCCAGATCAACATAAGACATAAAAAAGTTATAATAAAATAAGCTAAGTTCTTGAAAATGTATTCTTTGTATTCATTCATATCATGAGGTAGAAGGTAGAAGAATACATATAATGAATATCATGAACTATTCATTCAAACTTTTTATATGTTTTGGGGGAGTTGCACCACATGATCATAAAAAATGTCGAATTATATTATATTATACACATGCTTGACAGTCATTTGCACCTACAGGGGTCCTCTCTATGACATCATTTTTTCCTCTAGTTGTTGGTTAGACCACCTGACCAATAACTTATAAGATGACAAAACTACACAAAATGGCCATTTTCGACAATTCCTGCATTATTCAGATGCTGGTCGCATTAAAAAGCGACACAGCTTTCTGCCTGCTGCAATGGAAAGACATGCAATTAAATATGAAAAAAAATGTTGGGACTTTAAGGGATGAACCTTCATTTAAAACAACTGTTATGCACCATAGCACAGGACTAATGACCACCAGCCTTCCCAAAGAATCCCTGTTTCTTGAATAATTATAGTTCCTTTCAGATTGCGGTTTTGTGCAGTAACCACTGACAACTGCGTGCTCTTGAAAACTGCAAGACGGAAATTAATGAATACTACAAGGACCACAGAAGTCTGTTAATTTTTATCTTACTGTGCATCTTTTTCATCATCTGTATGCAAAACACGACAAATGTCAAAACAACTGCAGGATTAATGTTGTAGAATAAACACCGGCAGCCTGGTTGTGTGGGTTGTCTGGCACTTTTGGGTCACTGCTCCGAGAAGTAGTGAGTGAGAGAGAAAGAGACAGTGTATGTGTGTGAAAAGTGTATAGGGACACACGTAGCATCTGCGGCGTTGCATCACAGCCCTTATCCCCTCTTACATAAGCTTGGCTCCTGCAGGTCGGAGTCCAGCTCTGAACAGACATGGATTATATACACACACTAGTCACTGACCAGCATATAAAACTCAAACCGCAACCATTCTGAAAGCTCTGATCACTAAAGGCACATCAGGACACTATATAAGCCGGAGCTTTAAAACCTTCTTGATCTTGCTTTGTATTAAAACTGAGCATAAAGTAGTCCAAGTAAGGGTGCAGGATGTGCAAAAAAAACTTACCACTTGGTTGACCCTGACGGTCACAATCAGTTTAAGCCAAATGGGAAATTTAGAGATTATTTTGGTGATGAAGGACGCAATGGTGTCTCCATAGTCTGGTTTGTGGAACTCTGCCTCATTTAGACCGTCCACTAGGATGATGTAATCTTCCTCCGGAATCTTACTCTCTGCACAACACAACAGAAATGACATGGTAACCGTACTTGAAGTCAAATGTGGACCCCGAGTTTGTTAAGAGTTTGCGTCCTGGCATTACGTGGGTGTGTTCAGGTTTTTGTTCAGAAAAGTTAACAGGAACAATGTGTACTAGGTGATTTTAGAACACCAAGCACAATATGCTGCCTTCTTTTGCCATATGTTGAGTAGGAAAAAGTGCCTGCAGTCTGTAATGAAACTCTCACTCTCATTGTTTTTGAGTATTTGCCACTTGACTAATAGCTGCACCCTTCAGAATACATTTTTTTTTTAATACTTCACTTAAAAAAAAAAAAAAAAATTCAGTATAACGGCACCGGCAACAGCATTGTCATTCACTTTCATTGTATAGAAAAGAGCAGATTAAACTTTCTGTCTGAAATCTGCTTTTGTGTTCCACAGAAGAAAGTCAGTCAGTTTTGGAACAGCATGAGGGTGAATAAATGATGGCATAATATTAATTTTAGGATAAATTATTCCTTTGAAGTCGCAACCTGTAATTACTTCCATAATATGGAGTTTTTCAAAGTGAAATAGGATACTCAACAAGAAAAATGAATGTGGGGCAGGACTTGATTTTATTGATCAATTGATTGTCTCATGAAATGAGGGCATTCGATACCAGAACGGAGGAAAACCTGAATGCAATTTGGCAGTCAATTTACATGACTGAAACACAAGTCAAAGTTACTCTCGAAAGCATCTCCACGCAAGTAACAAATCTATCGTTATTTTTTATTAGTGCCGCAATAATAATTTATTTATTACACTGAAGTCATTAATCCGAATTAAATTGCTATATTAATATTATAGTCAGGATGCATTAGCTACAACAGTAGCTTACAACAATGCCTAACTAGCTCTTTGGCTCTCAATTCATATTTAAAATCAACTAATAGTCAACACAGCCTAGGTGACATCAAACACAAAGGAAATTTGGTTCAGTTATTACATTATGACTTAACCCTTGTGCTGTGTTGAAAACCCTATAACACTTGTGATGTTCCCAGTCAAAAATGACCAGCCTGCAAAAAAATTGTTTATAAATCTCTCGTTATGCTACCTTATCACCAAATATTGGATTAAATATTTTTTTCAGCTTGTTTTCTTTCAAATAGGACAGGTTTTAGATTTATTTTTGGAACTGATCGATTGAAGGCCTTATAACCAGGACATTTGCTTTGAAATGGTTTTATTTCATGCAAAATGGCACAAAGTCACACTTGTGGTGTTCACGGTCAAAAATGACCAGCCTACAAAAAAAAAAAAAAAAAAAAAAAAAAAAAGGCTTATAAAAATCACTTTTACGCTATTTTCATCGCCAAATATTGGATTCAGTCTTTTTGTCAACTTGTTTTTTTTCCAGTTAAGACAGGTTTTGTATTTATTTTTGAAACCGACTGATCGTATACTCATTGATCTGAGCCTCACTGATTTGAGGATAAAGTTCAAGACCGGTCATTTCTGACCAGGAACAAGTTTTTCATATTTTATTTAATATGGACCAAATTATCCACAAATAACTTTTTTTTTTTTCTCAGTAAAAAAACTGAGCAAGTAAGCATATTTTTTGACCAGGAACATCACAAGTGTTACAATGTAGAAAAAAAAACAAACAACAAAATTACAAAAAGTATCAAATATTTTTTGGGAAGTTGATTGATTCTGTGTAAAGTCAGTAAATTTGAGTCCAATACAATAATATTAACTAGCAATTTCGGGTATGGAAAAATCGTCTCGGGGTCATCAACTTTATCTACACAATATAAGGAAACAACAGCTAAATAAACCAGTTGTCATAAAGACAAAATGTATTCGTTTTCATAATGCAGTATATATTTATGACCAGCAAGAAACATTTATGTTGAAAAAGTTCATTTTGCACCACAATGGAAAGCGTTTTCAAGTACATAGGAACAATTTTTATCAGTGCCATGTTGACTTTACTCAACGTTATTCATATAAAGGCTGCTTTCATGACTTTATTCTCTCTTTAATCTGATGCTACAAACCAGGAACACTGATTTCCAAGAGTCCAGAGCAAAAGCTCAATGTCTTCATTTCCATACTCGAAATTTTCTCTAGCCTCATTCTCTAAAATTCCTGTTAAGTCCTTCATCTGTCGTTCCTTGTGATCCAAGCCATTTCTGAGGACCATCTGTTCACATCCATACTGGGCCAAATTAAATGAGGCAAGAGCGCTCTTCTCCCCCCATTACCCCTGAGCAAACATATTTAGTTTTTATTTGATGGTGTGATTAATGACAGTAGCATGTGATGAGTCTCACCTTTGCGTAGAAGCGTGAGGGGCTCCAGGACTCCCTTACGGAAGGCGGCGGCAGGGTCCTGGACACAGGAGCGTAAGCTGAGCAGGCTCTGCAGGTGCGTCTCTCTGAGTAACAGCTCTCGATAAGCACTGAGGCGAGGAGCTCTGCACAGTAAAGCGGACACACTGTGCACAAACTCTGGGACCAGGCATGTGTACGTGTTATCAGCCTGACAATAGTGATACGCCACCACCTGCAAGAGAAGAGAGAGGGGAAAAAAAACTGAAAAAAGAGAAAAACATTGAAAGTGGGAGTTTTGAACAGGTCAAAAAGAATTGTTTAAAGGGATTGTTCACCCAAAAATGTAATTTCTGTCATTATTTAATACCCAAGTGACTGACTCTCTTCTATGGAACACAAAAGGTGAATTAAAAGGTGAAAGTATATTCTAACAGCTCTAGGTTGTTTCCCAAAAGCATTGTTTTTCATATTTTATTTAATATGGACAAAACCATCCCTAAATAATATTTTTGTTCACGCAAAAGTAAAGGGAAAATTAGATAAATAAGGCCTCTGCTCGATCAATTCCAAAATGAAATATAACACCTGTCCTAATTGAAAGAAAACAAACTGACAAAAAGACTGAATCCAGTATTTGGTGATGATCTAGCATAATGAGGGATTTATAAGCATTTTTTTGTAGGCCGGTCAATTTTGACTGGGAACATCACAAGTGTCAAAAATGTTTTTGGGAAGTTGTTAGACTCTGGGTGAGTAAAGTCAGTCAATTTTAGTCCAATGCAATAACATTAACTAGCAAAAAGTAAGCAGATTGTAGACACAATTGGCACCAGTTTTCTCTATGATCTACTTATGCTTACAATGCTTTTGAAAAAAATGCAGCCCTGGTGTGGTCAAGGCTCCTAAATGACAAAAAATGGTCCATGTGACTTGTGTGCTATTTTTGAAGTCATGAGGAAAGTACAAATGGCCAATTCATGAACTAATTACTCTTTTGAGACAATTCTTTTCAATTAATTTGGTTGACCCGGTTCACAAAAACACTATGAATCATTTCCTAATTAATCCAAAGTCCCTATAAGACAAGTCATTTCACTCAGTGGCCATCTTTGAAACGCCTCTCAGGCATGCAAGTGCAGCTCCTATCTCTTTGAATGGGGAAACATCAAATTCTCCAAAGCTCTTGCCATGCTTTCGATTAAATGTCATATTTGAAATCACCAATGGAATCTGAAAACATAAATTTGTTTATAAACACTTGAATCATGACCAAAAAAAAAAAAAAAAACTACATTTTTCAGGCTAGATCCAGCTAATGGGCATGCGCAGTCCTAAGTGCACGTCTGACTGTTTCTATAGGAACCGGAGCTTCTAACTTCCGCTGCAGTGATGCAATGACTTTACCAATCAGCGATTAGCTCTTATTTAGAAGGCGGGACTTATTCTGCCATATTACGAGTTACACTTTCTCCCATTCATAACAATACGAGTGCAGCATCTTTCTCTAAAGTCTTTGATTAGTCTGACTGATCCAGTTCAGTTCATTCAAATGACTCAATGATCCATTTGCAGTTGAGGGGCAGATTATCAGTGAATAATGAATAAAATGTCAGTCTGTTTTCCCATTACTCTGATATGACCTCAGAATACTTGGAATATAGAGTCATTTGGACTACTTTCATAAAGGGTTATATACATTATTTATTTACTGTCGTTTCTTTCCTCCTTTTGCAGAAGGTACAGAAGCATAGGATGAGTCTTTTTTTGAAGCCAAGTTTAAATGTTCTTCCACTGGGGAGGAAGTTTTAGGTTCTGAAACTTACAGTAGAAGGTTTTCAAAGTACATGGAGCTCTTTTATCTCAAAGATCAAGTAAAATGTGATTTCTCGTGATATAACCCCTTTAAGGTTTGTTTGAATATCATGATTCCCAAATCGTTCTGAAATACTGGAGAATCCAAGCTTCTGAACAGAAGTGAGACTGAAATCGTGGCCTGAAACGACTTCCTACCGGCAGATGGCTGATTAAAAAGACGTGACAAGAAGACTCAACAGAGAAGGTTCAGGTCCAGATGTAAACGGAAAACACGCACACATACTGGCACACAGAGCAATGTGTTGAATATGCATGTGGTATGCAGTTTACCTCCGTCACTGAATGGCACATCTAAAACATCGCATAAAACATCCTGTGTATTTATAAATCAACGTGAGCTGCTCTGTGGAATCTATTTTGCTGTAAACAATTTTTGAAGAGCTTCCATTTAGGCATGTCATGATAATTAATATATCGACTTATTGCACAATATATGAACATGACCTCGATCATTTTGACGTGATATATTGCCTATTATGTTTATACAAAAATGAATGTCACAACATTTTGCCAATTGTGCTGCCTCTGTCATCTTATCCATGTCGGAGGCAAAAGAGGGGCTTGGGCGGCTCCTTCATAGGCAGAGTGGACAACAACAGGTGAAAAGAATGCGTCATTTCGAAGCATTATAGTGTTTTCCTGACAACTACAGACTGGTTGCATGTGTCATGAAACCCCCCCCAAAAAAAGAATTATTATGTAATATAATTAGAATATGATTTGCATAATTAAGGGAATGAATTAATTAAGGTGCAGGTCACACATGATCAGCGACTACAGTGGCCATTCCAAGCCTTTTCAGTGATCAGACTTTTTTTTTTCTGCTCAAGAAACATTTCTTCTTATTATAAATGTTGTAAAAAGTGTCCTGCTTAATATTTTTGTGGAAACCATGATAGCTTTTTTTTTTTGATGAATAGAAAGTTCAAAAGAACTCCAACACACACAGCATTTATTTTAAATAGAAATCTTTTGAAACATTATTAATGTCTTTATTGTCACTTTTGATCAACTGAATGTGTTATTGCCTTTTTATTTTAAAGTTGCCATCAAATGTTTTTTTTACAAGATGTAATATAAGTCTAAGGTGTCCCCTGAATGAAGTTTCAGCTCAAAATACACCATAGATTTTTTTTTATTCATTTTTTTAACTGCCTATTTTGGGGCATCATCAACTATGAGCCGATTCATGTCGTGGCCCCTTTAATTCTCGTGCTCCCCGCCCCCGGAGCTCGCGCTTGCCTTGAACAGCATAAACAAAGTTCACACAGCTAATATAACCCTCAAAATGGATCTTTACAAAGTGTTCGTCATGCATACTGCATGCATACATCAGATTATGTGAGTATTGTATTTATTTGGATGTTTACATTTGATTCTGAATGAGTTTGAGGTTTTGCTCCATGGCTAAAGCTAACATTACACACTGTTGGAGAGATTTATAAAGAATTAAGTTGTGTTTATGCATTATACAGACTGCAAGTGTTTAATAATGAAAATAACGATGACTCTTGTCTCCGTGAATACAGTAATAAACTATGGTAACTTTAACCACATTTAACAGTACATTAGCAACATGCTAATGAAACATTTAGAAAGACAATTTACAAATATCACTAAAAATATCATGTTATCATGGATCATGTCAGTTATTATTGCTCCATCTGCCATTTTTCGCTGTTCTTGCTTGCTTACCTAGTCTGATGATTCAGCTGTGCACAGATCCAGATGTTAATACTGCCTGCCCTTGTCTAATGCCTTGAACATGAGCTGGCATATGCAAATATTGGGGGCGTACATATTAATGATCCCGACTGTTACGTAACAGTCAGTGTTATGTTGAGATTTGCCTGTTCTTCGGAGGTCTTTTAAACAAATTAGATGTATATAAGAAGGAGAAAACAATGGAGTTTGAGACTCACTGTATGTCATTTTCATGTACTGAACTCTTGTTTTTCAACTATGCCAAGATAAATTCAATTTTTAATTCGAGGGCACCTTTAAAGAAGTATTAAAAGGCATTGTAACAAGTAATTCATCTTTAGCAGCGGTATTCAGGGGAAGGTCAAAAATTTGCTGTGAGAAAATGTATATATCACAAATGGCAGACATACCTATGTGGAGGAGACTATATTAGCGTCCACACCAGCGGACAGTTTATTCTAAGGGCGCTCTGCAGTTTTGTCATCTGCCGCTGATTAAACAAGTATATCAGTGAAGCACAGATTTATCGGACCTTCTCAGAGAAAACTAGTCCTGTCCGAATAGGGGTAAAATGTGTACCTTGTTAGCCAGGCGTTTGACTGCTCCCTCTCTGTGCCGGTGTGTGTCTGGGGTGGGGGGGCAGCTGTTGCTGCGGAGGGGACTCTGTGAAGGGGGGTTCAGCTGATTGGTTTGATGAGCATCAGCCCCTCGATCTACAAACACACACAATTCCCTATTATTTCACATAAATTCAAGGTGTTACTGCACACAAATACAAGTGCTGAATGTTATTGCATGTCTGATTGGCTGAAAATCTTCAGAATTTTGACTTTTGTTTCAAACAGTTTTGGAAAGACAAGAGTGAGTGAGTAAATAATGACTAAATGTTTAACTCTTACTCTGGGGTGTAGCTTCAGGACTGTTGGAGGCGATCTGCCTCATTCGTCCACCATGACAGCTGAGAGCCACTAGCCGTGATATCACTGCCGTCTTTCCGAAACCCACGTTACCAGTGATGACGGCCCCTTTACCCTCACCGGCATCTCCTCCCCCCATTATCACATCCTCCATTCGCTGAAACAGCCAATCACGGCCCACAAACACAGCATCCAAAGAGACACTGGGTACCTCAAACAGCAGGGGTTTGAGCATGATGTCCACTGGTTTGTAGGGTGTGAGACGAGCTACAGGATTCAAATAACATGGGTGTTAAAATAAACTACACTCACACACTTGGTTTAATGGTTTTATGGGGACTTTTCATAGACATACTGTACAATTTTACTGTCTTTGTAAAGAGAAAAAGATGCTTATTTTCATTTTTTTTATCAAAATGTAAAAACTAAAATGTGCAGGGAAAAACGTAATTATTGTATATTAATGATAAAATAAAATTAATTTATGATTATGAAAATATACATCATAAAATAATATGATATCTACAGAAACTGAATAGTTTTCAACCATTTCACAGTTTTAGATATAGAAATTAGATATAGATTCATACTTATTAAAGCTACAAAAGTTATTCAGTCAAGAGCAGTGAGGGTTTTTCTCTTTTGCTTTTGTTCTTTGATTATATTAATGACACTTTAAAATCTGATGCGCATCCCATTTTCATAACTCTTTCATTTAATACTCTCATTTAAGATTGTGCTTACGAGGATAATAGAAAAAAAACCCTGACATTTTGGCATAATTTTGTATTTTTAATTTAAGCACGAAAAAGTCATTTCCATGAATGAGCATGATTATATAATGTAATGCTACTTGCGTCACGGAGAAAAAAACGGATGCGTATTATTAATAATAAAATAATAATATATTTAATAATATAGTATAATATAATATAGTATAATATAGTATAATATAATATAATATAATATAATATAATATAATATAATATAATATAATATAATATAATATAATATAATATAATATAATATAATATAATATAATATAATATAATATAATATAATATAATATAATATAATATAATATAATAAACACACACACACACACACACTGATCGTCAATCATTAGATTATAATTCAATAATAATGGTTGTTTATGTTCTTTCAAATAAACTGAAATAACTAGAAATTACCCTCTTGTAATTTCTCATATTTGAAGAACTGATCTGTTGTATTATGTAACAGCATTATATCCTCTTTTTTTTTTACGTTAGAGCGGGAGCGGCCATTTGTAAATTGAATGTTTCTGGTGTCATTCACTTCCAGTTTTTTTAGCTGTACAAAACAGCTCACTATGCTGCTTGATATCGAAAACTGGTATTTCTAATATTATTTGAATGTATTGTCATAATTATAAACACTGGTTCATAGCACGAATAGTTTTACCATTTACTGCACTTTGTTATTCTTCTAGTTATTTGCCTATAGCAGCAAATAATTCAAAGTTTTGCACATTCACAGAAAATTGCTTACTTCCACGTTGCAAAATAAGGCAGATAGCATCTGTACATAAAATGTACTAAAAAAAAAGTTTTTATAGTGTTCTGTTTGCATATCATTTGGTAAGTTAGTCATAGCAGTTAGTCAGCACCTTTATTCTCTTGACTGCGGCCCCCTGTGTGAGCTCCATGCCAGGGCAAACGCATGGAAGAGCGCTGGGGAGCATTTCTCTGTTCATCCAGATACCGCAGCTCCTCCAGTTTAGTACTGCCAGTGGCTGCAGGGAAAGAGACGGAATGAGAGAAAGAGAGTCATTTAGGGTTGTGTTTGGCTCACAGACAGCGGAGAGATTACATGCCACCTCTGTGATCTCTATGAAGAACAAACACAATCTGCTGCTGTGTTTGGAAGAACACGTGTACCCAACACCCCCACCCACCCCAATTCAACACACACACACACTGTTTAGAGAGAGGTAAAACATACAAAATAAGTATATGAGGAGAGTGAGGGAAGCTGTGATACTTTTTACTTCCTCCAGGCAAGAATTTTTTTTTTTTTTTTTATAGACGTAAATATGTTCAAGGATGTCTGCTGTACACTGCAGTTACAAGAAAACATCTATTACATAAAAACATGACTCAAAATAGTGGTCCAATGACAATGAGGCAGTTTAATATTCAGAATATTTGGATTTCAACATTTTGTTATTGCATCTTTTAGTATTTGTAAAGCAAAGCTTACCATCCATATTCTACTTGAATAATTTACCCTGCAGCATCCCCACTGCTACCATTTTTGGAGAAATTATTCATTTAATAATTCATGACTAATGTTTAGCCAAAAAAAATATGCATGGGCTATTCACCAACATATATATATATATATTTTACTGCTGGAAATGTTTGCTTCTCAATTTTCTCAATCAAAAGTACAGTAGTAGTATATGAATGGATCACGTGGCAAAAACGAGGTTTTTAGATTAATGGATGGCACATCTTACCCCACTCTCTCTTATTTACAGACACATACTGTACATGACTTGTATTACCCACTCATAATTCATCCATTTATTCATTCAATCAATCGCTCATTTCATTCATCTTTTCTTCACTACACACCTCCCTTTCCACTCATCCCTGTACAATCTCCCATCCTGTCCCATAATCTAATCTGCTTGAAACCCATAATCTCTGCAGATGGGTATAAACACAGGGATGATGATTGTCATTTGTCACGTTGCATTTGCTTGTGAAGGGTCTCGGATGTGAAACCATGATCCAGCCCTTTCAAGCTGCAAAGATATAAATACATTAACTTCCTTTTCACTGCTCCGTACGACAAAGATCACCACAGACAGGCACTTGGCGTGACATTTTTCTTTTTGGAGTCATTCTGTATATCTGACAGCAATTTCCCCATTTAGCTTTACAGCAAGAGGAAATCAAAGCCACACGTTTGCAAAGCTTTCTACAAACCGCAGGAGGAGAGGCAGCCAGGCTGTTCAGTGCACTGTGCATTCAAATACAATGAAAACACACACACACACATGCACAGTAGACAGCTAATGGCACTAAGGGCATTTTCAGACCTGTAGATTATTTGTTTTGTTCTAAAACAGGGATTAAATTTGTTAAAATGTTGTTATTTCCTCATGGTTTAGTTCATCAGCACAACATTCTTACCATGTACCTATTTTGGAGAAGAGCATTCAAGTGGCATTTTGAAATGGTTTTCAATGGCGATGATTATCATCTATCATACATTGCCTGTTTCGTTGGTCTGTTGGGTCGGATTGCAAGTTAGTTTGAAATCAGGCCCGAGACCCCCTCTTTCAGGCAATCTCAGACCTTTTTTTTTTTCGCGCGGTCCGAATGTGATGATCGCCGTGTTCATATATCCCTAAATGAACCGTACTAAGGGAGAAAATGCACCAGGTCCTGAAACAAATGCTCCAAACAAACCAAGTGTGAAAACGTCCTGATCTGCCTTCTCTGAAAACCTTTATACTTTTGCAGCTAGCTTGAAATGCACACACAATACAGCTTGAAAGGCACACACAAATACAGTTCAAGAGTTTGGGGTCAGTAAGATATTTTGGGAAGAAATTAATACTTTTAGTCGGCAAGGAGTTTCACACTGCATAAATGACATTTTAAAATAGAAAACAGTTATTTAAAATTGTAACATTTCATAATTTTACTGCCATTACTGTGGTTTTGATCAAATAAATGCAGCCTTGGTGAGCATAAAAGACTGCAAATCATTAAAAAAATGAACCAACCCCAAACGTTTGAACAGCAGTTTAGCTTTATAATCTATTAAGTAGAACACCGTTACCTATTTGTGGTCCGAAGTACATGTGTAAAAAAAAAAAAAAAAAAAAAAAAAAAAAAATTATATTATATTATATAATATTATAATATATTATATTATATTATATTATATTATATTATATTATATTATATTACATTATAATATATATATATATATATATATATATATATATATATATATATATATGTATTAGGTAACATTTTAATGTTTTTAAAATGTTATGTTAATGTGCCTGATTCATAGGCTTTTCACACTTGAAATAGTTAAGCCTCGCTCATTCTAAACCCCAGGTAAACAGAATCCTGGTTTATCTTGCTTCCCATTTCACACGGCTCATAATTTACTCAGGGTTAACAATTAATCTGACGTTTCACATTGTATTGTCAGTGTCACTGATATACGCAGCATGGGACCTGTTTACATATTTCATATTGCCGACTGTACTATCAAGTTTATACTGCATGGACATTTTTCGACTATAAAGGAAAGAATGAAACAGTCTCTTTTTCACTAAATTTACTGTTCATATACAATGTGCAGTGTTTCCATGAAAAGCAGGCAAATATGAGTATGCGATTGGTAAGCGTCTAGCTGTAACATTCTAAAACTGCATCATTTCACACTGTACAAGTTTGGCAGGGTTTCATAACCCCAGGTAAAAAGTGGTGCTAACTCTGCTTCTAAATTACAAGTGTGAAACATTCCTTTACCTGGGTTAAAAGCAGTTCAGAACGCGATAACCCAGGGTTAAGCCCAGTGTAAAAAGCCCTAGTGAGTTTATTCAGTGAAGAATTCATAAGACTGATTCAAACAGAAAACTTTTGAAAACTTTTTGAGCAATGCATTACAAAAAGGCCCCTATAAGTCATTCATTTGTGACTAATTTAGTTACACTGCACTTTTGTTTGAGTGCAGCCAACGAAGACAAAGCAACAGAAAGACATATTGCCTTAACATTATTTTGCTGTACACAGCATTTTTATCTAAAATCACATTCAAGACTGCAACCTCACAACTTGGGTAAAATGCAACTTTTTTTAGCAAGGGGTGGAATGATGAATAGTGGTAGAAACACTGGAGGTACCAAACCCCAGATCCAAATTTTATAATGTGCAAAAAAAAAAAAAAAAACATAATACAGCATGTGAACTCTCATTACTCACCTGCCACAGAATTTGGCCGTGGCATAACCAAAGAAGTGCTATGGTACGTGATTGGTCCATCCACAGGTGATGTCACAACGGGTACCACCCCTCCTGTGGTGCCTGTCCCCAGCTGGGCTTCACCAGACACCACCGGCTCTTCCGAAGTGATGGGAGTGCAGGACTGATGAGCGCTACGCCCGCTCTCGGCCCTCACACCTGCACCGCCATCTTTCGCCCACTCCAGACTAGAGCCACAGCGTTCTTCATTCTCACTGGAGCTGGTGACTGTTGCTGCAGGATGGAGAGAAACAGAGAGAGAGATGAAGGTGAGTGAGGTATGGGGGGAGGGACCAGATATTAATGGGAAGGACACAAGAGGAGAGAATGACACAGGGGGACAAAACAGAACATCAGGGAAAAGAAAACAGGAATTAACTATCAAAGGCTGTTTTTGAGAGATGATTAACAAACAATGATCTTCAAGCATGAGGACATCAAATAGGACTTGTTTAAGTAATTGCTGTCAGGCATTTTGCTTTAATGCAGCTGTCTTTGACCTTTCTTTACCGCAACCAAATAGAAAAACACTATTTTGGGGCTTTAAAAAAACCTTCTGATGTCCTACTTCAAGAAACCTCCAGCAGACCTGAAATAAAGACACAACACTGTCCTAGTTTTGATAGAGCGTATCTCAGACTTAAGAGCATCACCAGCACAGGCCAACAAAAACAATTCCAGAAAGTTAACAGACAATAAACAGCTTTGATAAGTCATGTCTCAGGACTTAGAGTTTGCTTTCTCTCTTGATCGCAATCCTGGTGCCGTTTTTTGGTGGTGCAGATAAGTCAGTTGTGCATGAACCTAAACACCTCTGTCAGCATCTTCAAATGTGCCGTAACACATTAGAGATGCTGAAAACTCAAAAAACTCAGAGACACAGAATAAGAGCACCCCATCTAAAATAAAGAACTCTGACTTTATTCGCCACTATAAATACAACTAAAATAATAAAATGAAGTACTCTACACACAAATCTAGACTTGCACAGTATTTCCTATAATAAATACCAGTGTTTACCACCTTCCATTAATAAACTATGCAATCTGAATATAGACTAATCACAATTCTGTATGCAAATATTACAATGACATAATCACTAGCAGTTTCATGGAGCCATTCACACTGGAGATGAACATTTACTTGTCAACAACAACAACTAGTTGTGACCAGTGACCAGTACGTCAAATTATTTTTTCCTTTTCTTTATTTTTTAGCAATGAAGACATACCGACAAATAAGATTTGCGCTTTTGGAGCAACAAGTATACAGAAGTGAAAGCTGATGCTTCCAAAAAAAATAATAAAATGAAATAAAAATTCACACACAGTGAACACAATGGTAATCCATATGACTCCAGTTGAAGAACCAATGATGTTTGAAGCTTAAAAAAATAGGTGTAAGAAAAATACTAACATTATAAGGTTTTTAAACTATAAACCATTGCTTCCAGCCAACTGTCATATGCAGGTTCATAAGTTTGCGCTTGACATAAACATCAGATTGTTGAGAAACGTAATGCAATCGCAATTTGAAACTCACGTGAAGTGAGTTTCCGTGTTACTTGCATGAGATTCAGCTTACTCTAATACTCTAAGTAAATTATTTGTAACTAACAAACTTTTTGAATTACAGTCATACTGCATGATTAGCAAACTGTTTGCATATATTATTCCACAATCAATCATACTTATGCATCAAATACTTTTAAATTAGGGCTTCATGATTAATCGAAATTAACTTAAACTTAGCTTAAACTGATTTGGCTTATTGCGATTATTTTTTATGCACAGCTTGTTAGTAAAGCACAGCTCTGTGATCAGTAGTTAAGGCTGCTCCATCTGAAAGCACTGAGTTTGAGTGACTTATAACGTGCATTTGAAAAAGCAACACGCAATATTTAATAGTATTCTATACAGTGATAAAGTCTATGTCGATTAGCATTGAAGTATAAATATACTTTATCATCATGAAAATACCAAAGAAGGCTTGAAGAACTCAGATAAACCATATATCGTCATAGTCATGTGTTTATTAGTCATGTTTAATCAATCAAAGCGTTTCAAACTTCTGATTATTCAGCTACAGCGATAGTAAGATGCACATATTAGATTTCCTGGAATGACGTGTGTTGTATCGTACATCTGCGGGGCATATTTGGAGTTTCAGCATGAGAGCGCCCACTGGCTTTCAGATGGCTTTCATCTTTCTAAACCACATCACATGTGGTTTAATTTCGAATAATCGTACAGCCCTACTATAAATAAAACAAAAAATGGGGCTGTCAAGGAATGAAAAATACACCAACACTTTATGGACTTCATCTTCCTTTATCTATACAAATGTTTTTGCTGCAGAATTTCGATGATTAAATTCAACCAAACAAAAAACGCAAATGACTTCAATTTAGTTAAATGTCATTTCCGTCATTTCAGCAATAAAAATGAAACAAAGTATTGAACATTTTTCTCTTGTGCTTCTGACAGCTGGATGTCAGACCAGCTTTTAATTCAGCCCGACAGATATGCTTTCAAGCTTGGCGTGAATAGATCATTCATCAGTGGGTTGTTTCTTTTTCATTTTGTGCTCAGCTTGAAAGAGCCTTAAAATTCAAATGATCTACAAAACAACATTTGAATGGAGTCTATACGTTAAGAATGCTGTAAGCAATTATTTTTTTAATACAATGCAAAAAAAGGTAGCAAATAAAGGAGGACTTTTAAATAAAGGGGACTTTGATATGGAGGGCGGTAGATGTTACCTATGATTCCACTGTCCTTGCTCTCCAGGGTGGAGCTGGGTGTGGTGATGATGGTGGAGGTGGCAGTGGAGCAGGTGCTAGAGCAGATAACAGGAGGCCTGCTGCTGGAGGAGCTCTCAGGTAAGGTGGAACAGGGGCTCTCTGCGCTGGGAGACGCCGTACTGCTGGTCAGAGTGGAGCAAGGACTCACGCCCTGACTGGACACTATACACTACAGAGTGAGAGAGGGAGAGAGACAGAGGAATGAAAAAGAGAAACAAACAGAAAAAAAAAAGTAAATAAACATTGCAAAAAGGAAAAAAGAGACAGCAGAGGAAACATAAAAAAAGGAGCGAGGAGATAAAGTGATAGATGGAAACTGTTAAACTCAGCTCTTATGTCCATACAAGGGCAAGGCCAAAAATACTCCAAGCCCTCCAGTCTGTTTTTGTTCCAATATAAGCAACCAATACGATGCTTCTGGAAACAGATTTAGGCTGCAATGGCGACAGTAACCAACACACAGACAAATGTACATCCGCATTTTACCAGTGTTTACAATGGCAATGCTTTGGTTAGGGATAAAGTATAAATCTGCAAGTCTGGGGAGAAAAAAGCCAAGAAGTAAAGGTATAGAGAGAGAGAGAGAGAGAGGTTTAAGGTTTTGAGACATAAAAGTTTCTTAATCCTGGTCTTATTGTGAAAAATTCATTTTTGAGTCCAATCAAGATGGAAATAATTAAGTCCCAATCTATATTTTCGTCACATTCACTTGCAAATGCATCACATTACAGAAATAAAATGGGTTGTGGACAGTTTCATGTTGACTTTAAAACAGCGGATCTCAACCTTTTTGACTGGAAGGCCCTTCATTCTCTGACACAATATTCAAAGATAATATTAACCAAGATATTTTCAGTATTTGTGTTGTAACTGTGACAAAGCAGCTTGTTTTCAAACTATTTTTATTAACACAAATAGGAAGTATTAATATATTAAATTAATGATTCATTTTGTGACTCCAGAAGATAAGATATTTATGTTTATTAATAAAAACATGGTAACACTTTGGTATGGGAAACACATTTTCATTATTAACTATGACTTTTGCCTCAAACTCTTAAGTCACTGCTTATTAATAGTTAATGAAGTAGTTATTGTAGCGTTTATGTTTAGGTATGGGGTAGGATTTAGGAATGTAGAATATTGCCCTGCAGAATAAGGCATTAATATCTGCTTTATAAGTACTAATAAACAGCCAATATGCAAGCTAATGAGCAACTAGTTAAAAGTGAGAATTGCTCTCCATACTAAAGTGTTACCAAAAACATTTTGGCTACGTTCAGACTGTCAGTCCAAATCCGATTTTTGTGCATTTCTGAAAAATCCAATCAAATTTAGCAAGATTTAGCAAGTGTGAACGGCCAAAAAATCATTTCGAGCTACATTCATATGTGGTTTGAAATCCTATTCGAATCACATTTCTGGAAATCCGTTTCAGTCTGACTGCTGAGATACACAATGTGGACGTCAATAATTTTAGATCAGATACCAATCGAATACACAAATAATCAGATTTGGACTGACAGTGTGAACGTAGCCTTTGTTTCAGCATTTCAGTTTGGTTAGGTTAGGGTAATATATTTACAGAAATTCATCCATTTAATACTTTTAAGTCATCCTCGGCCCCCTTGGAAGTTGGCCCATGGTGGAGAACCACTACTTTAAAAGAGAAATTAGAGAGGGTGTGAGAAATTATGGGTAATCTACCTACTGCATATCTGGAGGAAGTGCTTACAAAGCATAAACCAACAGACTGAAAATGTCTGTATGACTTCTGTTTTCATACTATACAGAGTACATCAAATCCTAGATACTACTCTGTCCTCTCCTCTTACCTCTCTCCACACTCTATATAGGTCAGGGAGAGTGATGGTGTGTGTGTGTGTGTGAGAGGGGAATCAGTGTACCGGAGCCCTGGTCCCCAGAGATCTGTTGCCTGCCAGCCGCTCACCAATGAAGGATTCTCATCTCTCCACACACACAAACACACATCAGAGTAAAGCACAGCTCAAGCTTTCAGGTACAGCTCCACGCACCTGTTCAATAATTTCCACAGCACTGCAGTTGAGTTAGAGAAGCATGAGTAAGAGGGACACTGTTGCTCCACCCGCATCATTCGCTTTCCCGCGGAGAAACTGCATTACTCACCGGCAGCAACATCTCCAGGGTGCTTCTCCACATCTAGACGGTTTCAATTCTTATAAAAGCAGCTGTGCACGTACACGGCACCAAACACGCATTCATACTTAATGCTCTGTGTTTGAAAAGCTCAAAGGGAAGATCAGAAACTGGCCAATCCGAAAGCACATTCTCATGACTGATGAAACACATTTGTGGATAAATTCAGCAACTAGGAGCTTTGTGTGCAGCAATCCATAAAAACGCTACGTAAGCCTCTTAAGAGTGACTTAGATCCCAGATAAAACGCTGTATGATGTACCTACTGTATGATGATTTGGACACACCAAAACAAAGAGATTTAAATGTTAAAAAAAAAAAAAATTGAAAAAGAGACTGAATGAAGAAAGTATATTACAGCTATACAGTGGAAAACACAAAGTATGAGTCTAAGAAATCAGCAGGAAACTAAAACCATAAAATACATTTTTGTAGCTTGAAATAAAATAAATGATATCTGAATATAAAAAAACGTATTTTATTTCATCTAGTTGCAGAGACATTTTCATTTATTCTATCTTGATGTACTAAAATAACTAAAACTGAGACAGAAATTACTAAAAACTACAGAGACACTGTATTTTTTTTTTTTTAAATGACAAAAACAAAAAACGAAATTACTAAAACTAACTAAAATCAAAATGAAAACAGAAAATATAACAATTAAAAAAAAAAGTATATATATATAAATAAAAGCCCTGGAGCTGTCAAAAAAAAAAAAAAAAATAATAATAATAAGAATAATAAGAATAATAAGAATAATAATAAGAATAATAATAATAATATAATATATATATATATATATATATATATATATATAGCTCCAGGGCTTTTGTGATCGTACTTCCACATTTTTGGATCCCCACTGATCCTGGGCTAAATCAACTGTCTGATTGAGCCCAGTGCATTATGGTGTTGAAGTTTTCCTACGATTTTTGCAAAAGAGAAAGGCAGAATCCTTGTTCTCAATTTTATCTAGTCATATTGCACCGATTCTAAAAAAAAATGTGTTTCTACTTCA
Source organism: Chanodichthys erythropterus (assembly GCF_024489055.1). Taxonomy (NCBI): domain Eukaryota; kingdom Metazoa; phylum Chordata; class Actinopteri; order Cypriniformes; family Xenocyprididae; genus Chanodichthys; species Chanodichthys erythropterus. The sequence continues at coordinate 4,462,517 of NC_090241.1, read as the reverse complement.
CAGACAGTAAAATTTAATTAAAAGCCCATCTTGCCAATGGTAAATGACCCCTTTAAGGGTACGAACAAGCTTTTTTTTTAAAAACAAAGCTCTTCCAAAAGTGTCAAGAGTGAAAGTGTGTTTCTGAAAGCAGAACAGCTCCAGCAACATAATCAATCTCTCAGATAAATGACCTCTGCTATCTCAGGCTGATTCGGTGTAACCTGACTGAAAAGAAAATTCAGAGGCCGTTTCCTCTTTCCATGGATGTTATCGTCCTAATCTTACAATCTTCAGAAACATGATGCAGCAGGCAGGTTGTTTGTTTATTAGATTGCACGTCTGTCGGAGTTTGGGTGTTCAGACATGTAGGGTTCATGTTTACCTGTTTGTCCTCCATGTTTGTTTGTGATGAGGTGGGGATGGCGTCTCCCAGCAGGAAGCCCAACCGTGTCATGAGCTCCTGGACAGCCGGGGAGGAGCCAGACTCAGCCGGCGAGAGAAGCTCTGCACACACACACACACACACACACACACACACACATTAAAAGGTTAGGGAAGGATGTACAAAAAAAGCCCACACCCAAAAGCAACATGTCTACAGGTAACCAAACACACAAAGGACGCATTCACATTGACAAAACATCTACTTGACCACACGTACATTCAAACACTACATTCAGTCTAATTACGTATTCAACGCTATTCCTCCAGGACGTACGGCGAACCTGTCCCAACTCACCAAGATCCAAAGGACCGGTGTGGCACTTCCTGTGCTCTCCTTTCCTCTCCTCTCGCTGTCTTTCACTGTCTCCTCTGCTCTCTCGCAATCTCCGTCCCTCCCTCTCACATCTCTCTCTCTCTCTCACAACTGTTCTCTCTCTTTTAGTCTCAATCCCTCCCTCTCTCCCCCTCCTCTCTGTTGCCCTGTATCTCTCGCTCTGTAGTACAACACACTGTCTTTACAGTGCTCCGCACAGCTTCAGAAAGCCTACGTTTGAGATGCGGTTATTATGACAACCAAGTTTCCATCCATTCAGAGGCAGTGTGTGTGAGAGACAGAGAGGACAGGGTGTGAATGTGAATGAACAGAGATCGTGCTCGCTGCAATCACTAGGCTAGCTCTCATTCTCAGAATACGACTGGCTAGACACACACACACACACACACACACACACACACACACACTCATTCATTCTCTCCCTTTCTTACGTGCACAAAACCATCCTGCGATTCTGCACAGATACAATAGGAAAAACAATTCTGCGCTAATTTAATGTTAGATACTGACAGTTTAGGAAATTAATTAAGTGATGCTCATTGAGTTAAAACCTGTTATATTTGGAAAAAGAGACCAGTTGGATAAACATTATGACAACATGAAATTAAAATTACTTTCTTCTTTAATGTCTCTGGTTTTGCTGCACATGATTCGTGAGAATTTTAATGAAAAGACAAAATGTGTAATGATGTAACCCTTTAGGTGGGGAAAATATAAACCACTAACATTTTTTTTTTTTTTTTTGATCATCCAATCAAATCTCAAAATCTGGTTCTGCATGACACCATTTCCAGCAAAATAGTCAGTCTCACTTAGAAATATAATATAGTGTTCAGTCATTAAATTCAATGTGAATGTTGTTTAAAATAGAACAGATCATCAATGGAAAATCATTGAATTAAGGGATCAAGCGCATAGCGCTGAAACCCTATTGTAACTGTTAACATTTCCAAAAATCAGCATTCTCCCCTAAAAGTGATCAGGCAGACCAAACCTTACTTTGTAGAGACTTCAAACTTTGAGGGCTAGTATTACTCGCACCATCTACAACGTCACCAAGTCTCGCCCCGATTGGCCTGATGGTGGCGCTACAGCGGTCAAAAGTATGAAATGGCTCATAACTCTTAAACAGGCAAAATTTCGATTCACGGTCCCTAAGGGCCGCCAAAACTAAACTAGCCACTTTTACTAAAATGGCTATAACTCGTGAACAGAATTAGATATTTTCACCAAACTTGGCACACATACGTAAGAGCTCATTCTGTGGTCGCGTGAAAATGGATGTGGCAACTGGCCACTTGGTGGTGCTATAATAGGGAAAAAAAGCATGAAAATGGCTATAACTACTTCACCGTTAGTCTGATTGACTTGAAAATTGGCATGCGGGTGTCTTTGAGGATTGTCTAAGAGAACATTGACCTATCTCAAAAAACATGTCCACCATCAGCCAATGACGTTTGAGCAGCTATCAGACAAGGTTATCGGAGGCCAATCGGAACAAAACTCAATGTGCCTGTGAGAAATTCGAAAGAAATTGATTTTTTGCACACGGCCACGACATTCGTACTGCATGGTAGAACGCCTCATTCTGAGCAACTTTTCCTCTAGGGCAGCCACTGTCCGTCGACTCGTTCATTAAATTTTGGAAATTATTTCAAAAACCAACTTTGGCAAACTAGTCCTAGGTTTTCGGCTCAACCTCGATAACTGTTAAAAAGCTTTAAAAACCATATAGTTCCTATGGTAAATTGCCTGTATTGGTTGTAAATGGTCTTTTCCATCTATGATCGAGATGGTTACAGGTTTGCTAATTAAAACAATACCTTTTTACACATGTGCTTAAATGCCTTAAAGCGCTTGAACCCCGATAATTGTTGCTCACAGCTATATTTTTAAATGCATTTTGAAAAATCTTATGAAAAACAAAAAGGAAATATGTCGTATCACATATTTATGGATTAATTAAAATAAAAAATATATACATTTATTTTACATTTTTGGTGTTTTTTTATGCAAAACAAGTTGCTAGGATATTCTGGGCGGGTGTTGTTATATGGCTACTAAAATTTTATGAGAGGTGATTTTCTATGCATTAACTAGGTGGTTAATTACAAGAGCAAAGAACCCACTTTTAAATCTCTTTCATGTTCTGATCTCTTGGTTCACTCCCTGCAATTTTTTTTTCAACCATTTTATTGTCCACTAGGTGAAAAACTGATTGCATAGAAGAGTAATAGCAGCACCCTTCTCTGCATGCTAGGCATCAATCATGTCTGTAGCACAAATTGTTTGAGATAACCTACGTTCAATACTTAGAGGTAAGGGTCTAATAAGGTTAGAAAAAGATGCCCTTATAAAAAGGTGAAAATGCTCCAGGAAATCTATTTAAGGTGGCAAACACTGTCCCTTAATGAAAAGCTTATTTCTGCTACCGACCACCACAGAGAAAAAAAAAGAGAAAAGATAGGTCTATATAGGTCAGGGAGTTCTCAAAGAACTAATGGATGAAAAACTCCAATGCTGATTTCATGGATGTTTTCTTACCATGTACATACCAAGACACAAATGCACATTTGAACAAAAAAAGTTAAATATGCAGTCTGACATATTTACACAATTACGATATGTAAATGAGCAGAGAAGTCTTATGTAGCATCCCTGAGGGGATGACAGGGCAACAGGCCACACTTCATTAGCATACTGCACTCTGTCAGCAACACTCTGTCCTGCTCCTCCTCTCAACCCCCCTCCCTTGTTAACATCTCCTGCCATCAATCTGGCTTTACACAAATCACTTCACGATCGATCGATGCTGCTGGTCAGCTAGTGTTGTTTGCTTTCAATTGACAGCAGAATTCACAGGCAAACCCGAGGCAGAATCCATATTTAATACATCGTTCATAAAACATTTATTAGCGAGCAATGAAATGCGGCATATGCACGCTCATCCTCCGGGTCTACATTCGAAGGCGTATAAAAGGCACGTGCTAATCCAGATAAATGTTCCCTAATTAAACATCATTTATCCTGCTTTTCCAGACATTCAGACAGTGAAATTAATGTGGATTGTTTTGAAGTCCACATGTCTGCAGCCAGCTCCTCTCTCAGCTGGTCTCCAGTTGATCTATGTTTGCCAAAAGGACACAGACCTCCCAATGAGTTCACACATTTCACTCTCCTTTTACGTATGAAGACTATGTACACTGAACCATTTCCTCCGCACACGCATACACACAAAGTTAGACATGGCTTGTTTTTGCAGAGCACTCAAGCAGTATTGTAGTGGTGCCTGCTCATTTTGGCAGGGCAGAAATCTAGGAGTCTAGTAACACGCGTGCGTGCGTGTGTGTGTGTGTGTGTGTGTGTGCGTGTGTGTGAAAATCATTTCCGAACTGTTGCCAGAGTCCCTCCTGATTGTTTGAGTGAATGTGTAAATCTAAATTCTAAACTTGTGAGGTACAGAAAAGCACAGGAATAAACTCGTGTAATGAATTTGATATCATAGAAATATAAGCAGCAACACCATTTACAGCATCAGATGTTACTCAAAAATGGGAAAACTGCAACGTACATGATGGTTTGTGGGGTTAATCAGACTGTGTTGTGTTGTGTTGTGTTGTGTTGTGTTGTGTTGTGTTGTGTTGTGTTGTGTTGTGTTGTGTTGTGTTGTGTTGTGTTGTGTTGTGTTGTGTTGTGTTGTGTTGTGTTGTGTTGTGTTGTGTTGTGTTGTGTTGTGTTGTGTGTTGTGTTGTGTTGTGTTGTGTTGTGTGTTGTGTGTTGTGTGTTGTGTTGTGTGTTGTGTTGTGTTGTGTTGTGTTGTATGTTGTGTTGTATGTTGTGTTGTGTTATATGTTGTGTTGTGTTATGTTATGTGTAACCCTGGACCACAAAATCATGTCACATGGGTATATTTGTAGCAATAGCCAACAATACATTGTATGGATCAAAATTATCGACTTTTCTTTTATGCCAAAAATCATTAAGATATTAAGTAAAAATCATGTTCCATGAAGACATTTTGTAAATTTCCTATTTTTGTGAGTGGATATGCATTGCTAAGGACTTCATGTGGACAACTTTAAAGGCTATTTTCTCAATATTTAGATTTTTTTGCACCCTCAGATTCCAATACTTGTATCTCGACCAAATATTATCCTATTCTATGTCAGCCTACTTAATTATAATTTTTATCATTATATTCTATGCAATTCCAAGTAAAAGAATATATTAGGCTTACACTATAAGTGACATGAACAAAACAGAATTAAAAGGTTAAATCAAAATTATTTGTATGACAATTAATCATCAGCAAAAACAAATTTATGATCATGACAGGTCAACCACCAGGTCCACCAATGTTTTTAGCATTGAAGAAATTTTGTGAGCACATTGATATTAGAAATATTTTGAATATGATTGGAATTTGAGTTTTAAAGTTCTCCAATCTGCCACAAGCACATAGAAATCTGGACACCATGATCAAAACTAAGCATTGCCTTCATTAAACCAACATCCAGATCCTTACTTTAGTGAGCAAAAATATCAGCTTTTTTTGTTGTATGGATGTACCATACTTGATGTTTATTGGGCAATTTTTTTTTTTCTTTAAGATTCAAACTGTGTTTGCCTTTGGCACTCTAGCACAAAGGGATAGTAATTTATTATGCCAAAAACAAACTTGAACACAAATTGAAGAGGGCTTTCCCTTTTAGATTATGTCTGAGGGTGTTGCTGTGCATTTGTCTATAGTTATCCATCTTTAATTCTGTGCAATTTAATGATGTTAAGCCTAAATTGACTTTTAAGATTTTAGTTTTTAGCATGTTTTTTTTTATGTCCAATGGTCAGATTTCAATACAATACAAATTTAAATAAAATATATTTATTTTTTAATGTAAATTTCCTCATCAAATCATTTTATCCATGTATACAGTTTGAGAACCAGGTAAAAAAATAAATAAATAAAATAAAATATTGGAGTAATTCAGACACAAAAACTCTTCATTTCTCTGCATCTCATTTCTCTCCATTTCCTCTTTAAATTCTCCAGTCTTCATATCAATCCCGTCGCTCAGACTGTGAAACAGCCATAATCTTATTCAGCTCTTGTCGTTTCCATTTTCTAGACGCTAAAATCTATTTGCATGCTAAAAAGCTCGAGAACACCATTCCCCCTCCCCCTGTCCACACTTCCATCTCCACTCTATCTCTTTTCACCAAATGACCTTGTTCTTCCACATACAGCTTATGAAATAAAAGGAAATACCTTTAGTACACAAACTCATGCTCTTCATCAGTATCATGGTGCATGTATGTATGTGTGTGTGTGAGTGACAGACAGAGAAACAGCCTGAAAAGATAGATGGTGAGAGATATGAGAGAAGGAGAATGCATCGATGTATGGAGGAGTGAGAAAAAAGAGGGGGAGGTGGAGAAGAGGACGTCGGACATGGAGTAATATACAAGGAAAATAATATGACTGAACAGTAGCCACAGAGAAGAGAGAGTGTGTCATTCACCCAGACAGAAAGAGAGACAGACAGGGTGGAGGAAGGAGTTCCACAGACAGCTCTGATCCTGGAAGCTAAGGGGTCAATTCAGGGGTCCAGCCATAGTAAACTACAATCCAGTGGGAGATAAGCTGCCTATTAACCTTAGTTTACATATCAGCTCTATCGGCCCTATTTTAATGATCAAAGCGCATGGTCTGAAGCACACGGCACAGGCTCTTTTGCTAGTTTAACGACAGAAAAAATGGTCAGCAGTCCAAAAGGGTTGTACCTAGTCTCTTAATGAGTCATGGGTGTGTTCTGGGCATAACGTGCAATAAACCAATCAGAGTGTCATCTCCCATTCCCTTTAAAAGCCAGGTGCGCTTGCACCATGGTGTATTCGCTATTTACATGGCGGAATAAAGACACGCTCAACCTGATGAGTCAGTTTAAACACAAGTGTGTATTGCCGCGATTGGTCATAATTAGCCAAATTCATTCATCATTACAGCAAAAAGGTAATTCTGGTACATGCAATGACTATCCATAATGGCATGTAGGCATTTTTATCTTCATGTATGCAATAATAATAATAATCTTTTACATTGTAATCCTTTTATTTTTAATATTTGGCATGTTTGTGTGCTGCTGCGTGTCCCTGTGTGTGTAACAAGCAGAGTGTATGCACGTTGTACACTTGCCTATAGGCGCATTTTACCAACGCACCCATTAAATAATAAAAAAATATATATACTGCACCACTGACTTTAGACCAGGTTTTTGTTGGTCAATGGTGCAGTCGTGTTCAGTTGCTTCAAAATAGCAACACGCCAACAATGCGCCTAAACACACCTTGTTTTCAGACCAGCACGCCCATGGGCGAACAGATCAGCACAAGTTAATTTGCTATTTAAACAACGTGGCACTGGACGTGAAAATGATAACTGTGTCAGTCTGAAACTAGCAAAAAACACTTGCGTCGTGCCGGGTGTTGCATTGTGCCAGGTGTATGATAGGCCCTATTATCTTGTGAAGTCAATTTTAAATAAAACAAAAACATGAGTAAATAAAACCATTAATGTAAACATAAATAAATAAAACCAAAATAATAATTAATTAAATAAATACATCCAAATAAATTAAACCAAAACAATAAATAAATAAATAAATACAAACAAACAAACAGGAGGTCTACAATATTTCTCACTTTTAACTAAGATGCTTTACAACCAGTGTTGGGGAAAGTCATTTTTAAATTTTATTGTAATGTGTTACTATATTGCATTACTCCCTACAAAAAGTAACTAATTGTGGCACTTAGTTACTTCCATTACTTTATGGAAAGTAATGTTATGTTACTTTTGCGTAACTTTTTCTCACCTGGGCTGGGGTTTCTTGTTTGTATTTTAATATTTTAATTTTTTTTTTAAATATTTTTGGCAGACGTCAAGTCCCCTTCACACCAAAAGTGAAATGACCTTTCAATGATCTCAACAGCTCTGCATCTTACTCCCAATTTTTTCTCAAAATGGGGACAGCAGTGCTGTCAGTCAATACATGGGAAAACAAAGTAACTCGTCACTTTCTGAAAAAGTAACTTAAATACTTTTTTGTAAAAGTAATGAGTTATTTTACTAGGTACTTGAAAAAAGTAATCTGATTACATAACTTGCATTACTTGTAGTTCGTTACCCCCAACACCGTTTACAAAAACATTCTTTATTGGGGCTGCACGATATATATATCACGATTCAATCGCAAATTTTAAATCGCACACGATTTGGCAAAGGCTGCAATTATTTTATACGCAGTTTGTCAGAGGTGTACGGCTCTGTGATCAGTAGTAAATGCTTCTCCATCTGAAAGCCAGAGGGCGCTCTTGCACAGAAACTCCAAATATGCCCTGCTGCAGAAGTAGATAACCCCTATGGAAATCCCTATGGGCATCATACTATTGCTGTGGCTGAATTAACAGAAGACTGATATGCTTTGATTGATTAAACATGATTGATAAAACACACGACTGCCTTATTCTGTGTAAGAAGCCACATCATCTCACAGGATGCTCAACTGCTCAAGTGAGTTTGGAGTAAAAACATGTTATTAAATCTTGTCTTTTGTTGGACAAAAATGTTAATAAATGCTTCTCATGTTTGGAAAGATGTTTGACGTGTTGCTTTTTCAAATGTACATTATAAGCATAGACTGTAAAAAAAGATGGACGACGCGACGCCGCTTCCTTCCATTGTATTGAACTGAAGCCATAACGGACGCCGATGGGCGCTGACACGTTACGCAAAAACGTCAGTTTGGGACCAGGGCATGCGCAGAAGGAATCCTCAGTGGAGCCTGCAGGCGGAGTCGTGGTATCAAACTTCCGCCCAGATGACTGCGTCATCATTGATGTATTTTAAATAGGCTATATTAATTGTATGTAATTTAAAATTCTACCTATAAAATAATAGGCTATTCTGTATCTAGAGCAATAATATTTTTGAAACCACAAATTCAGTAGATAAACTCAATATAATATGCCACTAGAAACAACTCTAAAATGTCAGAAACAGTCCTGCCATTTTAAATAAAAGGTTTAAACTAACGTTACAGGAGATCAACTGCTGTAGACAGTGCTCTATAATTAATTAGAGTAGGCTATCATTAGTTTTATCCTGCTAATTATTATTTTATACCCATAAAAATAATAAGTAACTGCCAGATAACGATCACCTGCTTTTTTCCATCATGGCTAACGTTATGTTATCTTAACTAATAACGTTTATTAATTAGCTTACGAAGCCCACTTTTAAAGTTACCGAGAAAAGCTCAGATATCTGTCAGATCCTGTAGGTCAGTTAGTACAGTTTACTGCTGAACAGCTCATTTTGTCGGTGTGAAATAACACAGAAACTGAAAATTAATAGTTATTTATTTATCTTCACTCTCCCCTCGAAGCCCCAACAGTCCTCAGACAAGCTGTCAATCAACTGTGAATCATGACGACACACCCCGTTTCTATAGCACCAAACTGCCAGCTAAAATCAAACTTAATCACAAAAACGAAGCGTGATAACAACTACCTTAAATGACCAGAACCATCTTTCGGAAAATTTTATTTGAAGCACAATTTATTTTTATGTTTTAACTTAAGTCTCATTCGTCTGCATTGAGCGGGTGGGGTTTATGACCTGTACTGCATCCAGCCTCCAGGGAGCGATCAAAGAGCCCGCAGCTTCACTTTTCAGGACGTATGAGGCACACCCGATTATAAGTGACTCAAATTCACAGTGAATTCAGATGAATTAGCATTTGGAGCCAAACTTCATTGACAAGAATCGTGTTTAAGTGCGATTTCAATGTTTTGTTTTTTTCTATAGTGAAATAAATCGCGCAGCTCTATTCTTAGCAATTTGCCAAATCTGGCCAACAAATACAATTAGTTGTAACATTTTAATGACCCTTGTTGTAATGGATCAGACCAAAGAAATAATCAGAGGATTAAGGGTTTAAGAACTGAGATCTGCTGAATTTTATCATAAGACCAGAGGGATGCACTTTTCCAGTGATCTTCAGTGCTGAGGCTGCCTAAATTCACCTAAGACAAATGTGTGTCTTGCTAATATGATAATGAATGAGACAAACACGAGACAGACAACATGAAAGGACCAGAAAAACATGTACCCCTTAAATTTAACATATCCTTCCTGGTTGTACATCAGCAACTATGGACTCAACTATAATGCTAAAATTAACTGAACATATGCTGAACGTTCACTCTGCTCTTGCAGTTCCTAGCAGCCAGCGCTTAGTCATAATCGTTATTTGTCAAAAATAAATGTTTATATGCCACATGAATTTAAGATCCTTTCATATCAGTTAGACAATGCGTAGCCTTTTTATCTCCGGCGATAGCGCTTATTAATAAAACTGTCATCAAACTTTGATTATGGGTTTTTCAAAAACGATCCCACACATGGGTAATAACAGGCTATATCTTGTAGCTCTAACTTTGATGTTATCCCAGTGCCACCATTGAAAAGTTCAAATTAAACATGTTCCTACAACACTGACAGCAACTGCACCCACGGATCCTTAGAGCAACTATTTGTTGTAAATGTTCATTTAATTTATTAATTTCAGTGTGTAGATGCCAGAATGTGTGATGTCGTGATAAGTAGCAAAAACAAATGATTCATTCAATAAATCATGGGTGACATTAATCTTATTTGTTAATTTTATACAAAGCACGCACGCCTCCATGCTAGCAATTGTTTGAGCCAATGCACACTTGTCATTAAAAGAAGGGCCCATTAAACTTTATTACATTTGCTTTGGCCAAGCGTCTTTTTTCAGACAACCATAGCAACTGGCATAATTCAACCTGGCTAAGTCTGGCGATTTTTCGGTCAAACGAGTCAAAAGTTTTTCCTGCAAAGTGACATCTAAATTATAGCCCTGTCGATCCAAGGTTTATTTTTGCTGCTAATGGCTGAAACACATGTAACAGGGGAGAAAGCACGGATCAGGAAGGCAGCGAGCGGCAGTGTGGCGTAAACGGCGGGATGCGGTGCGGTATTATCGGCCTGTGATGAAAGATCTGTGCTGGGTAAATCATTAGTGCTCATTAGAATTGAATCATGGAGATTATGCTCTGAAGAAATCAGTGGAAAACGCTGGTCATGGCTCAGAGTGAACAGACACAATGTTGCCATAGAGATTTGCCAGCTCAATCAAAATGAAAGGCTGCAACTCTAATATTCGAGAGCTCAGCATTAGTCTACACTATGGGCTGTGTGCTTTAGGATGTGTCTAGGGTAACTGTACAAATTTGAGTATTGCTTGGTCTCGTTTAAAAAGTGGATTTTGACTATGCTTTAACTGTACATGGCATTGCACTTGCCAGTGGTCTCTGCTAGTCAACCTTGTCCCTGTGCAACCTTTTGTTATTTTAAAACAGCAATTTCCTACAGGAAACTGATACGCTAATATTTTCCTAACAAGATTATTAAAGGTTTAAACCACCCAAATTTAATTTTAATCGGATTTGACCAGTTTATTCCAACTGACATGGTTACATGAGACCTTTTTTTTTTTTTCTTCGGATGGTACTACTAGTTCAATTAATAACTGATTATTAGTGTTAGAGATGTACTGATAAAATTCTGACTGTTAAGCTAATAATTATTTTCATGTTATGGCCAATATTAAATATTTTCTATCAATTTTAATCACTACTTTGTAAAAAAAAAAAAAAAAAAAAGAATGGTTGTAAATGCTGAATTTAGACATCACAACATTATAATACATATGCAAAATATTTCATGAATATTAAATATTTATTTTGAGATGTGCTAAATATTACATTTATAGTTATATAAGTTATTACATTTATATGTTATTAACTTTGGGACTTAAGTTAGTGAGGCAATCAACATTATTTAATAGCATTATTAAATTAAATATCTAAAATTGGCTGATATATGGTAGCGATACCGATAAATAAAGGAAAATCTCTAATATCAGCTGATAATCTATTATGATAACCCTAATTAAGTTCATGCAAACACAGCTAGTGTGAACACCGCTTAATGAACAAAACATGTTAATGGAAACACAAACATGTCAGAACAAAATTCAGAACACAACACATACTGTATAGTGTGCTGCAAGAATGATGTATTTTTGTAGGCCAAAACTCAGAAAGTACCATTTTAGCACTTTCTGGTGTTGTGCGCGTTTGATTAAATGTCTGAAATAAGGTCTCCGGTTAACACAAGCTCAAGATATTTGAGCTTATATATATGAAATTTTAGAAATGTGACGATACCAGCATTTCCCCCTAGCATTTTGTGCGGATTCTTAAATGCCTCTGATTGGCCACAGTGTTCCCGCACTCAACAGATATGTCTCTGATTGGCTGCAATGATCAACGCTTCAAAAACATCTATTAGCGGATCCATTTATCAATGGATATATTAGGGACCCGCTCATAGACGCCTGCTTTCAAACACTCCTGTGTTTATCTGTGTAAGCATTTGGTGAAGAGCATCAAAGATGTCCATTTACAACATGTTTTTGAAGCATTGATCATTGCAGCCAAATCACAGACATATCTGTTGAGCATGTGAACACAATGGCCAATCAGAGGTGTTTAAGAATCCACTCAACAGCACTCAAAATAATAATAACTTTATTTTCTATAGCACCTTTAAAGGAGCTTCTCATAGCGCTCAAATGCTAGGGGGGAGATGCCGGTATCATAACATTTTAAAATTACAGTACCGAAGTCAGTACTTTTGACAACCCTAAAAAATACCACTGCCTATGTACAATTTTAAAGTAGCTCTATTGCTTTAGTACAAAGTTTGGGCCCCGTTTACATCTAGTACTAAAAAGCATTTTTGTTAATCCAATCACAAGTGGACAACGGTAAAAACAGGTGTAAACAAGGTCTAAAACATTTTACGCTTGTCCACTTTCACTTCCAGAGGTAGTTGAAAATGCATTTGTTTCTACAGTCAAAGAAGTGGTCGAAAGTGGGCAAAAGAGAAGTGTAAACTGGTATGTGTCTCCCTTGTAATCCGATGGAACAAAATGCATATTAATACCAGGTGTAAAAAGGGCCTTACATGTATGCATTTAGATGACACTTATCAATACAATAGAGAGACATAAGCAAATAGTCACAGAGCCAAAAATATTTGCAGTATAGAATTCCAGGTTTATTATAAAGCTAGATGTGTGTGTGTTTGTGTGCGCATTGGTTTTAGGTGGTGGATTGGTGTAAGGTTCAAGGCTTATGTAACTGCCAAAGTAATGCAAGAATGCACATTAAGTATGGATAATAGGACTGTACACTTGTAATGCATGCCAAATATTTTCATCTGCATACTTGTGTAGAGCATGTTTCTGGCCTAAGACTTTACAAAGGAAGTGAACTAATACCAGCAATCCAGCTGACTGTCAAATGTAACTGTACACTCGCCCTCTATTTATAGAGAAAGAACAGAGATCAGGAGATAAAATGCCCAGCATCTGTGAGAAACACTCCAATCCACCAGATGTAATTACATCACAGGATGAAATCATTACAGCACTTTGCCCAATCACAGGTGGATGTGCTGGCAGCTGTAATGACATCACAAAGGTAGTTTTCGTCCTTTCAGGAAACAGTAAGTGAGCACACAGAGATGATAATTGCCTTTTACACAGAAAGAGTCAGACTCTAAAGCATTTCATAGTCATCTGTTTCAGTGGCAAACGGTGGGTGTGTGGCGTGTATTTCTAAAGCCTGATTTACTCAGTCTCCCATGATTCTCGGTTCTTTGATCTATTAAGAAAAATCAATGTGACCCAGAGTCCATTTTGAGCCCGTTTTGTAGTCCACACAGGTGTGGAGGGAGAGAAAGAAAAGCAAGTATGCATTTATAGAACACCTGTCAGGACAATGAACCTTGAGCTGAAAGTCAAAGTCATCTGGGCCATCAATGACATGGAGATCATTCATTTGCATGTATAGCAGGTTCATCTGGAGTGGGCTACCGCATCTGGTGCACTCTCACGATCTGCATCATCAAACGGTGGAGGTGTAACTGCTTCATAATTAATAATTTGTAGATGCACCAGTGTTGTAGATGTATAAAATTAGTGCAATGCCAGAGCAACCATAATGATTCCCTGAAATGGAACAGAGGTGTCTCGGGACATGGGCCAAAAATAACAACTTTAGATTAGGCTCTGTGATCAGTAGTAAATGCACATTTGAAAGCACTACAAATTTGCTTGTATCATGCATTTGAAAAAGCAACACGCGTCAAGCATCTTTCCAAACGTGAGAAGCATTTACATATCTCGTATCAAGCAAAAGACACAATTTAATAATGTTTTTACTCCAAACTAACTTCAAACCATCAGTTGGGTGTTTGAAAACTTCCTTCCGTGAGATGATGTGGCTTCTTACTCAGAATAAGGCATACAACATTATTTCATAGTATTCTATACTGTGATAAAGGCTATGTCGATTAGCGTTTAAGTATAAATATACTTTATTATCATGAAAATACCCGAGAAGGCTTGAACTCAAATAAACCATATAGGCTAATAATATAATTTGTAAGAAAATAGAACTACATTAGGGACAAAATGTTAAACCATATATTGTTGTAGTCGTGTGTTTATTAGTCATGTCTAATCATTCAAAGCATTTCAATCTTCTGTTTATTCAGCTACAGCGATAGTAAGATGCCCCTAGGGATTTCCTGGAATGACATGCGTTATGTCATACTTCTGTAGGGCATATTTGGAGTTTCTGTGAGAGAGCGCCCTCTAGCTTTTAGATGTTACAGCATTTACTGCTGATCACAGAGCAGTGCTGCACTGAGAAGCTGCACATAAATTAAAAAAAAAATAAAATTTGGCAGCTTTTGCCAAATCGTGAGTGGTTTAATTTTGATTAATCATGCAGTCCTACTTTTCATAAACACTTTTTGTTATACTGGTTGAAACTCTTCACATCCTCATAGGAATCAATAATAGAAACAGTCTAAATATAAAAAAATAAAAATGTACAATATCTGAGGAAGCCTCAGGACCAAAAAAAAAAAAATGTTTGTCCAATCATGGGATGTCCTACCTGCCTGTCAATCTGTATTTCCGCGCAGACATCACACGTCATCAGCGTGTTTCATGCTATGCAGAGTTAGACAGACATCAGTCACAGAGCGCCACAAACAAACAGCAGCCGCATTTTACAGTTCCTCCTGAACAAAAACAATGAGTTTATGCTGCGTTCACGCCATGTCGTAACCATAATTACAAGATGGCAACCTGTGACGTTCTAGAAATGAGTCTCTCGTGACACTTTGCAGACTCTGCTCTGGTGGTGTGGCTTTAGGGAGTGCTTTGGATCTTCAGCTTTCAAAGCTAGCTTGCTATTGCTAGCCACTCTGAAGTTGCCTACCCTACCTTTAAATCATAGATTCCAGAAAAATGTATCATGGTTTTCAAAAAAAAAAAAAAAAAATGATAATAATAAGAAATGTTTATTGAGCAACAAATCATCATATTAAAATGATTTCTGTAAGGATCATGTGACACTGAAGACTGGAGTAATGATGCTGAAAATTTAGCTTTGTCATCACAGGAATAAACATTACATTAAACAATTACATTTTAAAATACATTATTCTGTACTTTTTTCAGTGCAGCTTTGGTGAGTATAAGAGTCTAAAAATCTTACCAACGAAGAAATATGAAGAAATATTTTAGGTTGTATGATCAAATAAAAACATTGTGACATTGAACATGTGATTTTTGTTCAGATGTTAGATATTCTTGCTTCCAATAAAGCAAAAGACGCTCTCTGGATTATTCTCAAATCATGCTGGAGAACATCAGGTTTCATACTTCATGTAACTCGGGTGCTGTCATTAAGACAAAACTTGCACATACAGTGCACTACCAAATATAACTCTTAAACTTTTTAACTTTATGTTGTTTTATTTATTAATACTTTATGCTAATAATATAATTTGTAACAAAATGGTGCTACATTAGGAAAAAAAATTTAACTAGTGGTCCAACACTTCCAACACTCAATTGAGTGCATTAAACAAGATTTTTGTGCGTTCACCTGTAACCCTCCAAATGTCACGCACACATTCCAGAGATCAATTAGATTTAACGATGCAGAGTTGAATTTTGCCATCCTAGCATCACAACACTAAAATGACCGACAGATCAAATCAATGAACGCACCAACACTTTATACTTTATAAACACAAGGCAGCATTAAAAAGTGACAAAGAATGCAAGCAGGAGAAAGGAGAAAGATTGACCCTAGAAGACAGAGGTATACCAAGTAAAACAGAGAGACGGAGGGAGGGAGGGAGGGAGGAATGTGGTTTAATGGACTGTTGGATTTACTGAACTCTCAGCTGTAAATTCATGTAACTCCCCACATCTTAAAAACTCCATCCCTCAGCGTACAACAAGGGCAAACCTCACTCAAAGACTGCAGAGACTTTCCATTGAATTCTATGGTTTTTATATTGAGGAAATTATATTTTATATTCCCTAAATCTACCCCTAAACGTAACCATCACACAGCCTTTATTTATACATGTCTGGTTATCTCTTTACTATTCTTGTGGGGACATCTGGTCAAAATATGACCCACACACAAAGATCAATGAATATACAAATACAAGCATTCATACAAAAGTATACACACACACACACAGAAGTACTCACCAGTGTTGTTCTTCCTCCGGTTCCTCAGAGCACAGGTGACAGGATCTCCAGGAGCACGAGGATTCTCCACATATTTGGGTGTCCTGATTGAACCTGGAGACAGAGCAAAAATGAGAGAAAGACAGAGAGAGAGAGAGACAGAGGGAGGGAGGAGAAAGAGAGCGAGGAGAGAGAGAGCGAGAGAGACACACATACACACACAGAGACAGTTAAGTCTTTCCAGATGGGATTGTGAGGCTGGTGATCTGAATCTCCGGGCAGAGCTGCGTGTGGATCTGCTTGTGTGTGTGTGTGTGTGTGTGTGTGTGTGTGTGTGTGTGTGTGTGTGTGTGTGTGTGTGTGTGTGTGTGTGTGTGTGTGTGTGATGGTTGTGATCGGCTGTCCTGTACTCCCAGAGAGATTCCAGTATAAACGAGGAGTCTGTAATGATGTTAATCTCCCTGAGCAGTTCCTCCTGTGTCAGCTGAGTCAGAGTCGAGCTTTATTGGCACGATTGTCGACATATACAATATTTCCAAAGCATAAAAAAAAAAACAAAGTACCGAAATAGACAATAAAGAATATATGCAAGTAAATAAAGAAATTAAATAAAGAGAAAAATAAAAAGGGACAAAGTAAATATACTACAGTTCAAAAGTTTTGGGTCGTAAAAAAATGTCTCTTATACTCACCATGGCTACATTTATTTGATCAAAAAATACAGTAAAAACTGTAATATTATCAAATATGATTGCAATTTAAAATAACTGTTTTCTTTTTTAATATATTTTAGAATGTAATTTATTCATGTGCACATGAATAAATTACATTCTAAATGGTCAAAGCTGAATTTTCAGCATCATTAATCCAGTCTTCAGTGTCACATGATCCTTCAGAAATCATTCTAATATACTGATTTGATGCTCAAGAAACTTTACTTAATCATATTTTTGTGGAAATCGTGAATAAATAGAGTTTATAAGAACAGCATTTATTTGAAATTTTGCAGCAATGTAAAAGTCTTTACTGTCACGTTTTATCAATTTAATGCATCCTTGCTGAATAAAAGTATTAATTTCTTACTGACCCCAAACTAGAATTATAGTTTATAATTTGATCTATAATACTAGACCAAATAACAAAATATAATAGAAAATACTG
The DNA here is from genome assembly GCF_024489055.1 of Chanodichthys erythropterus. Taxonomy (NCBI): domain Eukaryota; kingdom Metazoa; phylum Chordata; class Actinopteri; order Cypriniformes; family Xenocyprididae; genus Chanodichthys; species Chanodichthys erythropterus. The sequence continues at coordinate 4,444,877 of NC_090241.1, read as the reverse complement.
TCTCAGGGTTAATTCAGCTGAATCGGCTCATTCACAGCCCTCGCTCGCTCTGCAAGAACATTTGTTCCATTTAACTTCACAGCGGTTCCTCATACAAAGCCTCAAACATCAGACAGGAGTCTGAAACGTGAATAAGGACAGACATCTCCACCGGCACACAGATTTGGCAGTAATATTCAGGGCTATGTCAACCATTAGAACTGACACGTCTTCCCCACTTTCAGAAATTAAGTTCATCCCCCACATACTTGTTGAGAAATAATCTTTATATTTTAAGAATGCTGTTTTGTTTGCCCACAATAAAAAGTATTAGTGTTCATGAGCTGAAATGAAGATTTATAATGTGTCGCCACAACTTTTCAGATTATTCTTGCACCTCTGGTAATACTGCATCACATATAATGATTGTTTGGAAGAAAACATGAACGATCTGTGAGGTTATAGGGTTGTAGGATCAAATCAAGGTAAGTCTGACTCAGGAACTGGACTCTTAGCACGATCACAACTCTACCAGTACCACATTCTGGAGCTGGGCACTTAAAGGGACAGTTCACCGAAAAATGAAAATTCTGCCATTTACTGACCCTGAAGTTGTTCCAAACCTGTATGAATTTCTTTCTTCTGCTGAACACAAAAGATGATATTTTGAAGAATATCAGTAAACAAACTGTTTGATTTTGAAAGTATTTTTTATTTTTTTTTCTACTATGGAAGTCAATGGGCCCATGAACTGTTTGGTTCCAAACATTCTTCAAAATATGCGCTTTTGTGTTCAGTAGAAGAAATAAATTAATACAGGTTTGGAACAACTTCAAGGTCAGTAAAATGACGACAATTTTCATTTTTGGGTGAACTATACCTTTAACAACATGTTTCCAAATGGGGACTGTCATGTACAGTAATTACATGTAGTATCCATGTAACAATTTTATTAGTACATTTAAAGAAGGGTTTTCGCCACTATGCAGTTTTTGTGAAGAAGAAACTGAAACAATTGTACACTTATTTTTCAATTGTAATTATACAAAATTATTTTGGTCCCAAGTTTCTATTTTTCTTCTTGACTTATTTTACAAGTTTGTCACTATAACTGATGTAATGGTCTTGTTTATGGATTGTGATACTGGTTTATTGGAAATGGATAATATAGTTAAACTTCTTATTCTATTAGGACAATATCACATACATAAAGCAAAATGTATATCGACTGTACCAAATAGTAGACTATTTTCCACTGATTTGAAGATTTTTTATGACTCTCTAACATCAATACAGAACAATCGTAAAGCTGTTAAGACATCTAAACTGTTGAAAAGGATACTTAATCGAATAGAAACATGATTGATTTGTGATAAGATACAGAATTTTGATTTGTTTTATATATTCAAATGTATTTGTATTCCCCTACTGTTGTATCAATTAAAAAAAAAATAAATAAATAAAAAAAATTACATGTAGTATTCAGTGTGATGCTGTGGATAAAAAGTGTTTTCTACAAGGAAAGTACATAAAAGGTTTGGTCTGTTAAATGCTTTCTCTCTGTATTAAAATAAACATGACGCAGCATATGAGTTCCATGAAGTGACATAATATTTATAGAAAAAAAAAAAATGTGACAATGACTTGATTGACATCAGTGAAAATTATTCTATTTTGATGAAAAATTTAAAAGACAAACGTTTTTTGGAATAATGTGAATGAAGTGTACAATAAGACCTGGAATAGGCAAATTTTGAATTCATGTCGACTTGTTGAAATGTGGTGTATACCGCCACCTACAGGAACAAACGCAGTATTGCAAGCACAGGAATGCTGCTAATAACATTACCAAACATTAGAAATGCTTATAGCAGGTGAGAGGGAAAAAAGAAAGAAAAAAAAATTTTTAAACTTTAAGATGCTTTGGGGAAACGTAATGACATGACATAAAATAAAATATTATGAAAGCAAGATTGTGAATGCTGCAAATTGCTCCTTAAACATTAGAATAGGTCAATCAGAAATCAATCATGTTGATTAATGTTAACGTTTGTTACATTTCTCAATGTTTTTTACAGAAAATGTTGTGCTCTATAAATCATTCTAATTAAGTACAGATTTAATTCAGCAGCACATAGGGCTGGTATAATCACACAACCTGAGGTGCAAGACTGTGGGAAGAACGATCGCTATAGCCAGCCCAGAATAATGAGCGAGTTTCAAGTTTTTCTCTTCCCATGTGATTGGCAGCGCTCAGTTCAGCTATCAGTATGAATTAGTAAAGAGCTGTATACCACACCGATAACGTAACACATAATACACCGTATATGATACAGATTCATTCATCAGCTCTCAAATAATCTATAGCAGCTAGCTAAATATATACAGTTTATCTAATCACACATTTGGAAAAGAATGCATTTAAAGGGCTAGTTTTTAAATCTACATATTTTGCAGTCATGTTTAAGTATCGAGATTTTGTTAATATTTTAAATAAAAATTATATATATATTCAGTTCCATTTTAATTTAAATGTTTCAGTAAGTTTTAGTGTCCATGTAGTTAAGTTTCTGTTTTTTTAGTTGTAGTTATTTTAGTACTGTACTTAAACTAAACCAAAATGAGAAATATTGTCTTGGTAACAAGCTGAAATAAAGTTTATTTCATTTTATTATTAACAATACCTAATTATATGGATAGTCATATTTTAATATTTGCATTTAGTATTTTTCTACAACCAGAACAAACCTATGAGCCACTAATTGAGAATATTTAATCTAACTTAATTAAAATTAAATTAAAGAAAGACATAAAACCAATTGTAATAATTACACATACATACATACATACATACATACATACGTACGTACGTACGTACGTACGTACATACATACATACATACATACATACATACATACATACATACATACATACATACATACATACATACATACATACATACATACATACATACATACATACATGCATATATACATACATACATACATACATACATACATACATACATACATACATACATACATACATACATACATACATACATACATACATACATACATACATACATACATACATACATACATACATACATACATACATACATACATATATATATATATATAATATATATATATATATAAAGAACAGGTTGAAAACAAGCAGCTTTGTCATAATTAAAGCAGAATTAATTATCAATTATCTTCAAATGTTAGACAATGGAGGTCAAACAGTTTGAGAACCATTGGTCTACACTGTGAAATCAGCACCAATAGATGGCACAGTTTGTGCATTACATAAATCACGGCTGCAGAACTCTTGACTGATGCATCTGTATGATATATGGAGTACTGCTTAAACTATATCAACCTGCCAGATGCACTCATTATGAAAGATATTATGAAGTCACCCATTATTTTCCTCTTTGTATTATTGTAAATATATGATTACTTTTATTGTTTACCTTTAATTTTATCTCACATTCGCATTTCATCAACTCTGAATGCATGTGTACTGTATGTAACATAAACCTGACTAAACTGAAATTGCTTAGGTGATATTTCATGGTAAAAAGTGACTCTCGTACGCACCTGGTGACTTGTTGGACCGGACGGGGGAAAGATAGGGTTGGCGGGGAGGGAGCAGTGGGGAGGAAGGGAGGGAGACGGACACGCCTCTGGTCAAACTCGGCCTCAGCACCTCCTCTGCAGGGTACGGCTGCACCGGGAGTGGCCCACTGCCATGATTCTGAAGAACCACAATCCCCTCTTCCTGAACTCTGTGATGGAAACTGGGGCTGAGAGACTGACTTCCTAAACAAAAATGAGAAAGGCAAAATTCTTGATTAGAATTTTTTTTATTAGAAATATTTTTTGATGCCCCTATTATTCTTTTTTAGACGTTACCTTTCATGTACAGCTGTTTTTGAATGTAAATGTTTTTAAAGACCAAAGTGTATTACAAATAGAGTTATTGTCCGATTCTGAACTGCCTGAAACGAGTAGTCAGTAATTCCAGTCTTAAGGTGCGTTCACGTGGCCTCGTAATTCCTGTAGTTACGAGATTCTAGCTTGTAAAAAGCATTCACGTCCTCATACAGATCGTAATTACAGCTTGTAAGCTGGGAGTTTTCTGAAAGCTCCCACATGTACCACGTGGCAGCTGTACCACCTGACCGCTGTAGATTCATTTAGGCGTTGATAGTGGTGCCATGGAAACGCATAATTCCCAGTCCGAGGACGTGAACAGCTCCGAATATAACATCACGTGTTGTAATTTCAAGAATCCGGTAAATACGAGGTGACGTGAACGCAGCATTTCTTCCAGCAGGAACTTGTGTACAACAGGTTTGTAACAAATTTGCATAATGCCAAGCTATGGTCTTCACTATTTGTTTGCGAACGACGTTTATTTTGACCCACCCTAAAAAGGCCTAGAAGAGTTTAGTTCACATATCACTTATGTTGTCCACATATCGAGAAGATACTGTTTTCAGTGCTGTGAACGGAAATCCACTTTGCATGAACTTCCGAAGGATGAGCACTCAAGCTCGAATTGATATGTTAAAACCGTAGCCATCATTACTGTTTGGGATTTTGAGAGACCAGATACTTCATCTAATCATTTCAGACACTGAGAAAAGAGGTGATATTGCAATGTATGTTACAAAAATTATTATTTATTTATTTTTTACCTTGGATGTGGGGTTGTCAAAAGTAGCAACTACTAGCACTTCCCCCTAACATTAAGCTGTTGAGTGGATTCATAAACACCTCTGATTGGCCATTGTGTTCACGCACTCAGATATGTCTGCGATTGGCTACAATGATCAACGCTTCAAAAACATGTTGTAAACAGACATCTGTGATGCTCTTCACCAAGTGCTTACACAGATACACACGGGAGCATTTGAAAGCAGGCGTTTATCCCTAATATATCCTCTGATGGACAGATCCACTGATTGATGCCTGCTTTCAAACGCTCCCATGTGTATCTGTGTAAGTGCTCAGTGAAGAGTGTCAAAGATGTCTATTTACAACATGTTTTTGAAGCATTGATAATTGTAGCCAATCACAGAAATATCTGTTGAGCATGTGAACACAATGGCCAAACAGAGGTTTTTAAGAATCTGCTCAACAGGGTTCAAAATGCTAGGGGGAAATGCTGGTATTGCCATAATTGTAATGTAAAATTTAAATTCCGACTTGCTACCAAAGTCTGTACTTTTGAAAACCCTACTTGGATGCATGTAAACCTATTGTAGGAGACATCCAAAACAAAATTAGGAACCTTTAAAATAGCATAATAGGGGCACTTTAAATAAAACAGAATATGATTTTTTTCTATGAGGTTCACTCATAGAACAAAAAAAACATCCTAATTAAGAAGTACATCGAAAAACAACCTAATCTAGAAGTAAAAGACTATTTTCTATCCCGTTTTTGACCCTCTCTTTGAAACACTTAGTTTTTATAGGCGTATCACATTCTAGACATCTACAACAGACAAAGCAATAGTGACACATGGTAAAAACATTATTACTCACACTTGTATGTTGCGATATTGCTGTTGGATATAGTCAGCACTGCATCATATTATTTTTGGTCTCTCTGAAAAGCTTGTGCCCAAAGGTGTCATTTGAAAACTAATCTGCAGTCTTACTGGTGCCATCTGAAACTTCATTAAAAATAAAGTTCATCCAAGTTTTCTTAATGTTAGGATCACAAGGAAGGCAATGCAAAGACTTTATTTTTCCACAACTTCACTTCAAAAGTACTGACTTTGGTATCAATCGGTACTGAAATTTTAAAAATGGCCATAGTGATTGGCCATTGTGTTGACATATCATTGGATATGTCTGCGATTGGCTACAATGATCAACGCACGGGAGCGAAAGCATTATAAAGCAGACGTCTATCAGCGGACTGGTCCATGATAGACGCCTGCTTTCAAACTCTCCTGTGTGTATCTGTGTAAGCGCTTGGTGAAGAGCATCATCAATGACTATTTACAACATTTTTACAGAATTGATCATTGAAGCCAATCACAGACATATCCGGCGAGTGCGTCAACACAATGGCCAATCAGAGGCGTTTACGAATCCGCTCAACAGTGCTCAAAGCGTCACTTTTTTTAAATTTCAGTACCCACTAGGTACCGAAGTCAGTACTTTAGACAACGTCTTATAATCTTCAGAGGCATCTCTATTCATTTGTTTCTGGAGTAATATTGTAATGCTCTTGTTTTTACTACTACATGACATGTGTGAATCGGTGGGAGGGGCTAAAGAGGCAATGATGTAGAAGTAGGAATTGATTTTTTTCACACTATGACGTAATCATGTGACAAAATCCGAGACGAGTCATTTTGGCAGCTTGGTTTCAATAAAAACTAGGCCTAGTTTTTGGACTAACGAGGAAGGTTTGAGTTCTGAAATGTAAAGGATATTTTTTATAGTTCAGTGACCTGTTATATGTCAAAACAAAAGATCAAGGAAAATTTTATTTCTCAATTCATGACCCCTTTATCCCAGAATCCTATATGAGTGATCCGTTCAACATGAGTCACTTATTCAACCATAATAATAAACACTGAACATTTAAGACCTTTTGAGTCTCTTAAACTCTTTAAATCAGATTTATTTACTGTATGCGTGGTGAACCTCTCACTATAAAAAAACAGCTCTGTGTGCTTTCCAGCTGGACGTCAGAAACCTAATTAGCTAGATATCATTACCAATGGCTCTTTGTATCCAAGCCTTCAAAACCACTATAAAAACATACAGACAAACTACTAAGACCGTCTTATGACCAACAGTAACACTATACATCATTCTCCTCCTATAATAAGCCCTTTCGAAGAAAGCTGAGAATAATTTAAGCCCTTTTAACATTCCAAAGCAAACATACAAGGCCTGATGTTCCTCTCACCGCAACAGGGTTTACTGTTGACCTTGCCAAAACTAGGCTGGTTTTAAACAAAATGCCAACAGAAATGCAGCTTTTCACAGTACAGCCTGCCATATTATGAGGAGGACATCCTTGCAGTCATTCAGGAGAAAGATTGATGGACAGAGACAAAATGTAAACTATTGACTGCACATGAAAGTTAAAGAAACAGGCTGGATATTAATTCACAGCTTTACTGAAAAATCCGACATAATACAAAACTGTAAAAAAAAGGTAACTTGATGACATGAGATCAAGTTTTTCCTCCTGAAAACTAAATCCTACTTAGTTTTAGAAATACCTGCATTAGTACATTCTTATAATGGTTAGTTACAGTTATGTAAGAGGTTATAGATTTGCATGTGTCCCTCTAACACACGTTTCCATGTTTTATGGGGACTTTCCATATAGACAATGATTTTTATACAAACCTAATTCCAAAAAAGTTGGGACACTGTACAAATTGTGAATAAAAACAGAATGCAATGATGTGGAAGTTTCAAATTTCAATATTTTATTCAGAATACAACATAGATGACATATCAAATGTTTAAACTGAGAAAATGTATTAAATTTCATGGCATCAACACATCTCAAAAAAGTTGGGACAAGGCCATGTTTACCACTGTGTGGCATCCCCTCTTCTTTTTATAACAGTCTGCAAATGTTTGGGCACTGAGGAGACAAGTTGCTCAAGTTTAGGAATAGGAATGTTGTCCCATTCTTGTCTAATACAGGCTTCTAGTTGCTCAAATGTCTTAGGTCTTCTTTGTCACATCTTCCTCTTTATGATGCGCCAAATGTTTTCTATGGGTGAAAGATCTGGACTGCAGACTGGCCATTTCAGTACCCAGATCCTCCTTCTACGCAGTCATGATGTTGTATTTGATGCAGTATGTGGTCTGGCATTGTCATGTTTGAAAATGCAAGGTCTTCCCTGAAAGAGACGACGTCTGGATGGGAGCATATGTTGTTCCAGAACTTGGATATACCTTTCAGCATTGATGGTGCCTTTCCAGAAGTGTAAGTTGCCCATGCCACAAGCACTCATGCAACCCCATACCATCAGAGATGCAGGCTTCTGAACTGAGCGCTGATAACAACTTGGGTTGTCCTTGTTCTCTTCAGTCCGGATGACATGGCGTCCCAGTTTTCCAAAATGAACCTCAAATTTTGATTCGTCTGACCACAGAACAGTTTTCCACTTTGCCACAGTCCATTTTAAATGAGCCTTGGTCCAGAGAAAACGCCTGCGCTTCTGGATCATGTTTAGATATGGCCTCTTTTTTGACCTATAGAGTTTTAGCCGGCAACAGCGAATGGCACGGTTGATTGTGTTCACCGACAATGTTTTCTGGAAGTATTCCTGAGCCCATGTTGTAATTTTATTACAGTAGCATTCGTGTATGTGATGCAGTGCCGTCTAAGGGCCCGAAGATCACGGGCATCCAGTATGGTTTTCCGGCCTTGACCCCCTTACGTACAGAGATTGTTCCAGATTCTCTGAATCTTTGGATGATATTATGCACTGTTGATGGTGATAACTTCAAACTCTTTGCAATTTTTCTCTGAGAAACTCCTTTCTGATATTGCTCCACTATTTTTCGCTGCAGCATTGAGGGAATTGGTGATCATCTGCCCATCTTGACTTCTGAGAGACACTGCCACTCTGAGAGGCTCTTTTTATACCCAATCATGTTGCCAATTGACCTAATAAGTTGCAAATTGGTCCTCCAGCTGTTCCTTATATGTACATTTAACTTTTCCGGCCTCTTATTGCTACCTGTCCCAACTTTTTTGGAATGTGTAGCCCTCATGAAATCCAAAGTGAGCCAATATTTGGCATGACATTTCAAAATGTCTCACTTTCAACATTTGATATGTTATCTATATTCTATGGTGAATAAAATATAAGTTTATGAGATTTGTAAATGATTGCATTCCTTTTTTATTCACAATTTGTACAGTGTCCCAGCTTTTTTGGGTTTGTATTGTACAAACTATATATTCTATCCTCAACCCTAAACCTACCCATCACAGAAAACATTCTGCATGTTTACTTTAAAAAAAAACAAAAAGAACAACATCACTTAGTATGATTTATAAGCCGTTCTCCTTATGGGGACAAAAAATGTCCCCACAAGGACAAGGATTTTGGATATTGCAATCTTTGTGGGGGATATTTACTTTGTAAAACAATTAGTTTAATTTCTAATGAACATTTATAACACACAGTAATGCATACTGCATACACGTTCATGACTGCCGTTCTTTAAAAATTCAGAATGGCCGTTTAAAACATTTATTTTTCGGGATACATGGAATTAAAATTTTAGCTGTTGTAAATATAGCTTAAAAAAAAAAAAAAAAAAACTGAATTATGTACAGTATAAAATATGGATCTTCATTCTGAGACATGAAGATTACATTTAATAGCAATTTAAAGAAAAGGTAATGAGCATGCACAATGAAATTTAATATGGACTAGTATCAAATAATAATACAACCCGAATTCCAGAAATGTTGGGACGTTTTTTTTTTTTATTTGAATAAAATGAAAACTAAAAGAATTTCAAATCACATGAGCCAATATTAGATAACATAATAAATGTTTAAACTGAGAAATTTTACACTTTTATCCACTAAATGAGCTCATTTAAAAAATGATGCCTGTTACAGGTCTCAAAAAAGTTGGCACAATGTCAACAAATTGATGAAAAACAAGAATTTGCAAAAAGATTCAGCTGGGAGAACATCTAGCAACTAATTAAGTTAATTGATATCAGGTCTGTGACATGGTTAGCTACAAAAGGGACATCTTAGAAAGGCAGAGTCGCTCAGAAGTAAAGATGGGCAGAGCTGTGAAAGAGTGCGTAAAAAGATTGTGGAAAACTTTAAAAACAATGTTCCTCAACGTCAAATTGCATAGGCTTTGCAAATCTCATCATCTACAGTGCATAACATCATCAAAAGACGACATCTATTTCAGGGAAGGCCTTGTGTATTTCAGCAGGACAATGCAAAACCACATACTGCAGTTATTTCAACAGCATGGCTTCGTCATAGAATAGTCATTTTGCTGAATTGGCCTGCCTACAGTCCAGATCTTTCACCTATAGAGAATATTTGGCGCAACATTAAACAAAAAAATACCATGAACTCTTCAGCAGCTGGAAACCTATATCAGGCAAGAATGGGCATAAAATTACAAAATTTCTCAGTTTAAACATTTGTTATGTTATCTATGTTCTATTGTGAATAAAATATTGGCTCATGTGATTTTAAAAGTCTTTTAGTTTCAACATTCAATTTTCAAATGTAAAAAAAACCATCCCAACTTTTCCAGAATTCGAGTTTTAATAATAAAGATACTGATATATTGTGAATCCCCTACTACTACTTCTATTACATGCTTGTGGCTGTTAATAAATAAAAACAAATTAAATCACGATTCATTTTGACATTTTATAGACGACCATGATTCCTCAAATTTTGAAAGTACAAAAATTTGCCTCTAAATAGGTCTATATACTGTATTTCTTACTTTGAAATTCAGAGCATTCAGTTTTAATTAATTCAATTAAAATTTTAAAAAATATAAATAACCCTAGTGAAAAAAATACACTAAAATGTATTTGAAATACATTTATTTTGTGTTAAGTATACTACAAGTACATTTACATATTTATGTGCTTAATAAAAATATCCTGCAATTGGTATATTACCTGGCATACTTAAACTGGAACAACTATTTTTGTTCTTAATGCACTTTAATTGTGCAGAAGTAGTGCTGAGATCCAACTAAAGACATACTGAAGTATATTTGATTGTGCTAAAGTGGAACTATTGTAAGTGTACTTTAGGTATGCTTTAAATATCTTGCAATTGATTACAATCATGATCAATATTTGCATTAAAACACATTTTAAGGTTAATATTAAGAAATGTGCATTGTGCAATAAATAAATACTCCAAATAAAGTTTAATTATAATTTTATATCAGTAAGTCTTAAGTGATGTGTCAAAAAATGTGTTAATGGATTTGAAGTATACTTAATATAGTTTTTTACACTAGGGAAAACAAAATACATATAAGAAATAAGATGTTTTGATGTCTCATTAAGTTTAGATTATTAGTATTTCATACATAGCTTTGTTGATAATTAAACTTCTGTTGTAGAAAGAGTTTTCTTTTTACACATTTTGTTTGCATTTTATTTCTTAAAAAGAGATGTTTTTCACTGCAGTTCAAAACAGCATTCAAATGATACTTGACCTGAGCATAAAGTTTCACTCTAGTATTGAGACTGTGTGACATTGGCCAAAGGGTGGAAAATTTGCCGGCATGGCTTTCTTCTTCCCTTTTATTGGAGAACCGTGGTCGGTCGCCTCTTAATGCAGCCCAGCAAATCAAGTCTGACTAATGACAGTCTACTCCAGAGAGCTCTGATATAATTACAGCCCTGCATTCATAACACTAAGGCCTGACCAAAATACCAACCAGAGACTCCATTCATCAGACATCAAATATTTATCAGAATATAAATTCAGTCGAAATGAGGGTTTGGAGCTGGACGGAGGCCTTGCTGAGTCCTATATTTAGTCAAATGTGGACAGACTGAACCAGAGAGGGGAAAAAACATTCATGCTGAAAATGAACTCTTAATGTGCATGTGGCGTAAATCAGGTATACTGGTGTTTTCATGAGTTCAGCATCTCCATAAGAAACAGCCAATGACTGAAGTGGCAAATGCTCAACTTTTGGAGAAAATTAAGAGGAAAAAAAATAAATAAATGTAGAGGGATCGAAAATGTACAGTAGAGAAAAACAAAGACAATAAACTTAAACCCCAGATGTTACCACCTAGAAACACAAAGAACATCTCTTCAGACAGTAAAATTAAACAAAAAAAAACAAAAAAAACACCACATGCAGGCAAGGACAGAAGTAGGAAGACAACAATAAGGAAGGAAGAGAAACAAGGTTATGGTTTCGCAAAGAAATATCCAGATCAGATTTTACTCCAATACTATTTTCATGACAATTAAGCAGATACAGTATGAGACTAAACAGGGAAATGTAGTCTTGTGTCTCTACGTGATTGAATACTTTATCAAAATATAGTATAGTACTGATTATAAAGGAGAGGTGGTAAACAAACATTTTTATTGTTTTTGTTTAAATGGCAAATTTACATATTTATATCATAGACTGTAAAAAAAGATAGACGACACACCTTCACTCTCTTCCATTGTAGTAACTGAAGCCGCCAGTGTGCCAATATGGCTCTGACATCTTGAGTCTCAAGTCTGCACATAGTGAATGTGGAGCCCGAGTCTGCACATAGAGAGCACGAAGTGGAGCCACGATATCAAGGTCCCGGGAACAACTCATTATGTCGGTGAGAAATAAACAGTTATGGAAAAGTAGAGATTAAAGTTAAAGCTCCAATCACCTCAATCAGCCTGAGTGACTACTTCACTCAAAGAAGCTGTCAATCTCAGCTGTCAATCATCACGTCACACCCCTGTTTTTATAGCATCAAATAACTAACTAAAACCAAAAACATAAATAAAACTTGAACTAATATGAAATAAACTGCCTAAATGACAGAAATTCTTTTTTTTTTTTGGATATTAAAAAAATATTTGAAGTGTAATTTGATTGTTTATTTTGTCTTATGTCCCATTTTATTTCACGGAGAGGGCAGGGTTTATGACCTATACTGCTTCCAGCCTCCTGGGGGCGATCGAGACACGTTCACTTTTCAGGACTCATATGGCACGCTTGATTTATATACACTGTCATTCAGAAGTTTGTGGTCATTAAGTTTTTTTAAGAAATTAACTTCTATTTGGCAAGGATGCATTAAATGACAAAATAATTTAAACAAAAATTAAGACTTAAATTTTTACCAAAAAAAAAAAAAAAAAAAAAACTCAAATAAATAAATGCCATTCTTTGAACTATCCATCCAAAGGAGAGAAAAAAAAAAAATGCTAAATGAAAGTTACACTAAGTGAAAATAGCGCTGCATTCTATTTACACCATGCAGAAGTATCAGTTCTATCAGATGCTATCTATACTTTATATTGGCAGATACTATTTGCACACCAGTATTTTTGTATATCAAGAGGATGCAATAATATCATAGAGTGTAAATTATATTTATTAAAATTATTAAATGAATGCTGCCTTATTAGGAGAATAAAACCCCTCCCTACACCTTCCCTTAACCCTACCCAATAAATACTTTTAATATTATTAAACACTCGTTTGTAGTTTATCCACTTTTAGAACATTATTTTAATTTTTATTGAAAATAAATGCAAGATCGGCAAGATCGGCGGATTCGAACCCGCATCGATCGCTTTAAAAGTCAGGTCTGCAAGCCTTACTCTTTACTGCTGCAAACACTGAAGACATTGATGGTTGGAGCTAGTGTGAATAGTGTTCGCCAACAAGGGACACTATTTGCACAGTGTAAATAGACACTCCGAAAATATTAAGCAGCACAAATGTTTTTAACATTGATAATAATCAGAAATGTTTCTTGAGCAGCAAATCATAATATTAGAATGATTTCTGAAGGATCATGTGACACTGAAGACTGGAGTAATGATGCTGAAAATTCAGCTTTGGTCACAGGAATAAAATTATATAAATATATTAAAAAAAGTTATAAAAAAAATTTATTGAAATTTGAAAATAATTTCCGAATTTTGAATTTTAAAAGAATTGAAAAAAATGAAATCTGAAGAAAAAACAACAACATACATTTAAGATTTCTAAGCGTTAGGGGGAGCGGGCTTTTTTCCCTATTCAACATAAATAAAATATAAATTAAACAACATTTTCTGGAAAAAAAAAAAAAAAAAAAAATACTCTATACTGAGCGAGAACAGATTGGCTGATGACTAATATAATGCAGACTCTTAAATTCAGAGAAGGAAATTGTTGACAAGAGCATTTGTCCCTAAACCAAGACATGCAAAAACACAGATGGATGACAACATCTTGGAGTTATTAGCCAGATAAAATCAATCATCCCTAACCTACAGCAACTTTAACTGTTAAATGACTCAGCATCATCATCCTTTTGTAATTTAGCTTCACTTTTATCTTTTGCTCTCACATTTTCTACATTTCCTATATCCTAATTCTCCACCTGACAGCAGAATTCCAGGAGGTTGCTGACTCCAGAACCCATTCAGTGTGCCTGTTGTGTTTACCTGACATGTAGGCCATGGTATAAATGTCAGATTAGTCTGAAATTCACATGGTGACCTATCACCGCTGGAACTGCTTAAGCATTTGAAAGAATGTTATCCATGATTAGCTCACATCTGAAAGCATGGCCAGCTGTGTTTTTGGTAATGAGATTAAGCCTTGTGTTACTGGAATTCAAACATACAATCTCAGAGAAGATCACTATCAAGTAATACACTTCCTTTTTGATACAGTTTAGAAGACAGCAGTTTTTAATTAGCTAACATTTCTCAAAAATCATTTAAAAAAAGATGGCACATGATTGCTAATATATTTTTATTGGTCTATTTTTATGGTAAAAGATTTGGGCTGATGACCAAAAGTTTTCAGGTTTGTTATAAATTCCCTCTGAGAAAGAGATTTAAAAACTACAGTTGAGTGCAAGATTTTCAGTGAATGCTATTTACACCTTTGTCTTTTCCTCAAGAAAATAACACTTTTATTCGGCAAGGAGGCATTAAATTGACCAAAAATGACAGTAAAGACATTTATAATGTTCCAAAAGATTTCTTTAGATTTCAAATAAATGCTGTTCTCCCCCCCCCCCCCCCCTTCCTTATAGGGGAAAATAAGTTCCACAGAACGAGGCAAGTCATAAATGTTTGCATTAAAGTTAAATAATTGTAATTTTTGGGTTTGCAAAAATGAAAAAGCTGTAACTGTAAATTTTCAGTTAGTTAAAACTCCTTAATTTAAAATTAATTAAAATCTGGATGCAAGTGTTTCTAATAGGTGGATAGACAATCTTTTGTGTCTCTATATAAACAGTCTGATTCTTCTAAATAACATGAGGAGCCCCTGCTGAGTAAGGAGAAACTTGACACCAGAGCAGCTGAGATAACACCGAGAACCCTTATGAAACATGTACACACACACACACACACACACAACTGGCCTCAAAACATAAACCCTGATGCTGACACACACAATGCAGATGGATCAACTTTCTGAACGTCAATCTACTCCTGTAGATTTATACCTGAGGACAGTAAAAACCCCCACACATGTTGTAAACTCAACATCTCAGGCCAGAGTCATGCTATATCACTCTGCTGTGTAACCCAGCATCAAACAGGGCCCTGTTTTTAAAGCTAAATCCTTCCTGATCCGACCTTTACAAGGCCTTGGTTCAAAGGCAGGAGAATACTTCAATCTGACATTCCAAATGAAAAAGGGTCAATCCATGAAAGCAGAAATCTCCACCAAAGTCTGTTTCTTGGGGATTAAAGAGCTCAAACCAACAAAAAGGAGCGAGAGAGAGGAAAAAAAGAGAAAGAAAAGACAAAAACAGAGATAGACTATAAAACAGTAGAATGTGCTCATTGATAAACTGATTTTAGGAGGTTTTATTCCATCACTGTTTGAGAAAAAAAGTTTGTTTTTTTTTCTACTAAGATGCTGGTTCCATCTTTACTGGTAGCAGACAAACAAACTAGAGTAGCAGATAGACATCCAAGCTGGTCACAGGTTTAAATCCAACAAAGAGTGATCCATAAACCATCTCCACTGTGAAATCTCCTCTATGCAATATGTGTCTGAAAAATGTGTTTGTTAAACAACTACTTTAAGATGTCATTTTAGGCATGTTAATTATGCTGAAAGTTATTTTTAATCCAAAATCGTAATTAATTATTTTGAAGCCCAAAAGTTCATCCATCCATCATAAAAGTAATCCATATGGCTCCAGGGGGTTAATAAAGGCCTTCTGAAGAAAAGCAATGGATTTTTTTAAGGAAAATATCCATATTTAAAACTTTAAAAATTAAAATAACTAGCTTCAGGCAGACAGGCCACACAAGTCGACTTGGGCCAAAAGAGTAACTTGTGACACGAAGTATGACGTAGGATGTAAGCTTGGACACGTCTTCAAACAAACTCAAGCTCCTCTTCTCTTATATCGAAATACTCCAATATTTATCTTTAAAAAAATTATTGTTTTAGACTTCTACTTCGTGACCGGTGTTTTGATTTGCTCCATCCTCGGAGCTTCCGTGTTCATCAATATGTCATGCGTCGGTTCAGAAGTGACTCTTTAGGCGTAAACCGACTTGTGTTGGCCGTCTGTCGGAAACTAGTTATTTTAGTTTATAATGATTTTTTCTTACAAAAAAACCCATCACTTCGCTTCAGAAGGCCTTTATTAACCCCCTGGAGCCATGTGGATATCTTTTATGATGGATGGATGCATTTTTTTGAACTTCAAAATCAATCATTCAGTACCATTATAAAGCTTAGAAGAGCCAGGATATTTTATAATATAACTCAGATTGTTTTCGACTGAAAAAAGATACACCCATATACACCTAGGATGGCTTGAGGGTGAGTAAATCATGGGATAATTTTCATTTTTAGTTGAACTAACCCTTTAGTACCAAGTGTAAACAGGGCCACACTATAATGATTTCTGAAGGATCATGTGACACTGAAGACTGTAATAATGACTGCTGAAAATTCAGCTTTGACGTCACTAGAATAAATTACAAAACAGCTAATAATATTTCACAATATTATTGTATTCTTGATTAAATAAATGCAGCCTTATACAACAAGATACTTTCTTTCAAAAACAAACAAAATCTAAGTACCCTAAACTTTTGAACGGTAGTGTCAATCATAGTAGTGTGTTGCAATGTAAAGTTAAAAAGTACAACAGTTGCTCTGAAAAACGTATAATACTGTACATCTCACATAATGCAATAAGTTATTTTTTATCTGCACTTTCAAGCGAGTCATTCGAAGGCAAAGTTAATTAGATTAAAGATAACCTTTTCAAATAGTGTGATAGTTTGTAAAATTGCGTTTTCTATAGTTTTGAAAAATGTGTTATACTGTTTGTGCCTTAGAAATTGAGAAACAATAATCACATGTACGCTGCTTTCTGAAATCCAGATTTTACTGAATAAAAATTGTCATATTGGACATCAGAAAGGCTCATGACCTCACTAATTGCGTATTTGTTGCTTTTTATGACTATTGTGACTGAGAACAGAGCTCACAGGCAGATGATCCGCCTCAAAAAGTAGCACTGCAGAGTGTATTAGTGGCGTCTGATCTGTCATGTGTGCTGGATAACTCCCTCCATCCCCCTGCAGCTAACATAAGGTGTTGTGAATACTTCATGAGCAATATGCCTCTTCAGAGGACACACAAGTGTTGTCTCTAACCGACAGAGACTTCATTGGCTGTCAGTATGAAAACCAGAGGGAGTTCACTGATATTAGTAGAGCAGATTTGCACATCAGAGAATGAACAAAGTGACAATCAACTACATTCAAGAGAGGAGGATATACAAGGAAATAATTTATTTGCAGTCTTCTTCCTTAGAAACAAGACTTTGAGTTAGATTAGCAGATGAAAAGTTTCTTGTATGTGGGTCAGGTAGTGTTTGTTTGGCAGCTCTCAAACTTATCTTGACATACTTAAGTGAGTGAGTGAAGCAGAGATGAATGAGGTTAATTGGAACACGGCTCCATTGAGATGCTCCGTTGGGAGAGAGGTATCGGGCCAGCGATGGTGCTGAATTCAGCAAGAAGCCCAAGCGGAAACCAGTGCGATCTTGTGGAAGTGGGTATCATGGTAACATGATGACATCAATGAAGTAATGACTTATATTTGTCGCAGTGGTTGACGTTTCCAAGAGAGTGGCATAAGAGTGAAAGACTCTCAAATGAATATACACCCAAAATTAAACATTCAGTCATTTACTCCTGCTCATCTCATTTAAAGTCCATATAGCTTTCGTGGAAGACAATGTCATTTGTGTCAACATCCTGCCTAATCATTTTAATATAATGAAAGTGAATGGGGAATTGGGTTAGGAAAATAAAATTTTAAAAATAGCAGTGTAGACGCTGCTAAGTGTAATACTGCCCTCCACAGGTCAAAGTTTGAGCTAATTGTTATATACTTGCACTAGCATATTGCATATAAAAATGAGTTCATACTTTGACCTGTGGAGGGCAGTATTACACTTAGCAGCGTCTACACTGCTGAAATTCTAATAGAGGAGAAGAAGAAGAGAGCTAGTTCAAGATGAGCATTTCTGGTTAAAACTTTTTTTCAGAAAATGAGCGATGGTTTCACTAGATAAGACCCTTATCTCTCATCTGGGATTGTTTTGAACAATTTGAAGCTGCAGTGAAACTAATTTTGACCTTCAACTGTTCTGGTGCCCATTGAAGTCCACTATATGGAGAAAAATCCTGGAATGCTTTCATAAAAAAACTTTAATTTCTTTTCAACTGAAGAAAGAAAGACATGGACATCTTGGATGACATGGGGGTGAGTAAATTATCAGGAAAAGTTTATTTAAAAGTGAACTAATCCTTTAAGGCAAATAGACTGCGCCTTTGACCAACTGAAACCTGCTCTAAAGTCAATAGTGCAGTATTTTTTTTTTTTTTTAGTTATTTAAAAAGCGTGTTAGTAATATGCGACCATAGGTGGGTACACAAAGCGTGTACACTCTGCTTGTCACACTCACAGGGACACGCAGCAGCACACAAACATGCCAAATATTAAAAATAAAAGGATTACAATGTAAAAAATTATTTTGTGTGCATAAAGATAAAAATGCTTTGGTGGAATCCGGCTTGTCCTGTAGATGGTCTGCTTGCCGCTTTAACCTCGCACATAAGCAGATCCAGATCCTCGCTAGCGTTCAGTTTTTCTGCTTGCAAAATCTGCCATGTAAATAGCGAATCCGCCTTGGCGTAAGCGCAACTGGCTTTTAAAGGGAATGGGAGATGAGATGGTTTATTGCACGTTAAGCCCAAAACACACCCATTACTCATTAAGATAACAGGGACAACCCTTTTGGACCATGCGCCTGGCATGCCGACCATTTTTCCCGCTGTTAAACTAGCCCTATAGACCATGCACTTAGATAAAAATAGGGCCCTATATTTCAACACTTCTTTTATTTGATTCAAGTCCTTATTCACTGAAAATGGAGTTATATCCTTAGCTCTCCTGGATGCATTAATGAGAAAAGTTGATTTTTGATGACCAATGTCCAATTCATGAAGGCCTATTATAAGTGTTTATATTTTAGACCTGTCGGGATGGTTTTCGGGGGTAATTGCGTACATACTTCACTCGCCTGTGCATGTTTCAACATATCCGTAAATAAAGAAAATTTGCTCTGGTGTGGGAGTGTCATTAGTTAGTTGTTAGAATGAGAGAGAAAGGTTGAAATGGAGCAGCTAAATCTCGAAACCACGGGGAAATCACCCGTTTGGAAAAAAACAGCAAACAGAGGAGAGTCTTTTTCCTGGCAAAAAAAAAATACGCAACAGAGCTCGTAATAAAACAAGAATCAACATTGGCTTGCCTTTTCGGACATGGCAAAAACGGAGAGATTTAAAATGTTGAAAAAGCAACGCAGAGATGGAGTTTTTATTACTACATAAGTGAGAAAGGTATTTTATTGAACAGATAAATTGCCATATGTAGCTCTCTAAAAGAGAGAGTTCAATGTAAAGCATTATCTACTGTGAAGGGTCATTTCATTGTGGCTGTTGTGGCACTGTGCTGGAATTTATTTTCAAGGAAGTACCGTTCCTATTAATGAGTAAAGCTACAGTAACATCTTCAGCTAGTCAGCTTGAGATCCTTTCCATCTAAACTGGTTCTATCTCTTAAGCCTAGTAGTGAGTTTTATGAGCAGTAGAATATTCATCCACACAGTCACGCAAAGCTGAAGCACATCCAAAATAATGTTCTTCCGCAAAATGCATGCAGTTTTGTTTTTTTTAACTGCTAGAGGGCCAAAAGTTACACAGTGTACCTTTAAACTTTCACACAGGTATCATATGGCTTTTAAAAACATGTAATATAGCGAACTGGTCATATGGACTACGTGGATGATATTTTTATGATGCTTTTGCATGATTTTTGAAAGCTCTAATCAACATTTATTATTCAAAATTCCTTCTTTTGAGTTCCTTAGAGAAAAAGCTATATGGGTTTATTTTTGGGTGACTATTATTCTAACTGTGAGATTCTAACATTAGTGATTACGATTGCATTTTGATCTGGAATTATCGGTCAAGATCATTTTCACTTGAGTAGAAAGCAATGACACATCCTGAGCTGGAATAAGAAAAAACACTAAAATCTCATTTAGCCAATCCAGGCGACCTCTCCTTAAATCTCTTTGGAGGCCATAAGCCAATTATGCAATTAAATTAAGCGTACATACAATAGCCACAGTTCAATAGGTGTCAGCAACAGTTTATTAAAATTTTCATTCCTTCTGGCCATAAAGAAGCATACCTGCATCTCTTTTTCCAGCTCTTCCTCCTCCCTCTCGACCTTTCTTCAGCACTGCCTTAAACATGGTACAATTCCCACCTTTACTGCGTTCTTTTGTTCCTGCAGAAACACAAAGTTATATCAAAGAGCAGCACATTTAGACACACAATGTATGGTAACATACAGCAATTGTTAAAAGAAGAAGATCTGTATAATAACACAATGCTTTGGAAGAGTAATTTAAACGAGTCACCAACAACTTGACAACACAATGGAAAACAAATCTCCCTATTCATTTCATGTATGTGTGTGTTGCCACCTCGTGACGGGAGGAATTGGTTGATGAAATTCCCACATTCCACATCTAATTAACGCTCTGCTGCCTGGTCTTAGGCATATAAACAAATAAATAAAGAAACAGTGAGTGCCAGCAGTACCCACACACTGTAAAGTGTTGCACGCCACTCACACAATCCATTAAATGTGAAATAAAAATACATTTAACAGCACAAACTGAAGAAAAGCTGAAAGATCTTAGTAGGCAAGGAAAGAACAGTTGCTATAAACCACTCAAAATAAGAGGGAAACTAGTGTGCCACTGTCCTTCATGAGTCCATTCCATGTGTCCACACGGCAGCTGTCCACACTGACACGTCTCTCAGACAATGGAAGGAAATACCAGCCCGTCTACCAAACCTCCACTTGATTCTAAAATAGCAGAATGGATGTGTCAGCTTATCTGAGTATCCAGGCCTGCAGGCTGGTCTCTCAGGTCAGAGGTGGATTTTTTGCTAATTAAAATGTGCAATAGGTGATTCTCTACAGACATTTTTTTTTGTTATACTGGTTGAAAGTCTCCTCATATCCTGATAGCAATCACTATGTTAAATGGTCTAAACGTATTTTTATAAATATACTATCTGTGGAAGGAGTAGGACCATAAAATGTTCATCCAACTATTACATTTGGTCCAAATTAAATAATACAATGTCCTACCTGCCTGTCAATGTATGTTTTTAAATACCCTCACGCACCCTGTTTGTGCAGAAATCAAACGTTTCATGCTATGCAGAGATTATACAGACAGACGTCAGTCACAGAGCACCGCAAACAGACAGCAGCCACCTTTTACAGTTTCTACCAAATCAAAACAACGAGCTTATGCTGCGTTCACACCATAACTAACGAAATTAAGAAACGGCAACCCGTGATGTTCTAACCGGACCTGTTCGGTTAGACTCAGAATTATGTGTAATAATGTATCAACACCAAAATGAATCTGCAGCAGTCAGGTACAAGCTGTTTACGTTCATTATTATAGAGTACCCCAGGGATGACATGTTTTTGTAGGCCAACCCGGAAGTTAGCGGCGCACGGGTTCCCTCAATTGAAAGCCTATTAATTTTTCCCATAGACTTTTGGAAAATCTCAGAAAATAAGCTCTGTGTTTAACAAAGGGGTAATGACACTTACACATTTTGTCTTTCAAGATGATCTTTACAAGTTAACAACATTTATAGATTTTGAAGCCTAAATAAAGATCTGTGCTGTGTATGAATACTTATCCACTTTTTCATGAGAAATGCTGCCTAAATGTCCCGTTTTTAATGATGATGTCTAAAGTCCCTGCCAAAGGAAGTAGTCCCTTTTAGCAATTTGTTAGCATCCACCGATTTTAAGACACAATAAAAGTTTAAAAAAAATCACAAGTGGGTTATAACTGGTGTGTTTTATGTCGTAGATCAAAACGTGAAAGTATTTAGAGGCTTTGTTAACCACAGACCTTATTTCAGGCGATTTAGCAAAAACCCATTCAAAAAACCCATAGACTTTACGGCGTTGGAACCTGAAGTCCTAAAATGCTAACTCGCTTCCGGGTTTTGCCTACAAAAATGCGTCATCCCTGAGGGACTCTATTGCAATGTTATGTGCTTTGAGACATGAGGTAATTTAGCACCACCTCGCCAAGAGCAGCTGAGTGTGTGTGCGTGCGTTCATGTGTTTTGGAGGAGGCGTGGCTTTAGACAGCGATTTGCAAGAACGGTGTGATCATAGGCTTTCAATGCTAACGTTTTCATGTTAACATTTCCCAGATCACCTACTGCAACTTTAATATCTTTTTAAACCCCAGGTTACGGCAAACTTTATACCCTGGATTAAAGTCACAATGAAACAGAAATGGCGACATATCATTTCTTTCCATATTGTGATGTATATCTGACCATCAAAAAAAAAAAAATGTAGATTGTATTGTATTTTGAGATTGCAGGGGCGGGGTTTAACCACACTAAATGAGTGGAAAAGATGTGCATACATCACCAGAGAATCATTTGGATTAAAAATTATGACGTCAAACAAATAATCAAAAAAGTAAAAAGAAAAGAAACCTACATGAATGAATCGTTTCTGATTAATCGACCACCTTCCATATTCAACTTGTAAAATGTAAGGCCTCTTGCAGTTCAAAACACTTAGACTATGCCTTCTGTATTAATTTTACGAAAAAAGCGTAACTGACGTTGTGTCTGGTGGAAGTTAGATATTTTACTTTATAACTATATGGATATTTTTCCTAAATAAACGCATCGCTTCACTTCAGAAGGCCTTTATTAACCCTCCGGAGCCATGTGGATTACATTTATGATGGACGGATGCACAGTTTTGAACTTCAAACTCATTGGGTCTCATTCATGAAACATTCGTAAATATACAAGTAAATATGTGAGTGATTTGCGCGTAAAGAGACCTTCCCGAAAACTCTTCTCCTGATTCACAAATATTTTGTAAACGTCAGAAGTGATAGTGAAATGTGTGTGTGTGTTAATGAATTCCATTCAGTCGTAAATGGGACGCGCGTGCACGCTTATTTTCAATTACCATAAATCCCGCCCATTAAATCCGACTGACAACTATATATGGGCATCATATTATGACACCAAACGAAGGATTTTGGCCATTTTATAGGAAACAATTTCCATAACAATTAAAGGGCCATTAGTTTGCCCAGCCCTATTGAAATAATTAATTATTTGATTAAAGTGCTCCGTTTGCAGATGCTATGACTGGCTCTCACAATAAAAGTAAAAAGAAAAAAAAAAGTATGTAATTACTATATATAATATTTTTTTCAAAATGCTGTGTAAATATGTACCTTATTAAGGTGAATTAAAATGCAGCCTTATTAATGAGCAAAACGTTCGGATGTTAAACGCACTATTTACGCGTGGCTGGGAGCAGGTGTAGATTTCTTTCGTACCAACTAACATTTGGAAAATACGAATATTTTAATGAATCCGAAAATTTACACCAGAACCACTTTACACACGATTTACACAAAAATTCGTTCTGCTCGTGTTTCATGAATGAGACCCATAGTCATTATAAAGTTTGGATGCATCAGGAGATTGTGTTCATCAGAAAGATGAAAGTCATATACACCTAGGATGGCTTGACGGTGATTAAATCTTGGGGTAATTTTCATTTTAAAATGAACTAACACTTTAAATAATAACCCAGGGTAAAGTCTGAACAGAAAGACACATGGAAAAACATGGTTCAAACGTTTAAAAATGACCCTGGGTCAAATATGAAAAGCCCAAATGAGTGATGGACTGACTAATGCTTTGTTTTCTGTGATGTTCCAAAAAGGAAAAAAAGAAAAATGATTGTTTATGCAGAAAATCAGGGGAAAAAAAGAAAGAAAGAAAATAGAGTAGCAGTGTGCAATATATTTTTTGTGGGGAAATGACTTGGGGGTATTAAGAAATGGTTCTGACTGTTGGTTTGGGCTTAAAAACTGTCACCATCAGCAACCAATTTTGCTGATTCTTTCCCTCAGCCACAGGACTGCTGGCCACAACCAACCAGAAGCAATCAAATAGAAAAGAACAAATGAGTGGAAATGAAACAATGCAATA
This sequence comes from Chanodichthys erythropterus, assembly GCF_024489055.1. Taxonomy (NCBI): domain Eukaryota; kingdom Metazoa; phylum Chordata; class Actinopteri; order Cypriniformes; family Xenocyprididae; genus Chanodichthys; species Chanodichthys erythropterus. The sequence goes on along the minus strand of NC_090241.1, from coordinate 4,420,491 downwards.
TAAGGGAAAATCATGAAATTATTAAAGCAGCTAATTATGTCTAATAAATAATGTGATGGATCACAGTTGTGCACTTATAGTACTACAATGTGTTTTTGTTTTGGAGACAAACTCTGGAATTAATTTGATTGTGTTCGGTTAAAGGTTAAAATTAACTGTCACCAAGCCTAAAAAGCAGCACAAAACTGGTTCAGTGGATTCAATACCAATTGCCTGGATTTAAAAGGAGCCACATCCTGTCGTTCAGAGACGTGGGTTTTGAAACACAAGCCTAAATGACATCATGAAAAACACATCACAGACATTGTGCCCATCCAAAGACTATCTCATTTTCTCATCAGCCATTATTTCCTCTCCTCCTATACATAGGCACATGTGCACCCCAGGAACATGAAGCAGGGTCACACAACGCCTGGCTTTTCAGGCCACATACTGCACAGATTTGCAGATACACTGATGTCACAGAGATGAGGTCACATAACTAACTTCATCTGGATAGTGCTGGATACAAGGCCTTGTGCCTTACTAAGACAAAGCACATACTGGCAGAAATGTTCAGATCTTCTTTCAATGCAAGTATGGGATTTTTCACTTTTGAAAGGATTATGACAAAAACCCTCAATAGATCATAAATATTGGCTAACTATGTACCATATAATGGTCGTTCTTCTTTTAAAATAATTGATTTCTAGAAGCTAAAAAAGACCCGACCAAATCATCCTTGCGCGTGACTGAAAATCAAATTACAGACTCCAGAAAAGTGCATTAGAGCTTCAACAGACTTGGAACCAAGCAACTGGAAAGCTCTGGTTTGACCACCGCTGGCCCTCCACCGTGAATAACGTTTTAAGTTGTACTTTCTAGTAATAGCAGGTTTCTGTGGGCCATGACAGCAGCATAAATGTGAGTTTAATTGGATGAAAGCTGAGATATATCAAAGGCTGGAGGGAAAATAGAGGATGACAAGAAATAAGGTGGCAACTTGGGTGGATACTGAGGGATGAAGGCAAAACATGGCTAAAACAAGCATAGAAAACCATGCATTTAGGAAACACAGAAACACATTTAGTCACAAAGCTGTAGAGCTACAGCATATGACAATATAAAACAGCTGAATGGGAACTTTTCATTCAAATGACACATTCAGAAATACATTCGTAGTGAACGACTCGTCTTAAGCGTTTCAGAATTGGCGGTGCTCGTTCACTGAGTGGGAAATGAGGACAGCTTTTTCTAAATGGGTTTTTATGGCTGAAACCTAAGGGAAAATGGCCTTGTTTCCTTTTATGGACAATCTGGCCTATATCTCCTCCCCACTTTACCATTTGAATAAGACATATGACACATGGGGGTCTTATACAAATGTGCAGCCCTCACATCAAAAGCCGTCAAGCTTTTCAGGACTAACAAGAGCACATTTTCATACAGAAGGTTACTGGTTTTGCAATTATGCAAGAACTAGTTTCCGTGATCCTCCAGCAGATCAGTGTTAGCATACGCTTTATAGATTCCGTAAAAGGCTGGATCTCTCCCAGGCCCCAAAAATATCAAAAGAAAAAACAAGAAATAATACTTTGCATTAAGAAAATAAAATCAAAGGGCGTTTTCACACCTATCTCGTTTGGAGCGTCTGCTTTTTGGAACCTGGTGTGTTTTCTCCCTTAGTTCGGTTCATTTAGGCATATGTGAACACGGGAATCGCACTAAAATAATCGGTCTGAGATTTCTTGAACGAGGTGGTCTTGGCCCGACTGCAAATGAACTCTGGAGCGGTTCGCTTGTGGTGAGAAAGAAATCCGACCCATCGGACTAACGAACCAGGCTGTATCACAATATATGATGGCTAATTATGTGCAGCAGCAGGGTTTTTTTTGGTAATGACTCTTAAAATGAATCATGAGTTAACCTGGAGCAAAAACGAAGTGAAATGCCTTATTGAAATTTGGTCGGACAAACTTATTTCAGAACTGAACTGTCCAGAACACATAAAAATACAGATGAAGCCTCGATTCTTGCTAAAAATGATAAAATAATGACAGCTACAAAGAAAGCCACAATCAGCCAACGGATGAGCCGAATCCTGGAACATAAACAGGAGCATTTTGACCAATGAGAGGAGAGTTTACTCACACTTGACTCATTTTAAGTAATTCTGGTCCATTTAGAAATGTTGCCTTGTGAATGTGAAGCAAACCGAGAAGAAATCACAACATTGTAACAAAGCTAATGATCTGCAGGTGTGAAAAAACCCTAAATCAAATCATAGCATCAATTTAAAAAGATAATATTAAACCATTAAAGATCTCTTCAAGAATGCTTTTCCTTTAAAAGTGCATGTTTAATTTTCTTTTTTAACCTAGTATCTATAATCGGCTTGAGCGATCAATATAAAATCTCTCTCTATATGGCAGCATTTGTTGTACTGCCTCAAACCTGTTTTAAATGTGTTTAACGGGAAATTAAATATTTAACAATTTCTTTTATTAAAAAGTAATTTCAAAGACATTACTGGAGGCAATACTGTAGAGAATTGCTAGGTAATAAATGCCTAATTGTCCTGAAAAAAAAAAAATTCAAAGGGTCCTAATAATAGATTATTTTTTTTTATTTTTTATTTTTTTTTTGTGAAATATTATCAATTTACAATTGTTATATTTCTTTTAGTTTTGAGGTAAAATACAGATTTCGGATTTCACGAGATTGACCTGGAACCTGAAACTGTACAAGGAGTGCGGTCATGATTGTGTGGCCCATGTGATTGTAAGGACGAGAGGCAATCTATCCCAAGAACCACCACGACATCTGTTTTCTCCACTCTTCCAATGGGTTTTTATTTACTGTAAAAGGACATCATGGTGCGAGAACATGAGGTCACCACGATGACATGCAATAACTAACCTAAACTTATACTGTAGATCTGATGACCTAACTGATTTGCTAGTACTTTTGACATCTGAAGTAAATTAAACATTGCAAGGCAAAATGTTCCTATTTCAGATCCCACTTCAATACAGCCACTAACCAAAGCGAAATCTTGCCATCAACATGTGTGTTGTGTTTATGAAAAAGAGACGGATGTTCAAAAGTGTCTATTTGAATCTGTATGAATGGCAGTGTAACAATCCACACTTCATTTCACTAACCTATAGACACTCTGTGGACATTAACCAGCCTACCCTTTCACGCCAGCTCTTTTCAGGTCAAACATTAGCTCATTCTCTCCCGCTGAGTTAAACACAGTCAATTAAACCATTAGTCTTCCATAAAAACACTAGAGCGACTTAAAGAACAGCAGGACTGTGCAAGCCTGTACTTCCATTAATGAGTAAACATGGGAAATGCTCTAAAGGTGTTGACAGGGAGATGGAAAGCTAGTGTTCGCAACTTCCAAACAAGTACTAAAACGGAGAGTGTGTATCACTCACTGGATCCCTTCTGGAACTCAGAGAGGGAATTGCTGATTAAATTAGCAGTTCTTAGGATTTTATGATTTTTCCAGTCAGAACTATATCGGTGACACTCTCTCTTCAGCTGCCAGAATTCTCTGTACGAAAACAACCATCACTTTTCATTTTATTACAGCTTCTGAGGAACTATAGAAGACATTAGGGCTGCACGGACTAGTCGGGTATGAGTCCTCGAGCGTGCAATTACCATACAATGCGAGCCATGACTGCAACCAAAGAGAATATGAAGATGATGACATTGAATAAAATTGTCTTATTCTATTATAAACTACTTTGAATCAGTTGAGTGAAGATTTAAGTGATACAGATCTGTTATTGTTTTTATGGTTTAAGACCTGTGAAATGTTATGAGGAGGCTAATTTTCAATGATACCTCTAGGCTAATGGTTAAAATGAATTGTATTATAATATATTTATGCACATATTGTTCGACGTCAAAGACGCTGATGGTTATTATAATTAAGGTTATAATGTTGCTTGTCAATTTACATGTTATATACCAAAAGAAACCCATTATTTTAATTATTTTTTACAATATAGGCCTACAAGAGATGTAATTGTTGCAAGCATTGGGCTGACAATTAATAAACACTAGTTGACTATTATTTTTTGTTTTTTTTTTAAACAGTGACAAAGTACTCAAGTAACTCAGGTATTATTTTCAGACTAGGAGAAATCAGTATTCGTGCAACTCCTAAGACATCAAGTAATGCATGTCCAACACAGTTAAGCAGTGATCTTAAGTTCTTATTAAAAATGGCACAATTTTACCATAACAAGAATCACAAAGTACATAATGAGCAAATCAAGCTATTTTTGATTGCAATATTTTTAAGTATTTTTCAGCATAATAGTACCCACCCACTTTTTCAATGTATGTTTTCCCATTTATTTATCCCATAGGGATTTAAAGGGGTCCTTGATTATGATTTCACTTTTTTTAACTTTAGTTAGCGTGTAATGTTGCTATTTGAGCATAAACAACATCTGCAAAGTTATGACAATCAAAGTTCAATGCAAAGGGAGATATTTTCTTTTAAACAATTCACCGTTTAAGAACCACAACAAATGACTGGTAGGGACTACAAGCTTCTTCCCAGGTTGGTGACTTCACAAACCCCAAAATTGACATAAACCCCACCCCCGGGAACACATAAAGGGAGTGAGGCAATGTTGGTCTGCTTTAGAGAAGAGGAGGAGTTGGTGTAGTAGAGTGTTGTTGCCATGCCATCATTTTAGGCCGGGCTGGATTTGCACAAAAGATTAACATGACGGCACATGCTAGTGGATGAGTTGAATCAACTCCACAGCAACTACATAAATTTATCCACTAACCATTCAGAAACGTCCAGTTTCATTCTAAAAGTTGTAACTTCTTCCTGAGTCTCTCCAGTGTCGGTTTGAACAATGTAAGGCTGAACACCGTTACTGACAATCCTCATTTTGGCTGCGTGAGATTCTCCAGCTTTGTTGTTGTTGAGCAACCAAAGCGCAAGCTGTTAAAACTCCGCCCTCTTCTGGAAAGGGGACCGGGAGCAGCAGCTTATTTACATTTAAAGGGACACACACACAAAAACAACGTTTGTTCACACCCAAATGGGGCAAATTTGACAAGCTATAATAAATTATCTGTGGGGTATTTTGAGCCGAAACTTCACAGACACAACTTTGTTAAAGTATCATAACGTGCCCGTAAAAAATGCTGGGTTGTTTCAACCCAAATTTGGGACAAATATGGACAAACCCAACCGTTGGGTTAAAAAATGCATTCAAAAATTTAACCCAATGGTTGAGTTTGTCCATTTTTGACCCAAACTTGGGTTGAAACAACTCAGCATTTTTTAGAATGTAGTGATGACGCTCAAGCCGAGATCGTTCACCAGCTAAGTGGAACAGTAAGCGAAGCGCTACATTATGATCGAATCAGAAAAAAATGCACAAGCATGGTTTCTCAAGAGATCATAAGCAAACTTAAGACGCTATGGGGACATTACACATCACATCCTGATATCATGTGTCTTTACGGGATCTTTGCGGGATGTGTGTGATTTTCACAGATCCAGAAAATCAATGGCAGTGTGAATGAACCAAAATCAAATCATATCCGTGTATTTTTCGGAATCTCTGTGTGAAAGGGGACTTTTTAAGCAATGATCTGAGCCAACCAGCTATGAGGTGAAACTTTTGATTGAAACTAAGAAAGACAAATGTACAAGACTAATGGATAGTGAGGAAAAGAACTACAATCCCATGAAGCACTGCAAATGACAATTTAATTAAAAATCAAATTAAACTATTCTAAACTTGTTGATTCTATCTATAGAAAAGCAACTTTAATTAAAAACAAAATAAGCATACATTTTGTGAGTGTAGGAAGACCGACTGACGTTGTCCCTACCAGTTCCTTTGGCACGATTTGCTTGAGGCAACGGATTTTGGACTTTTCTGTACAGAATCATGGGTAATCATGGTTTCGCTGTTAAACGCGATTATTTTAGTTGAAATAATGCTAACAGATGGATTCAATTAAAGCATATACCTTCAATTATCAGTCTCAAAGCTCACAATAAGTTATAAGGTTTATTGTTATTATTAAAAATCAATATCCCTATGGAGAAAACAAATTTTTTACTTACGGAACCTGACTGTTGTGAAACAATGCTTTCATAGCCAACAGTTATCCTAAATGAAGATGGCACATATCATTGCGAGTATCGTGACCTCTTCATAAAGCTGTTATGGAAACAGTGCTAGGAATGCTCACAGTAGAAGCTCACACTGAAGGAACCATACGTATTAAGCTGCGGGATAAGGACAATATCTTCTTTCAGAAAAACCCACAAGGCATGTGGTCCATACTCTTGCTTTTGCAAAATTCAATATAATTTGATAGGGTTCAATAGAGCGTGGAACAACAGATTCGGTGATCAGGACAATGGCAGCAAGCTTTAAAAATGAAATCCTACTCTGCTTACCGCAAGTGATCTGATTACTTTCTGGCCGAGGGCAGCAATAACAGATGTCTACTGAACTGAAAACATTAACTAACTGAATCAAGAGGCTTCAGGGTACAGTGTGGAAAAGAGAGATGAAATGCAAGGTTTTAATGACAAGCAGGCATGGAGGAAAGGCCACAGTCTTGGTTCAGCTGACCTTTACAAATGCAAGAACAAACACATTCCATTACTTTGTCAAATCTAGTATAACATATGTGTGTGTGTGTGTGTGTGTGTGTGTGTGTGTGTACACACCTGTTCAGTGTCAGTTGGCTCATGATGACCCTGGCTTGAAAGTCTCAGGTACATCACTTTTTTTTTCCTTTCTCAAAATTAGTATGTTTAAAGAGGAAAAGAAACTTTTAAGTGGCTTTTCAGGCTTCAAGAGTTGATTTAAAGGTCCAAAGTTCAATATGGCGAGTATTTGCAACACAAAATATCCACATGTGATGCTTACCTCTTTTCCATTCAGTGTGCAAAAAAGCAGCTGTTACATACTTAGTGTGCAAAAAAGAAAACAGTTCCTTGTTTGGTTGACTTATAAAATAAAAGATCAGCAAGCAAATATTAATTACTGAACTATTTAGTGTACAAATTATGAGCAGTGTTGCACGTGACAACAGAAACATCACAGCATGACAGTCCTCTCAATCACTAGTGTTGAGTCTGGAAAGGTAAACTTAATCTATCCAATAAAAACACCTTATAAAACAACTGTGAAATAAATAACATGATCTCAAACGCGCATGTTTGACATCAATTAACACAAACGCTGCAGTGTTTTTCCAGAGCCTCAATGAAGCGACTTCACAAGACCAAAACTTGCGAATGCTGTCAGATATTACTGTGTTTCATGTACACAGATGTTTCAGAATTAAAGCTTGTAGGAAACTTACCTGTTTTAAGATAGATACCGCTCAGACTCTGCCTTGCACACGCGTTTTTCTCTCAGTATAACTTCATAACTGGAGTGAGTGAGTGAAGTGAAGTGAGTGAAGCGCGTTCCCATCAACTCCTCCCTCTCGCGATTCCCTCAATCAGAACAGTGACGCGCCTCCCACATCTCTGAGTGAAAAACCTGAGAAAACTTTCTCTCAAGTATTTTTAGATAAATATAAAATCGTATTTATAATGTCAAAATCATGTCCCCTTCAAATATCTCAAACTCATTTTCACAAGATGACAATAATTATCTTTAATAATTGAATTATTTGTTATTAATTTAACTGACTGAATATTAATTTGATAAAATAACTTTAATACATTTTAATAAATAATTGTAATAACTTTTGTTTGAGCAATTTTTATGCCATTTGCTGGGAGCTGTTGTAACTTCTATGAAAACCTGGCAAAGAAATATTATAGACAACAAAACAATGTTTTCTTGTGAATATATATATATATATATATATATATATATATATATATATATATATATATATATATATATATATATATATATATATATATATTTTTTTTTTTTTTTTTTTTTTTTTAAATATTTAATCTTTACTTATAATTTCCTAATATGTACTAATAATACATTCCTTTAATTAAAGGGTTAGTTCACCCAAAAATGAAAATTCTGTCATTAATCACTCACCCGCAAGACCTTCGTTCATCTTCAGAACACAAATTAAGATATTTTTGATAAAATCCGATGGCTCAGTGAGGCCTCCGTTGACAAACTTGGGTAAAGTTGGTTTTATATTCACACATTCTGATAAATTCACTTTCCAATAAATGTGCAATAAATTAATGTTTGCGAATTTTAAGCAGCGACATGATATTGACAACCAACAATTGTCAACTTACAACATTTTTCACAGTCGATCAAAATAGGCAAGTATTGTTTTAATGGCATATTTACTTGTGAATGTCCACTGAATGTCCAATGTAGTGTGATTGAATACAGATGTCCGAATATGCGAATATAAAACCAACTTTACCCAAGTCGTTGACAGCGAGATAATTAACACTTTCAATGCCCAGAAAGCTACTAAAGATGTATTTAAAACAGTTCATGTGACTACAGTGGTTCAACCTTAATGTTATGAAGCGACGAAAATGCTTTTTGTTTGCCCAAAAAAAAAAAAAGACTTTCTTCAACAATATCTAGTGATGGGCGATTTCAAAACAATGAAATTTCAATGGTTCAACACTGGGGGGCGTGACTGGCAGTTTAATTCACGCTCCGAACCACTGATTTGAAACGAAAGATTCGTAAAGCTTCGAAGCTTCATGAAGCAGTGTTTTGATATCACCCATCCTCATTATTTTGTTTTTTTGGCACACAAAAAGTATTCTCGTCGCTTCATAACATTATGTTTGAACCACTGTAGTCACATGAACTGTTTTAAATACGTCTTTAGTAGCTTTCTGGGCATTGAAAGTGTTAATTATCTTGTTGTCAATGGAGGCCTCACTGAGCCATCGGATTTCATCAAAAATATCTTAATTTGTGTTCTGAAGATGAACGAAGGTCTTACGGATGTGGAACGACACGAGGGTGAGTAATTAATGACAGAATGTTCAGTTGTGGGTGAGTTTTGAGGAAGTGTTTGGTGCTGAAAACAGCAGTAAACAGCAATAATTTTCACATTTATTATCAATTTGCTACTTATAGCTAAATTTAGTATACATAAATGTAAATTTAATTCTAATTTTAAAGGCAGAAGTTCAACAATACATGAAAACAATAATAAATTTGAAAACTAAGCTGTAAAATGTTTAATTTTTGTAAAGATTTTAATGTTTTTAACTTTGTTATCTTTTGATTTCTTTATTTTCGTTTGCTGTTGTTTATCCAAATATTCCCTTACTGTATTTGTAAAGTAGTTTGTTTATCTTACTTAAAAACATTTCTTCCTGTTAGATAAAACTAAAAAATAAAATAACTTAACTTCAAGTCAACACCCTGACGTAAATTAAATATCCTCTCTGAGCAATGGCTAACTTTAGCTCTTTATTTCCATCCTTTTAGGTATCGTCTTAGCTACTGTTGTGTAAATAACAAATCAAGTTAATAAAAAGTGCAAGAGCTTGACCAAAGCATATTTCTGAAAGTTCGATTTACGCTGTTATAGATATACATTCCCAACATTACACCAGAAGTATAATTTAAGTTATGAATAACAAGGACACTGTTATTTGCATGATACAGTGAAGCAGGAACTGACCGCTAATAAATCTGTGCCGACAGTAATAGCTCAACGGGAAACAAGGAAATAAATATACTGATAAGTATCATGGGTTCCACCCCCACAAACCACTAGTCCATCTATAATATCTATCCTATCTAGTGATATAAATTAGTGCTGCATTCCTGTGCAGTATATTCGACTCTTTAGCGTCCCCGTGTGGCTATTAATGGAACACCTTTCTCATTATAACAACGTGAATAGCTTAGGGCCATTGTCTGCTAACATGCACACCAATGATAAAAACATGGGTAATTCTGAACTGAAATTTGATAAGCAGATAATAATGCGGTTGTGATGAATAGTTTCTTCCAAATATAAGCTATTGGAAAGCTGAAATCTGTCCTATTGCTGCTGTTAGGAGTGCGAAGAACACTTGAAAATAAAATTGAATTGTAGCTCTTTATGAAATAAACAACATAATCCAACATCAAATATTAAAAAAACAGATGTCATCTTTATTACATCTAAATATTCTGATAGTAATAACTTTTGCCTCCATAAGGTCTCTTACATATACACACAGTTCTACATAGCGATTTATCATGGCACAGTTTTTTGTGCTTCGCAGCACAGATCACGGTTGTACAATAAACTGACGTAGTTGTGCAAGACTCCATGGAACATACATTAATCTTTACATTAAGTAGGCTACAGCAATGAGATCAGACAAAATGACTTTTTTGTTTCCAAATGCACAGAACATTATTAGTGTTTTTTTAAATATATTTTTTTAACACCGCTATTATATCTTTATTAGACTTTTCAGCCAATATGTAATTTAGTTACACCTTTTCATTTGACTCAAAAACTGAGGTGACTATAATACATGCCATAAAAAAAACAAAACATGAGCAACCAAAATCATAAAAAGATGGTTCAAGTTCTCAGTAAATCAGACCTTAAACACGTGTTTGCTGTTTAAAAACAGCAGATACTGAAAAGTAAATCTTTGGCTCACACTCAATCCCGGGTCAAATTCAAGTTAATTTAATGGAGCATATAATCTGTCATCTATTCACACACGCACACTTTCCCACTCACACTTGCACACACACACACACACCCACACAAATCAAAATGAATGTCGCTGCACCGGACACACAAAACACAAATTAATTTTGCCGAATGAAAATGAACCAGTCACTTCAAATGCAACAGCTTGTCCATACAACAGTCTTGGAATCCACTGATCCAGATATGTCTTAAGGAGTGACACGTCCTTGTAATATTCTATCTATGGCTACACGTTACATGAACAATTACGCACAAACGTACACGCCTACACCCATGAGTCAGGTGAGGCCGGGTAGGGCTGAGTTCTGTATGAAGGCCTTCGTGTGGTGGAGTAGAAGTCCACGTAGTTGGTATTGGGTTTGAGCACCTGCCTCTCGCTCACCACGGGATAACGAACCGGCTCGTCCAGGTAGGCATCCTCGTAGCCCATCGGAGACGACAGGTACATTCCAAAAGTGTCATAGGTGCTTTGATTTGCGTCCTCGGGGTAGTAGAGCCGGCCATGCTGAAAGAGAGACAAAATGAAATCCATCATTTACATGTGTATCAATAATGACAACAAATCTTGCTTCACGTTTCACACTGCTCATAATTGACCTGGGGTTAACAATCAATCCTGAATATTCATAATCTGACGTTTCACATTGTACATTCCTAACCCTGGGTTAACGTTCTTACTTGCATATTTGCGGTGTCGGCGTCATTGATTAGATGAACGCAGCATGTGACCTGTTTACATATGCACTAGCATTGCGCATCCTCCTATTGCTGACTGTACTATCGAGTTGAATACTGAATGGACATTTCAGACTATAAAGGTAAGAATGAAACGATCTCTTCTTCAATCAAATTGTTGCGTTTTCTGTCAGCATTTGACATTTTTCGTCTCAAACACTGAATTTACCATTTATATACAATGCGAGGTGTTTCCGTGACTGTCCAAAGCAGGCAAATATGAGTATGCTATTGGTCAAAGACTATAGAATAACACTAGATGAGTCGCTTGTATTGTTTTGAATGGCAGAAAGTGCAACCCGCAATATTGTGGAATAAGTCCCGCCTTCTAAATAAGAGCCAATCGCCGATTGGTAAAGTCATCGCGTCACTGCAGCTGCCGTTAGAAGCTCCGGTTTCTATAGAAACAGTCAGACGCGTGCTTCCTATAGAGACAGACACTTAGGACTGCACATGAGCTTGATCCAGCCGGAAAAATAGTTTTTTTGTCATGATTCGAGCATTTAGAAACAAAATTTATGAGATAGATGTTATCAGATTTCAATGATGACTTGACAAAGAGTTTGCGAATTTGATGTTTCTCCATTCAAAGAGATAGGAGCTGCACTTGAAAGCCCGAGAGGCATTTCAAAGATGGCCGCCGAGTGAAATGACTTGTTACATTCTACTGCATCGTTTCATACTGTACAAGTTTGGCAACACAATGCGGGGTTAACTCAACTGCAAAGCATTCCTTTACCCGGGGTTAAAAGTGGTGTTTGATACGTCGATAACCCGGGGTTAAGCGCGGGGTTAGTTCACCCAAAAATGAAAATTGTGTCATCATTTTCTCCCCCTCAATTTGTTCCAAACCAGTATGAATTTCTTTGTTCTGCTGAACACAAAGGAAGATATTTGGAAGAATGTTTGTAACCAAGCAGATGTCGCCCACCATTGACTAGTAGGGGGAAAAACACTAGAGATTTGCTTGGTTACAATAGTATTGCATGATATACCGGTACTAGAAAGGTATCGCGATACCCTGCTTTTAAAAACGGTACGGTTCTTCATTTTATTAGTATTACCAGTACTTTGAGTGCCAACTGTATTTCCTAATGTGCGACAGCAGGGGGCAGTGTGTGTGCAGCGTGCTGCTTCTTAGGCAAATTGTGTGCGTCTTTATTCCTCTCAACTGCGCAACGGCTTTTATGGTGACGAAACGAGAGGTGTGGTTGCAAAAACAGGTGTTCTTGCAGACCGTCCACAAATTGTTGAGAAAGCAGATGCACGAAGCGAAATATGGCATTATTGAGCTTACATTGCAGACAGCCAGGGCAAGCCCACGGACACCACAAAGCCCGTCTGCAAAAGATGTTACAAAATAACGCAAGCGAAGGGAGACAAAAGCATCTTGCTGTCAAACATCCCGATTTGTACAAAGAATTAAAGAGCGACGGGTTAGTGAAAGTGATACCAGCATTATGTTTTTGCTCTCAAACATTAAATGAGTGTTTTTTATTTATTTTACTCGTGCAAGCAGAACTCTGCAAAGAGGTGTCTTATTGAGTCTTAGTTTAATAAGTGATATCTGGTTGCAAAAATAAAATTCATTTAAAAATATATAAATATGTGAAGTGTATATACAGTTATTTTAAACCAATTTATGCTTTAATAACATTGCTCTAATTATTTACAGTAATATAATTTTTACAATCATCTTAGTCAAAAAAAAAAGCCAAAAATAATTTACAATTTTATTGAGCATGAAAATAATAAAAAATATATATATTAAATCTAACTCTAACTTCATTGTAATGAATCTCAAATCCAGAATTATCAGCCTGCACAAGTTCTGTCATATGTTATTTACTTTTTCTGCTGTTTTAGGTTTTTGCCATAGTATCGTTTAAGTATCGGTATTGTGATATTTAAGTTGGGTATTGTATCAAAGTCAAAATTTTGGTAACACTAGGTTACAAACATCTTACTTTGAGCAGCGAAATCTAGTAACTATCTTAATCTTACCTGACACTGAAATTAAAATGGGCAGTCTTCACAATTTCCACGATTTGGCTCTATTTGGTAATTTTATCATGTATTGTTTCGCCGGATACTATCTATATTGAAATGAAATAAAAGTATAGGGAAGATTGGTGCACATAGCTCATGTAGGTCAAAAAGCACATGAGGTCGGTACCGATAGCCTAGTGGTTAGTGCGCTGACATATGGCGCAAATGCGTTCACGGTCCCGTCTCGAGGTCCTTTGCCGATCCTGCCCCCCCTCTCTCTGCCCAATGCTTTCCTGTCTGCTCTCTACTGTCCTCTCCAAATAAAGGCACAAAAAGCCCATAAATATAACAAAAATATATAAATAACCAAAAAAAAAAAAACAACAACAACAACAAAAAAGCACATGAGCATGAGCGTTAGGATAATACATGATCAGCAGTCACAGACATTCACATTCGGACGGGATTAGTCTCCTCAGAGAACTGCAGAGTTGCGGAAACATTCAGTTTCTGACAACCGTTTGTCACGGGGAAGAAAGAAAGTCAAAGTTGTAATTTTATGTAACAGGAGCAGCTCTGGGCATGTGACCAAAAGTGCAAATTTTATTGTTTGCCAGAATTTTTCGCAGTGCGATGGAAAAGAGATTAAAACACATCTGAAATGAAAAAAAAAATAAAAATGAATCAAAATTTAGTAAACGGAATTTTCACACTGAATATTCATCTTGATGTGAACAGGTCTTTAAACTCCAATAAACATTAACGGTCATGATTTTAAGCTCAAGGTGTAAAACTGTTTCTTTTCTTAATGCTTTTGTATATCCAAACATATATTCATTTAGTTTGAGATGGCACAATTCAATTTATTAGCACCTAGAATAAGAGATTTGAAATCTAACAAACATTTTATATTAAAAAAATTATTTGATATGGTAGTTGCATACAATGACCCACATAGAGTGCAGCATTAAACTCAGATGCTTGTTCTGCAGATATTTGTGGGCACACACAGTGAGGAATGGTCAAGGGAAAAAGCCAATGGATTATGCAACCTTTATCTGCTGGGATTAGACGCATTAAATCTACGTCAATGGTTATCATTTGCAGTGGGCATATACATCTATGTTCAGCTGGCTTCAGCAATTTCTTCCTTTTTGTTCTGTGAGGGGAGCAAGAGTTAAACTCACCTGTGATCTGCGAGACTCCTCTGCTGAAGGAGAGGGATAGGAACTGATGAAATAGGCTGACTGCTTTCCAGACCCTAAACACATAAATACAAATATTAAAACACCTCAACACGATTTCTGTAGAATAAATACTTGTATATACCAGATATAGTTATGATCATCCATGTTATAAAATTTGATGTTTAAATGTGATGTTTTAAATGTTTAAATTAGATTTATGTTTTATAAAAAAAGTACAGTCTGTGGTAACACTATTTCTGTGAACCACAGTTGGGACGGTGAGCAGGGCTGAGGGTTAGATGGGTGGAAACGGTTCAACAGACCTAATGAAGACCTCACTCACACTGAACCTGCATTCTGAATCAGAGACATAATCAGACCCTCCAGGCTGAAGAACCACCAATCAATAAAGAGTAACTACGGAGGTCAAGTGCTCTTAAATGAATGACCATTACGGCTTCCGACCAGACAGGGAAGTAAAACTGATTGCTCTATTAGTTGAAGAGCGCATGGGTGAAATATCTATTAGTGCATCAGTCTAGCTTCTAATTCGCAGACAGGTCCTTCTGTTGTTCTGCAAGAGGGCTGTGCCATAAATCATTACCAACTATGCTGCATATTTCTGAATGAAACAGAATATTCAGAAAGAAAGAACTTAATTTCATCCACCGGAATACTGGCAAGAAGAAACTTAAGATTATTGGTTAATATTGTTTTCCCTGACTGCACCACTCTTGGCCACACAGAAAAGTCATTTCAGAAGCAGAAAATTCTATTACATTGTGATGGATCATTATGAAAGCCTTTTTTCTTACAAATAATATGAAGTGTACATGATAAGAATTTGGGTATTTCTTAAAAATATTGCCTTTTGCCTGTTAAGAAGTGGATTTTAGGAAAGCTCACCTGTATATTGACTTGTGTTTCTGTTGGCGTCTCCATAATAATTATGAAGTTGCATAGACGACTGGGTCCTCCGCTGATTTAAACGATGACCTCTTATACCCAACATAGCAGGGGAAGAGGTGGCACTGCCTCCTAAATGTGGAGAAAAAAAATCAAATAATCGCTTGTCATAAACCATTTCAGAATACAAAGAAAAATAAAATAAAAATAAAACAACCATATTGATAAATATCAATATGAGCCTATAAGCAGTTGAGTTATTTCTCTGTAGCTTCTACAGAATTACAATTCCCTGTGGTTATGATGACCCACCTGATTGGATAACAGGTGACATCTGTACGTTGCTGGTTGGCAGAGTAGGTTGGGAACGGTAGCGGTCTCGTTCCAGTGTTGACACTGGGGTGATAAAGTGATTCTGGTTCCATCCATCCTGTTCAATCACAGAACACACAGGCCCCTGTTTACACCTACTACTATTATCCGTCTCAGGTGATCCAATCACAAGTGGTCAGCAGACACAGAGTATTTTTTTATTTAATTCAATTTCAAGTAATTTTGTAGATCCTATTGTTGTTCTCTTCTACGTTTAAAACTGTTATTGTAGTGCAATTATTGATTTACAGTACTTTGAACAAGCAATTGTTCGCCGTTTTCCATAAGGCGTTGGTGTATACACTATAAATTATATACAGCATTTTCAACATGCATTGCCTCCAAATGAGTCATCAGATCAGAGCTTCTGGACACTGTTGATGCTATAAATTCTGCATTTTCTTAATCAGAATGTCTTGTTTTCCACTTAAAAATCTAAACATCTAAAACAAGATACATTTAATTGAAAAGCAAAACTGCACAAAATAGATTCGTTTTAAACAATATTTTTCTTTTTTTAAGCATAAATTCAACAAAATTGAGAAGTTTATTTCTGTCAGGACCTCTATCATCAAATATGATTGATAATTTTGTATTGGCGGTATGGTTCAATTCTGGGCAAGAACTCCCTGTGCAACCATGCAGCCTAGCATTGATAAGAGCAGGGAGAGCAGCAATCATCACAAGGTCAGTCCTGACTGATGAGAGAAGGAGCTGGGGATGGAGGAGGGTAATCAGCTCCTGAGAAATGCCATAGCTGATAATACTGAGGAGCGTATATATGGATGCTGTGATAGGCGTCATATTCTTATAGGTAGACGTCACGTGAGTCACCTGGGAGTCAGCTGATGCGAGCTTGACTGAGGTGAACTGCCAAAACTGATGCTAATGCTTGATGTTTAAAAGCAAAAAAATAATTTCACAATGGGGTAAGAAAATTAAAAACTTAATTCAAGACATATTGTCTGAAAGCCGATTTTTCTTCTTGAATAAAAGTATGTTGTTTTAAGGATGTTTAGATATATTTTTTACTGAAAAGCAAGACAAAAAAACTGATTATGGACATTTTTTGCAGTGTTTGCATTTATTGAAACTAAAACGCAAAATAAAAACAGTATAAATAAAAATGAATAACAGTTTTCTCTTGGCAAACTGTAAGTGCAACCATAATCAAAGCACTCTCTCAATATTCAAAGTGCAACTAGAGACCCAATTTTTCTTCAAGCATGATACAGAGCTGAGAGATGGTTACAACTACACAGCCCAGCCTAAGATAGCTTTCATATTGGGAGATATTTGCATGCATCAGGGAGCCGCTTTCAAAATGCGGGGTATTAAAAATCGTGTTTGAATGCATGCTTGCGTTTTACTTTGGCTTTTGATTCCTTGATCACACGTACTCTGTGAATGGGGAGCGGTAGTGCTGAGCTACAAGATAAGACATTTGTCAGATGCTTAAGGCCGATTTATACTTATGCGGCGCGTGAACACCGTAGCTATGGCGTAGGCTGTGTGTACCACGCGTAGCCTACGACATAGCCTGACGTGCACCTCTTCACAAATGTAACAATGCGTCAATTCTATGTGGACCACAAGCGCTGTGATTGGTCTCCCTCGGGTCAAAAAAATGGCATGGAGCAATAGGAGAAGAGCGAGCGTTTTCAATTTCCATAGGAATGAATAACGCTCTGTTTCAGGGGACACGTGCCGTCAAACTGCAACAAAAGTCGATACCTATTTGCAAGCTTCTCTGACAACATACATGACAAGCTGCTGGATGGGATTGAAGCAACCGTTATCAAACTTAATTAAATGGTTTTTATTTTATAAAAAGCAAAACGACAGTGGAGGCATAATGTAAATGTAGCGGTGGCATATTCTATCCTAATTTTACCCTCACACTCTGTCATGGCAATATTGAGAGACAGCTTTTCACCTTGACGTCACACCCCTACTAACCACAGAGCAATGGTTGAGAACATGTACCTTTTTGTAGAAGGTGCGCAGATCTCTGTACTGCCACAGAGTGTTTAGCACCTGAGCTGCTGCCTTGACCACCTTCATGGAGTACCTGCAACAGAGAACAAGAGCTCAAACACTCCTGCCTGGACTAGGAGGTCCAAGGAAAACAGAGGCTCTCTCTATATATTCATATTGAATGTACTTGAAAAGCAATAGATTTTTTTGTTGCTGTTATGAAACGGTGCGGCAACGCCAATGAACACATAAAACTGCCCACTTCAACTAGCCCATAAAAAGAGGTATGTACCTCTCCCCACGTCCTCGGCTGATTGTAACCAGTTTGTCGATGCCGCCTGTCTGGGCGAGTGCACGGGCGTTCTCCATATTCCTGCTGGTGACCTCGTGCAGGGCACAGCACACCGCCGCCACCGTCTCATCCGACAGCAGGGAGGGCCCATTGCCAGGGAGACGGGTCACTAGGTCCCGCATGGCGTATTTTCCTTTCAAAGCAACCGAATTCAGCGAACATTTATTTTTGAAGACGAAATGCAGTTTTTAATGGCCACATAAAACCGACGTATAATAAAAACGGAATGTAAGGCATCGCACTGAGTTCATAGCAATAAGTTTGAGTGACTGACCAATGAGCTCCTTGTTCCTAGCGTCCAGAGCCATGTTACGTAGAGCAGTGGCCACAGAGCAGACCACCCTGTCATTATCCATTCTCAGTAGCTCCACCAGAATGGGCAAACCCTTCTCTTTACGTACGGCAGCACGGATGTAGGCCGCAAACTGAATGGTGAGAGAGAGAAAAAGAAGAAGGTTAACATTTCAGAGAAGGTTATCACCTTTCAGTGCAGCCAGAAGTTGCATTAACATTTCCTTTTTTTTAAAAACAGTAAAGAAATGAAAACGTTTTTCTTAGTTTTGACTGAAAAAATGCAAAAGGATGATAAAAGGGACAGGAAATTAATTAAATAAAATAAAACTGTTGCTGTATTAAAACCTTGAAGCAACATCTAGTCAGATAGTGTGTGTGTGTAGGACATATCATTCATCCACCAGCCAATTATAGGCATTCATATAATTCAGCTCTATTCTGAGCACTGTGGCTGTATAATTCAGTTTATGGTATAGTGACCACAAGCAGCCTACCCTCCAGGTTCCAGCGGAAAGATTCTGCAGAGACCCAGCCGCCCCTTCCAGCGTGGCTGGGTTGGAGCTCTCTGCCAGCAGAGTGAGGTACGGCTTCACCACAGATGGATGCCACAGCATTTCTGCCCCCTTTGGACTTCCAGAAAATCCTGGAATAGGCCCCACACCATCCCACTGCATCATAGGATATCACAATCACAAATAATGATAGGTTAGTTTCAGCTTTGAACTTATATTAATAAAACATTAAAAAAACCCAAACATATAGATACATACTGTATATAGGGGAAGTCCGGGGTTAAAATTAACACCTTTTGTTTGAGCATTGGTAACTCAGTGGTTGTGTGTTATATCTCTTTCATTTTGATACATGGTAGCCACATTTGTCTGCTACAAATATAACTCACTTGGACATGTACAACACAATCACAGACTATGTGAGTTAATGTCAAACACAAAGAGTTCCGTTACAACCTATCCCACTACTGGAGTGAGTTGTAACACTAGCTGGGGATAAATGTAACAATGAGAGGTAATTTGCTGAAATAAGATCCACACATCTAAAGTTTTACAAGAATGTTATTGAAGAACAAAAATAATCAGTTTTGAATAAACTGAACAATTTTAAGTGACAAAAAACATTGTACTGTATTTCAAGGATTTTAAATTTAGCACAAAAACAACTGCCATGTGTTTGTGTGTGCACTGTATTCCGGTCACTAGCTATGTTGCCATACACCTATTTTTATGTGAATTTTGGAATATCATCAATTTATGTGAATTTTGGAAGCTTGTTTCCACCACTAAATAAAAAATAAAAAAGGTAATTGCGAATTTTCTCTCACAATTCTGACTTTTTTCTCTCACAATTGTGAGATATAAACTCACGATTGCGAGTTATAAAAGACTGGCGTTTTCTCTCAGAATTGCGAGTTTATATCATGCAGTTCTGACTTTATATCTCACAATTCTGACTTTATAACTCGCGACTGCATGTCGCAATTCTGAGAAAAAAAGTCAGAATTGTGAGATAAAAAGTCACAATAATCTTTTTTTTTATTCAGTGGTGGAAACAAGCTTTTATAGGATGGAAAAAAATGTGCATATAAAAAAAATCTGGTTTTTATCCAATAAGAAGACATGCGCATAAACTATGATGGAAACATATTTACCACATATTTACCAAATCCCTCAATGCAACAAAAAACTCACATGATTTTGTCTTAACAAAATCTGTCTGTGATTGATCTGGAATCATCATAAGGGCTTGGCTGTAACATTTTTAATTAACTGTTACAACTATCCCCCCCAAACAGCCATAAAATAGCTAACTGTTATAGCACTTGGTTTGAAGTTAGCAGTAATGCAAAGCATCATATTAAACTAGAGAAACAGCTACTTTAGATTATGCAAGTAAAATAACTGTATCTATAATACAATGACTGCTGGGCAAAAAAAAAATTCTTGATATTTTTTTTTTAACTTTCCTTCTTGAAAAAATGCACAATGTTATTACAGTCACATGCCACTTCTCCTGTGAGCTCAAAAAGGTGATGCAAGTGTATGATATTGATGGCATCACCACAGCTCTTCTCTGACTTGTCAAACTGACAGTGTACCAACTGACTGGCCCCATGCTGCAACATTTCCCAGTCTCCCCAGCAAACATAAAATTAGATGATAATATCCATTTACAGTATTTTAATTTATTATTTATTTATTTTATTGTAATCATTCATTACAATGCTAATTATAATCATTTAATAACAATCCATAAATATTTGAATGGGTTCACTCACTTTTTGACCAATGAAATTTCTGTTTCCAGTAGTTCATTATTACCAGATTTAAATATAATTTAAATAATAGCATGTATTTAATATTATAAATAATTTTGAAATGATAAAATGAATCTATAAAATTAATTTTATACATATTGCACTCTATAAACATTTTAGAGCTGAGCAAATCAAAATTACTCATAGAAACGTCCTTGGCCTTTCCATGACCTTTTAATATTTTAATACTTTCCATTATTTCCAGTGCTGGAAATCTCAATTTTAAAATGCACTATGTTCTCAGGTTTTACATGACTCTGTGCTGAAAAACAACTCCTGTAAAAGTACGGCTTTTAGTGCCTCATATGAAACATTGTGCAAAGCTATTTGCAAAGTGAATTTCCCTACCCAACAACCCTTATCATTTGATATTTTTCAAGAGCACAGAAGCAGTTTTTTAAGCTTTTAAGAATATGGAATCCAAGCTTAGTTTATGTAGGGACAGTTCACCTGCTGATCCTGCCATGACCTCTTCTTCTTCTTCTTTCTGAGACCCCAGCAGCTGTAGTCGGCCTGCTTACTGGAGGTGTCCGGGCCCAGGAGCGTGTCCAAGTCCTGGGTTCCCATCAGCCGAGACGGAGGCATCTCCAACTCAAGACGGTATGACAGGTTCCTCAAAGTGCACACACAGTTTTCCACAATCTGAAAACACAGGAAAAGAGAAAAAGGGAAAAAGTAATTTAGTTTTATGGTACTATTTTGCCATTTTGGAGCTTGACAGCCCCAATCTTCATTATATTGAAAAGTGTCCTGGATATTCTTCAAAAATCACCCTCTGTGTTCCATGTATAAAAGAAAGTGAAATGGGTTCAATTAAATTAGTAAATAAAATATAAACAAATAGCTATTTTTTATAATTATATTTCTTATAATTATAATTATTCATAATAATAAATGTAAATAAAAGTAATAATAAAATTAAAAACATTTTTATTTTTTCAAAAACACTCTTTTCCGGGCTTCCTGTTCCAGCAGATGGCATGCTATGACTAAGATTTTGTAAAGAAAGACCCAAAGCTGAACAATGCTGTGGTCCACCACTAGGGGCACTCCATACTGTTTGGCCCTTCAAGGAGTGGCATAGAAAACATGTAACACCTTTTTATAAGCAACAAGAGCCTCTGCCAGTTCCCAGCTGTCATCGCATATACAGTCTGAAAATTAGTCAAATATCTGGCAAGAATATATCAAACATGTTCTAAATATTAGCAACAATGCAATATAATGTTGTACATCAGAACTAGATGTATTCTGTATGCAATCACAAGAATATCTCTAACCTTGCTGTCATAATCAGAAGTGTTTACACAGGTTTTGATTATATAGAGAAGGGAATCAATCAGCCCTTCACAGCAACGCATCTGCCTTCTGGCCTCTTCTCCAGCTGAGCTCAGGTTCCTGAGACACACACACACACACACACACACACACACACACACACACACACACACACACACACACACACACACACACACACACACACACACACACACACACACATCAGCATCATGTGGTCAACAATACAATGTTCATCTAATTTAGATGAATACAGTCATTGTCACAAAGAAATGGAAAACAGTGATCATCTCTGAGGAGTGATACTGCTACCACCAAGGATATGCAAAACTATATTTTTCCAAATCAGCTAGTCAGCAGGTCATCTGAACGACTATTGATTATTCGATCTAAACAGGAAGCCCTGTGTAATTAGGCTGGTATACATGACCGGACGTTTCTAAGGGGACATTAGCATAAGACTTACCTGAGGCATCCAGTGGTGTTCCTCAGCACCAAAGATGAGTGCAGTTTAAGTTTCTGGTCCTCTCGCTGAGGGGCCGCACCCCACCCGGAGTGAGGGATAATCACTGTGTTGGTAAGTGGCCCGAGAGCGTCCCGAGCGATCGTCATTTTCACAGAATCACATGACGACAGGTTCCACAACACACCTGTCAAGACAAGACCCCAAAATGTAGTAGAATAACATAAAATGCAATAGTACAGTATTAAATAAGAAAGACTAGGAGAGCCAATTAAATATAAAATGAAGGAAACTTAAAAATTTATTAATTAAAAAATACTAAGGGCCAGATTTACTAAACAGGGCAAATTAGTGAGAGCACATTACATTCCCAAAAAAAGAGCAGATGGGAGTGGAAAGTTC
The DNA here is from genome assembly GCF_024489055.1 of Chanodichthys erythropterus. Lineage (NCBI taxonomy): Eukaryota > Metazoa > Chordata > Actinopteri > Cypriniformes > Xenocyprididae > Chanodichthys > Chanodichthys erythropterus. The sequence goes on along the minus strand of NC_090241.1, from coordinate 4,397,506 downwards.
TGCACGTGATCATTTAAATACTCTCCTCCGATAAATTTTGCATCTGAAAGGGAAAACTCCTACAAATGCATACGCAATAAGGTCAGCCACAAAAATAACTGTGTCCATGCCTTTTCAGTAAATTCTCACAGTAATATGGACAAGGGATTTTCGCAATTTTTCATTTCAATCATCGATAGTTTTCAAAATGAGTAATCAAGTACTCGGGGGACGGGGCGTGTACAGGGGGTGGGGCATGGCCATCATGGAGATAACGAAAATATCTGAAGAGTCTTATGAAAATGAATGTTACAAATAAAAATATGACATGAAAACATGAACACGTGATTAGAACACAGTTAGATTATGATTATGATGCAGCTGTTATTAAGAAGCATCTAAAAGGAATAGCTGCCTGAGGTTAAGAGTGAATTTATGCCAATAAACTGAAGCCCATTCTATGACACATCCTATGATATTAATCACATAACTCAGATACATAACAGACGTAACATTGCAACTTGTATCTGCATAAAAGGATGCAAATGCCAGTGAACTTTAAGTTACGCGTTATAGTGAGAATGAGAGAGAGAGAGCTCCCGCCGTGATGATGCCGCTTTCATGACAGTGTGCTAAAACACAGGCAAGGACAGAATTTACTATAGATTTCTATAAAGTTCTCATTATAATGCTATGTTTATGGCAGATTTGTGCTTTATTTTTATCTACATTATTAAGTGATTCCATTCCATAAATTGCTTTGCTTACATGATCGATCATCGATGTCACGGTCGAGTACTTATTCCTGTGATGGCAAATCAGTACACATTACTCAAGTGTCACATGATCCTTTAGAAATCATAATGACAGACATTATTTAGTCACCTAGCGTGAAATTTAGTCACACGTGCAAGTGATTTACTTATATAGACGCTTGTATTAGTAAAATTACTCATTATTTCTTAAGTAATTGTTTAATTTAATGAACGACTTTATGTATAAGTAATTAAAAACACACTTGATCATTTAACAAAGCTCATTAGAACCATGAGAGACACATTCAGAGGTGTGCAGTAAAACTGTAAAGAGACAGTGGGAGTGCAACGAAAAATCCTGCAGATAGAGATCATTAACACCAAATAATCTCTGTGGTTGCATATAGAAGAGAGATCCGGCTTTGCAGAACAAACCTGCTGCCTCTGTTTGAGAAATGACAGTGAAAATTCACTGTATGCACCAGGAAAACTGCTTGAGAGGGTAGAATTTCCCAGTATCTATCTAGAGATACTTAGGATATCCAGCTTGGAGAGAATGTGTGTGCGTGCAAGTTTGTGTCAGCTCAGCTTTTAATCAAATACTATGTCTCCTCCACATTAATCACAGCCACGAGTTCCATTGACTGTAATCTCTGATCTGAGCTTCACAGCTCAAACTGATCTCACCACAGGAGCAAAAGAAAGCGAGTTAGAAAGAACCAGACAGAGGGAATGAAAGAGCAAAAAGAAAGACTCTCTTATGTCAGTCATGTGACCCCACACACCCACTCACCGGTTACGAGCTCTCGCACTTCAGTGTCTGGAGTTTTTCTCAACAGACGAACCAAAGCTGGGATTCCACCGGCATTCCTCACACACACTTTATTATCATCTGTGGCTTTTCCGTACACTAGGTTCCGCAGAGCTCCGCAGGCATTCCGCTGAACTTCCAGGGTTTTGTGGTCAAGCAGATCCACCAGGTGCCGGATTCCCCCAAGACGACACACCTGAAAGCATACAGTAAGAGTGTGCAAGGTTTTATATGCGTGCACATTTACGTGTCCAAGGTGTGCTTCTCTTTCTGCCAACTAACTGAAAATAGAAACATTTTTAGTAGCATACTAGTAATTTAACTGCTATTTCAAAAACTGTAGCTTTTCCAGCAATGACCAGTAAATTATTCAACAAGAAATGTAAAAACGCTACATTTATCACATTGTCTGCACAAGCAGCATGGTAGCCGAGTGGAAATTTATTCATGTGAATCATTATATGATCTGTGATAATGAAATGATTCACTAAAAAGGAACCAAATCACTGGTTTGAGTTCATGCACAGATGTCCCTGTGAGCCATCTTTATGCTATTGTCCTCCTAAACACTGATATACAGTACCCGTTTAAATGTTTGGGGGTCAGTTTTGTTTGTGAAAGAAGTTTCTTATGCTCCCAAAGGCTTCCTTTGAATAAAAATACAGTACAAAGTAGTATTGTGAAACATTGTTACAATTTAAAATAACAATTTTCTGTTTATTAGTGCATGCAAAATTAGCATGTTAACGCATGATTCATTTTTTTCAGTTTAACACGCTAAAAATATTTAACGCAATTAATGCAGAATCCATTTTTTTCATCATAATTCGACTAGCATTACATTATATGATCACGCTCTTATTCATGCAAATGCTTTTAAATCATTCAAGCACCACAAGAAAAACGAGAACACGCTTTCTGTGAATGTCTGTGACATGTGACGCGCGCCAGTATCAAGTTCTCTTTCATGCTTGAACAACAACACACAGAATTATGCCAAAATGTCTGATTTGTTGAAGTGTCCACATAAGAGCTGTCTTAAATGAGTTAAATAAGGTCTTAAATGAACTTATAGAGTTGTGTTCGCGTCATGTTCGGCAGCGGCAGCTCTTAAAGTGACAGCAGCCTAATAAACCAGTTGCTGTGATGTCTGTCATTAATGTTAATCAAAAGAACAAAGGTAACAGAGAAAACTGTAGTTTTAATAAGGATTAATCTATATTTCATTTATAATTTAAGTGAAGACTGTAAAGTGTTTGATAACTTTATTTAATTTTTGTATATTTCCTACCTATTTGACAGAAGGCCACAGGTAATTATGACATTTATTATAATGAGTTTATGTGAAGATTGTTTTAAGTTAACTTAAATTAAAAGTAATTTTTTAAAGCCTAATAAATGTTGAAATTGACAGCTTTTAGTTGTACTGTAATGCTGAATGTCTATAATTAATTAAAAAAATGAGTTTCATAGAGACATCAGTAGCAGTATTAGCATCAGTGATACTGGCCTTCATTCACAAAAAGATGCCATTAAACAAAATTTCAAATACACTAAGTTTTTTCTACATTAATTTGGAGAGTAACTGTGAAATTATTACAATATAAAAACATTAAAAACTATGAAAACATATCTATGTTTTTAATCATGATTAATTACAGAAAAAAATGTCTACTACTATTTATCTACTACATCACTACTATTTAAAATAATTAATATTTTAAAATGTAAATATATTCATTTTATTGTATTGAATTTTCAGCATCAATACTCCAGACTTCAGTGCCATGTGATCCTACAGAAATAATTTTATTATGCTGATTTGGTGTTCAAGAAACATTTCTGATTATTACAGTTGAAAACAGTTTCTTAATATTTTGTGGAAACTGAGATACATTTCAGTTTTTTTTTTTTTTTTTTTAAATAGAAAGTTCAAAGAACATCTTTTATTTTAAATCATCATAAATGTTTTTACTGTCACTGATCAAATTAATGTACTTAATAAAAAGATAAATTTCTTTCAAAAAGACCACAAACTTTTTAACAGTAGTGTACACACATTTAAATTTTGCAGTTATTATAAATGATGATGCCTCATCCTGCACTACACAGATGTCCAAGATTTATTTCCAATTAAATGTGCATAAAACAACTAATAATGCTTTATTATATTCTTATGGGTTATAATAAGTCAGCTCTATTTGAGAACAATGGAAGACATAAATGGGAAGTGCCTATTTGCATTGTGTGTGTATGTGTGTGTGTGTGTGTGTGTGTGTGTGTGCGTGCGTGCGTGCGTACTTGTTTTGGCCATACTTATAATGTGAAAGTATTTGATCGGTCCTCACTAGTTAAAAAGGCTTATAAATCAATCAAAATACATTTTTATTTAAGTCTAAATAAAATGTTTTGCACATGTTTCTGTGATGGGTGGGTTTAGGAGTAGGGGTTGGGTTAAGTGACATAAAATATAATTGACTTGATATAAAACCAATGGAAGCCTATGCAATGTCCTCACTAAGAAGTGTGTGTGTGTGTGTGTGTGTGTGTGTGTGTGTGTGTATAACCATACCTCCGCCTTTATGCGGTTATCTCCGTAGCAGAGGTGCTGTATGTACGCTGCAGCATTGGCCTGGACAGAAGGGAAATGATGCTGTAGCATCCGGATCACCTCTGGCAGCTCAGGGTCTCTCCAGGCAAACTCCCTAACAGGCATGCAGAATATAGATGTCAAACACACAAACAAATATGAAAAAAATCCCACATTGACAAATTAATCTTTGCAGATTTTAATAAAATATTCCAATCTTTTCACTCAAAATACTAGTGTTTACATGTTAGCATCAGGGCAAACAACTAAATACATTAAATCGGTCCAGTTTCTATTTTCCCCCAATCACATTTGTCATTAAAATATGCACTGCAAATATGAGGCGATCTGGTTTACATTTTCTGTCAAGGTCATGTTCTGTCTGCAAAATAAACATGCCTAGAAAAATGATTACAAAGAAATATATGCACAAACATTGTGGAGAATCAACAAATAAATAAGTTAGAATAATGCAGGAAGACAAGCTGGGTTTCATTTACAAGCAAATTATCCTTGTTTTAAATGTCAATGATTTCAAAGCTCATTCTAAATCTTTTCTCAAAGCTCTCTGCAACGTTTATGGAATCACTCGGATTTTCACCTTGGATCTTTGTGAGCACTGTCTATGGAAGGCGAGCGTGTGACAGCGTTGTCGACGGCAGCTGCGTGTCTGTTGTAGTTCGAGTCAGCTTGGCGGTAATGGGCGGGGCGATAGGTGTCAGTGTGCGTTGCCATGGAGCCCATTGAGAATAACCCTCGCTGGTACCTCAGAGTGCTACACTGACTAGTGGTCCTTTGTAAAGTACCAAACCCTGAGTGAGAGAGTTGGCAATACAGACATTGTTAAGATTAACACTGTGGAAACGTCAGACCTCATTCACTGAGTTTGTAAAGACAGCAGTGGTGCATGAAGGACATCCGGCACATACCTGTATTGTTTCTGGAGACAGCACTCTGGGAGCCGTGTGTAGGGCTCTGGTACAGAGGGTTCTGGAAGGTTCTGTCCTCATAGATTGGTGTGACGTGGCAGTCGGGGGAGCGGGCTTCTTGGCCTAACTGGCTGTTCTGACTGTAAGAGGTTTGCAAGCCTAGTTGAACATAAGAGATCACAGTCAGTCAATGTCATGAGTTTATACAACAATAAACAACTGACAAATCTACTCTTTTGAACGGTGCGATATTTCTCAAGACATTATATTCTACTGAAAAGATCAGCTTACAACACACTCTTAAAAATAAAGTTTTTTTTTTTTTGCAGTGATGCCATGGAACCATTTTGGGGTTCCCAAAGAAACTTTCTGTGAACAGTTCTTTAAAGAAAAACAGTTCCCAAACTTTTGGCCTACTCTGTTTGCAGTGCGTATGCAGTGTTTATTTTTTTTCCGTGCCCATATTAACGGATTAGAGTGTTCACACTGCAGCACACGGATGCAGTCCGGCAGTGCGTATGTGAAAGCACAATAGCGCGTGCTGCTCCGCATATCTACTGCAAAGGCATGACTGGTGCTTATCCGCTCTCCTCCGCTGGCCTCCCTGCGTTGTCTCTGGTCGATAATAATAATAATAATTCCTTACATTTATATAGCGCTTTTCTGGACACTCAAAGCACCTTACATATTGAAAGAGGAATCTCCTCAACCACCACCAACCTATATTAAACAACGTTTCATTTCGACAAAAATAATATCCAAAGCTTAAAGAATTACCACATGCATGTGCATACGTACACATGTCTGAATGTTCAACATGGTGCTGTAAATTGACCTGCTGCAACTGATACTGTTGCTATGTTGTTAATTTGTCGCAATCACCTCAGGAGTCACGGTCGAGGGAAAGGAAAATCGAAAGGTTGATGGCTTTTTTTTATTTGCATGGTTTTTGTTTTTAAATTTAACTACTATTTTTAGTATTTGGTTACAGTTATTGATAATATCTGCTATTTCTAATCATTAAAAAAAATATATATATATTTCTGGAAATCATCTCACGACCCCCACTTTGGGAACCACTGCTTTAAAGGGTTAGTTCACCCAAAAATGAAAATTCTGTCATTAATTACTCTCATTTCGTTCAAACCTTAAGACCTTCGTTCATCTTCAAAACACAAATTAAGATATTTTTGATGAAATCAATGAGCTTTCGGGCCTCCGATAGACTGCAACGTAAGTACCACTTTTCAAGGCCCAGAAAGGTAGTAAAGACATCGTTAAAATAGTCCATGTGACTCCAGTGGTTCAACCTTGATCTTACGAAGCAACGAGAATAGGTTTTGTGTGCAAAAACAAAACAAAAATAATGACTTTATTCAACAATTTCTTCTCTTCCCTGTCCGTCTCCTATGCTCTTCACGTAGTACTGTTGAAAAAATTGTTGAATAAAGTTGTTATTTTTGTTTTGCTTTTTGCACACCCAAAAGGTATTCTCATCGCTTCATAACATTAGGTTGAACCACTGGAGTCACATGGACTATTTTAACTATATTACTGCCTTTCTGGGTCTTGAAAGTGCTTACGTTGCAGTGTATGAGAGGTCAGAAAGCTCACGGATTTCATCAAAAAGATCTTAATTTGTGTTCCGAAGATGAACGAAGGTCTGACAGGTTTAGAACGACATGAGGGTGACAGAATTTTCATTTTTGGGTGAACTATCCTTTTAAACTGTGATATTCATTTTTTGTGATGTTCTGTTTGGGTGCAGTATTGTAAATTTGTTGCAGTTAGATGTTTGTTGTTAGATTTGGCTGTTCTAGCTATTTGATGTTTTCATGGCTGTTTGTTTTTTGCTCTTTTGTTTAGATGGCATTGTTGAAATCATTATGGTACTACATGTGTATGCTTGTCGAATTTTTTTAAACATGTGATGTAGTCATGTGGTCTATCATGACCCTGATAAAAATAAGGGCCTACTTGTGAATGGTTTGACTGTCTGATGAAGAGTCATATGGCTCAAAACATCACTTTTGGTGAGAACATGCAATAAAAAAATTCTATTTATGGATTTGCGGTGTGCCAACCTTTTCGTTTTCATTGAATAGTTCTTAAAAAGAACCTTTTTTTCTTAGTGTGAAGAACATTTTAATAATCTAAAGAACCTTTTTTCATATAAAGAACCTTTTATACAGTGGCAAGTTCTTCATGGAACCATAGATGTCAAGAAAGAACCTAGTCCAGCTGGTGAAGATGTTGTTCATCAGCAAAATCGGGCTGTACAACAAGATATTCAAGAATTAAGTTGTGCTTCACTAGGCAAACGAATCTCAAGTCTTCAACTGGAGATGTAAGTTGTATTCTATAAAAACGGTTTGCTTTAATTAACCACTCCACTGGACTTTCACACCTTCACATGTATCTGTGAAAGATAATGACCTTGAACAAGTATGAGGCGTATTCAGCAGCAGCTAGATAAAAGCAGTTTTATACTGAAAGAAGGCACTACGTTGTGTTGCTGTTGGTGACATGAATGTCAGTTTGCCTGACACAATCAGAGATACGCATACAATTAATTGTGCAATTTAGACAAATTAGCCAAAGGTCTCTCCCACACATAATTTCATGGCAAACAGGACACAATAGATTTGCTCATGAACGCCTACCCAAAATTGCATACCCAATTACCCAACTCTTGGAGCATAATTACTGAAACTACTGACAAACCAAAATGCTTATATTCTGACATTGTAGAGTATGCTCATTAGTGTACAAGAGTTTTAAGAGCTGTAGGGCATGTATTCCCATGCAACCTTGTGAGACTGACATTCAAAACCAGAAGTTTCAATGGCACACATTTGACCAGACCCACAACCTAAGCAGACCAACTTTGATCTTTGCCTTCAAACTATCTGCTGGAACAGAAATTCCAGTCAGATAGAGGCATATTTGGCCATTGTGAGTTTATCACATTAGCTGATAACCATGGTCTACAGTGTTAGAGCCTCCATCTGTCAGTACCAAAATGTATAATTTGCTATGCATGGGTACAAATATCAATCGTGATATTCATTTGAATGATCCTGATACAGATTCTTCAATATCTTTTATTGCATACTTTCACTGGCTGCTTAAAAATGTATCTAGTTCTGCCGAATCTGAATCTTCAGCACCATGGCAAAGAATGAGTGTGAATGTGGGATTGCAGTCTTTGCTGAAAGTGATGCAATGAAAGGACAGTGTATTGTGAATCAATGGATAGAAAGGTCTTCGCAGGCTACATACAAAAACAATGTAACCAGTAACAAATGACTCTTACGAGTAGGGCTGGACGATATGGCCAAAATTTATATCACAATATAATTCTTAATTTCGGTCGATACGATATAATTCCGATATCGATATGAACTGTGTAATAGCCTCAGAAAAACTGCCAAGAACGGCCACAACGGATGTCTGTACCTACAAACGTCTGAAAAATGAATTTGCCAAATCTATGAAATCTCTTCCTATAAAACTATATAATATTTTAGAAATAAAAAAACAGTACAAATAAATTTATGTTCAGCTTTTATTTGCATTTAGCCTTCATACAAACATAAAAATAAACTAAGACTCACTCACTTTAGTAATATTAATATCTTTAACATTAAACTATAACGTAGGCTGATTTTATTATTCTTAAAGGTTCATGAAACCCCAAAACACTTTTTTTGAGATGTGAACAGATATGTATAGGCTGCACATCTTTGAAAACACTAAAGGTACTCATTAATGTTATTCATAAGTGAAAAATAGTTATTTTTGCATTTTTCAGAGCGATTTCTGTCTTCTGGTTTGAAAAGCTGAGATGGAGCAACGTCACAAAATCTGACGTCATTGTGTACTTTCAGCCCAAGTATGGGCATGGTCGAACATGCTGACCTAGACTGTTTCGAGCGAATCTCGACATATATATTCATGACATAAGCTAATTTAATCCAATCACTGCACTGTAGTATGCATAAGATTATAATTGCAGTATTATGCATTAAGAAGTATCACTTCTCTCACCTTGGTCTCTTGTCATTCAGAGACATATCGTTGGTGTTCCTTTCCTCAGTGCTCCAACACAATGTGTTTTCCTGAGATGCGACCAGAGCAGAGGTTTGTGTGCATGTGAATTGTTTTGCTGTAATCTACCAGCACAAATGAAAAATATGTTTGCGTGAGATCGCATTACAGCGGAGAATTCAAATGTCACTAAAGTACGGCTCATTTACCTCTGCCTGCTCTAGCTGCGTTCAAACACGCGAGCCGTAGGCTGTTTCCTTCAGCACAGCACGTGTGTTTGTATTTTGCTCGCGATGCGGTCAGAACTTAAGTTTGAATACACTTTAACGTTAACCTAGAAAAATGTGGGCTATTCAAGTGTTTGTGCGGAGTGTGAAAGGTAAATAGTAGCGCTTGCTGCAAGACAGCTAATATGGAGGCGCCGGTGCGATCATTTGCACTTAAAATACTCCATTTTTGGTCATACAGATAAGAGTAATACATATTTGGAATCTGTGAAGAGTCTACTTTTTGTTGCGTGCCCTCACAACAACAAGAAAACATTGTGTTTTTGTAAAATAATGAAAGCAAACAGGGTGCATTCTGCCATCTCTCTCTGTGAATTGTGAACTGAGAGCGCAAAAAAAGAAAGAAGAAGAAAGAACCGAAACTCCATGTAAACTTGTTTCACATACTTGAAAAATATATCTATAGAAAATGAAATGTCTACTTTTAAATGAACCAATTGAAATGGAAAATAAATATTCTTTGGTTATGTAATCCATATGAAATGTGCATGTAGGCGTGTCGACTTCTGTGGAGATGATGAGTCAGCAGCGTTAACTTCATCACTCCAGCCGATAATACAGAAAACAACAGTTTATCAATTAATTATTAAATGTTAAAGCAGTCTCCTTGCTGTTTTTTCCTGACGCATTCATAATCATTACTTCTGCCGGTGTGCTGTGGCAAGCATTATGCGTGCGCTTGATTAGGCTATGTAGGCATTAAAGGATATTATTATGATTTTATATGGTTTATTAATAAACGTGTGATTAGTCGACTAATGCTTAAAAAGAACGACTACTAGTTGACCAGAAAAATCTTTAGACGAGGGCAGCCCTAGCGTGACCAGTGTAGCCTAATTCCTGAAGCAAATGACTCTTTTAAGCCGGTTCTTTTCATGAATTTCAAAAAGACAAGTTACCAATTTGAATCAGTCTCAAAGACTGCAATGCTGTAAAATTTACATTTGGAAAGAGATCATTTATTTTATATGTAAGCAAAATGGGCAATACACTAAATGAATAAGAATCCAATTAAATCTGAAGAGCTTGTGAATCAGAATCCCGATACCATGGTAAAGAATGATTACCGTATGCAAATACTATAAAATTTACGTAGTACTCCAAGGGGCTTAAACAAATACAGTACCATGGTACTGAGCTTCCTGTCTAAAAGAATAAGGAACTATCTCTATTCTGTCTTTATACAGTGACTGAATGTTGAGTCAGTATAACATTAGCATAGAAATGCCTCAACTGGGTTCTTACAAAACTTTTCTCACATGTCAATCAGACACTGGCGATATCATAAAGCAAACTGTGAACCGAACAAAAGCTGCACAGCTCGCTGGCTTGGAACAGCCATGCAGAATTCAGTGAGTTTGTCTTTCATAAATTTCGAATTACTTCATACATCTCCAAATTCAACAATAGTTCTTTCTGAAGAGCCTGGAGTTAAAAGCTTCGTTTTCAAAGGTTTTACATCATGCATGATCTACAGAGAAATACAGCCTAAATGGGGCAGTGGGGCACATCTGAGGAAGTATCCCACAGAGTCAGAATGTGAGATTATCATCAGAGTAATCCTACAAAACACAAGAGCACACAAGCATAAAGACTAAACGTACGTACACACACACACACACACACACACACACACACACACACACACACACACACACACACACACACACACACACAGAGTCAATATCCATGCAGCTCCAGTTTCATGTGGATGTTTATTGCAAATGGAACTGAGACTGTAATGCGATTTTGAAACAATATACTATACAGGCCCTATATTAATGAATCTCAGCACTTTTGATTCACAATCTCATATATACGCACAACATCTTGTAATCAGAGGGTTATGATCATTCGGGTAGGAGCAATTACTAGAATCATTTTTTGCACTTTTATGAGAACCCATTTGTGTCAGACACACTGCGGTGCGCACCTACACCATCACCATGTACGGAGTCATCTCTGGACCCATTTATGTTGTGAAATGTGTAAAGATTTCTTTCCGTGGATCTTGAAATTTTAACAGACAATATACACTAGCTATGTCATAGATTAAACTGAAAAATGCTTAAATTATTCACATTTCTTTCCATGTTTTGAAAATTCACCTCATGAGGGGATTTTCCTGAAAGAAATACCTTCCTAAGCCAGGGAAGATTTTATAATCCAAACCAAACACGCATACAAACACAGATAAGTGACAGCATTACTAATCCTTGTATAATATATACAATGCTAAGAAAGTTTCACACATATCAAACCTGTGTCCTTAAATCCGTAACTTTTTAAAAGTGGTGTAGAAATTGTGTTTGATAGAGTTCTGGCTTGGTCAGGATGGAAGAGAAAATCGTTTTATGGATTTAAACTTTATGGAATAAAGTTTTATGGTTTAGAAAATCATCGGTTGCTACTTACACTAGTGCTTAAAAGTATAGGATCATTCAATTTTTTTAAAAGTCTCTTATGTTCACCTCTACATTTATTTTAATCAAAAATAAAGTAACCTTGTGAAATGAAATTTATTCCTGCTGAATTTTCAGCATCATTACACCAGTGTTTTAATATGCTGATTTGGTGCTCAAGAAACATTTCTTATTATTATCAAAGTTGAAAAAGTACTGCTAATGATTATGCATTGTTTTCAGGATTGTTTGATGAATAGGAGTTCAAAAGAACAGCATTACTTGAAATGTACAAGTCTTTACTGTTCACTTTTGAGCCTTTAGAACAACTCCTAACCTTGACAATAATAACTGTAAAACAGGACAACTGTATGTGTAACCCACCTGTAAGGCTATCCGGTCTTGAAAGAACCATCCTCTCAAAGATGTCATAGGCCCGAGACCCAAAAGAAGAGTGAGTGCTGTCATATGCACGCGTATCATGCTTCCCCAGGGTTCCGTACTGCTGAGGCTGAGCGGTCATACCGGCCCGCAGGAGCGTCGGCGACCCAGACTCCGACCCCGTCCCGTTTCCATGCCGTCCCAAGTAGCTGGAGTGAACTGGTTCAGGGGCGTGGCTAGAGGAAGGAGGCAAGGTGGTGCCGGGAAATATGCTTGGTAGAGGACGGGGCTCTGAGACTATAGGCGAGCCATAGGGGCTTCCAAGGGAAGTACGCAGAGGCTGGCGAGATGCAGGTGGGGACGGGGTGTAGAGTGGGGATGGCGCTCGAGAGGGGACAGAGCTGACACGCCTCATGACACGCCCACTGCTGCCCACCTGAGAAACATATTACAAACAAACACTATAACCATCATTTGTACACACTACACTGTAATAATACAGTTATAAACGCCAAAATATTCAAAAAAACATTTAATTCTTAATAATACTAGAAGAATTAGGCATGTGATCAGCTAAGAACAAAAAATAAGGAAAACCTGAACCCCTATATGGGCATTTAGCCTCAAAATAAAAAGAGGTTAGTTCACCCAAAAATTTAAATTCTGTTATCAATTACTCACTCTCATGTTGTCTCAAAACCATAAGACTTTTGAGCATCTTCCAAACCAGGTATTTTAATAAAATCTGAGATATTCCTGTCCCTCCATTAAAAGTCTATACAAATGTTCATAAAGAGATTGTAAAATAAATCCTTATAAATCAAGCAGTTAAATCAAAGTCTTCTGAAGAGACGCATACGATCTCTTTATTAACGTTTTGAACTGTCAGAGTATAAGTGAATAGAAAGTGTTATGGGTTTGGAACGACATGAGGGAGAGTAAATGATGACAGAACTTTCATTTTTGGGTGAACTAACCCTTTAAGCACAAAATGTAATTTTGAAGAATGTTCATACAACAGCAAAAAGTCAAACCAATCTTGATATGATCCAACTTCACACAAAAATATGTGACCCTGGACCAAAAAAACAGTCATAAGTCACACAGGTATATTTGTAGCAATAGCCAACAATACATTGTATAGGTCAAAATTATCGATTTTTCTTTTATGCCAAAAATCATAAGGATATTAAGTAAAGATCATGTTCCATTAAGATATTTTGTACATTTCCTACTGTAAATATATCAAAAATGTATTTTTTGTGAGTGGATATGCACTGCTAAGGACTTCATTTGAACAACTTTAAAGGCGATTTTCCTCAATATTTTGTTTTTCTGCACCCTCAGATTCCAGATTTTCAAATAGTTGTATCTCGACCAAACATTGTCCCAACAAACCACACATCAATGGAAAGCTTATTCATTCAGCTTTCAAACCATGACTGGTTTTGTGGTCACATATTTAAAGCTTCTGAAACTCATTAATAAAAATGCTATGTTTCTTATAGCTAATAATATGTATAATATACTATAAAACACAACACACTGTATTAAATAAAAAATAATATTACATAAATTAATAGTATTTAATTTTAACAGTAAAATTACAATCATATGGCTGTCTTAAATGCTTTCCTTTCAAACGTTAAACCAGAGCTTTTATTTTGGCGAAAAACAACAGGAAGCTCATAAAGCTTCTTTTGTTGACAATAAATAATTAGCATTACAAATCTGCGGACTTGGTTGGCGCATGTTGCGTTTTCAAATACATGTTATAAACGACGCAAACTCACAGTTGCAGAGATCAAGCTCGTGTGGAGCAGCTTTTACAGCTCTGAAAACACCGGAAACGTGTAACAAACAGGACACCACTCTTCACTCTGAAACATGCTAACTATATAACTCTGTAAACCACATGCTTTGCCATTTGATAATCGCACCGACTGGCGAGAAACACCGTATCGTATTCCATACAACTTGAATTTACTAGCATTTGCCGCTTAGCGAGTGTTAATTTTAGATCCTGTCCGATATGCCAAGAGTGTCCTGCATACATCCCCTAGATGGCGCCGCTCGCTCTTGCAGTGCTGTCGGAAGCATTCCGTGAATGAGAAGTATTTGAAAACGCAGAGTTTAGTTTGTTTAAGGCTATTTCGCGATTCACGTGCGTCATACTTCTCAAGAAGTATGCGGAAATCCGCATAAACATGGAAAAACCGCCTCCCTGATCAAATATCATCCAGAACTAATGACATTCGAAAAAGCGAAAATAACATGCAAAGTTAAATCAAGCAGTTTATTTGAATGTTTATACCTGTGCTGAGGCCTGTCCTTCAGCCCTAGAACTCATGGCAAAGGTGGGGCTCCCACTGGGGGCGGAGCTTGTCGACTGAGACCTCCCTTCTGATCGTCTGGGCGTCACTGTGTTACTATAGTAACCACTCACCTCCTGATATCCACTGTCCGAATAGGAATTCATTTGAGTCGAGCTGCGTGAGTTTGCCGCAGACCCTGAGCAAAGGACACAGCAAGAAAAGGCAAACCAGAAAAATACTGAGACAGGCAAAAGATTTTCTGTTCAGAAATGGTAAAACATTTGGATTGCTAGGTTAAATATGAATCTGTGGCCTGTTGTCGATTACCACAACAAATAGTGACGACTTGTAAAGATGTAAAATGAATGAGAAAAATATACTTTGGTACTAAGGCAATACTAAAATTAAACATGTTATGATACCAGTTTTACTGTAGTATCGTTCTTATACAGTTGCATTATGTAAACAGTGGCTCATAAATGAAGCATAACTGTTGTTAAATGTGACATAAAAGTTATTTGGCTAGTATTAGCATTGCTGTTCTTCGTGTACCGATACAATAATGGTCTTACAAGCTGTACTGCCATCTATCGACGTGGTTCAGCACGATCTTTTAAGTTTATGTAAATTACACGGGTACTTGTGAGTTAGAGAGCGGTCTGCACAATAATTAATTCCCTTAACTTACCTGTCCAAAATATGATCTTTCCATCTTGTATACGCCTTATTGATGCTTTTTTGTCTTTGTCAGTCTTGCTGTCTTCTGGCTTTTCTACTTTTTCAGTCGTACAGGTACTGATTCTCCTTTTGGACTGTAATAAGCGTGTTTCATTGTTTTATTTTCGCATTCGTCTCACCAAACAACGCTACCAGCGCAGCCAATGAGCGTGAAGATTCTCTCCGACGTTTACTGAAACACCGCGAAACATTCAAGATGGCGGAATCGACAGGGGCGGCCCGCAACATGTATGATTAAAACACTTTTTATTTATTTTATTTTATATATACACTTTTTATATTATTAAAGTAATTATGAGTACAGTCTTCGTCTTATGTCAATGTACATCATTGAATGGCTTTTCACAAAAAATACAGCTAATGTCTTAATGTCTATAACTTACTTTTAAAGGGTTAGTTCACCCAAAAATTAAAATTCTGTCATTAATTACTCACCCTCATGCCGCTCCACACCCGTAAGACTCGGAACACAAATTAAGATATTTTAGTTGAAATCCAATGGCTCCGTGAGGCCTGCATAGCTAGCAATGACATTTCCTCTCTCAAGATCCATTAATGTACTAAAAACATATCTACAGTACAGTGGTTCAATATTAATATTATAAAGCGACGAGAATATTTTTGGTGCAGCAAAAAAATATAACAACTTGTATAGAAATGTCTGATTTCAAAACACTGCTTCAGGAAGCTTCTGAGCGTTAATCAGCGTGTCGAATCATGATTCGGATTGCTCATCAAACTGCTGAAATCACGTGACTTTGGCGCTCCAAACCACTGATTTGATACACTGATTCATAATGCTCCGATGCTTCCTGAAGCAGTGTTTTGAAATTGGCCATCATTATATAAGTCGTTATTTTATAATATTAATATTGAACCACTATACTCACATGAACTGATTTAGATATGTTTTTAGTACATTAATGGATTTTGAGAGAGGAAATGTCATTGCTGGCTATTCAGGCCTCACGGAGCCATCGGATTTCATCAAAAATATCTTAATTTGCATTCCAAAGATTAACAAAGATCTTACGGGTGTGGAACAGCATGAGGGTGAGTAATAAATGACAGAATTTTCATTTTTGGGTGAACTAACCCTTTAATATGAGCACCAAACTTGAATCAAACATCAGAGAAAAATAATCACTGCTTATTTGTAGTTTAAAACGGACTGTTTAGTCGCATAATTATTTGAAAATATTGAAAAGTAATGTTTACCTAATTGAAAAATAATTGAAAGCTGCAGGCCATTGTTTTAATTTAATTTGTTAATATTCATGTTTAATTATTTAAATAAACAAGTATGCTTATAAGTTTTTGAAGTAATAGTTGTTAGTTTTCACTTGAAAGCCCTACAGTAATGCTCTTACAAGATCAGCTGGCAGTGCCAAAATCATAGTATTTTAAGTATAGCCATAACAATTAAACATTACAAATGTTTCCTGGCCAAACAGCAGCCGTAACATGATGCAATGATACCATGAAGAAAATGGTATTTACACCAAGGCCATAACCATGTCTTGAACATTTTTTTATAATGTATAAAGGAATAGAACAGTGAAGGAAAGGGTAGGTCTAATTCTAGTAGGGAAGTATTTGTATGCCTAATATGTTGAAAACGAATATGTAAAACAGTTACCAAATATTAAATGTTTTGCTACTTCCATCTTACCTCGCTCCCTTTCAACGTTAAAATGGAAGCTTCGCAGTTTGCACTGAATTTGCGCTTCCGCTTAAACCCCGCCTACTTTGATTTAATTGGCCATCTCAGTCACTTTGTTGACAAGTGCTGTTACACTGCTGAGGCAGACCAGCCTAATAAAAACCAGACCAGCCAAAGTATCTAAAAGAATGCCATGGTACTACCTACTCCAATCCTTCAACCAGATAAAATAAAAAGTAAACCTGGTTACTTTTGTTTGACATACTGTATGAACAGTAATAAGACTTATAATAATACGATTTTTTTGCATGGAAAAAAACTTTATAAACGTCAGTATTACATCAGTAACACAACCAGACTTTCATCCACAGCAGTCCACCAGCATAATTAGCTTATGAAATGTAAGTGCAACCTAGCTAGGTTTCCACTGTAGGAGCACAAACACTTTTTACTTTTACTTAGCATAATAATAAGAAGAAGGGTTTCTCAAGCAGCAAATCGGCATATTAGAAGGATTTCTGAAGAATCATGTGACACTGAAGATTGTACTTCATCTACAAACTTTCTAACAGTAGTGTATAAATTGTGAGACAACACTGTTTTCTGTGGTAATCAACAGCAGGCCACATACGCTAGAGAAGCAGGCTGCAGATGCTTCCCATAGATCTTTAGTTGTGTTTAATTTGGAATATTCCATTAAGGCATCAGTATTAGTGTAAATTGTTCACACAGAGGTACCAAAAAGCAATATGGAGAGTGAATGAACAGACCCTCACTTTCACGCAGGGAGATCTGTTCCAATTCAGGGGAGTAAAGCGGACCCTGACCTCTGACCCCAAATGTGGGCGAGGGGCAACCATCCGACGGCTTAGACACACCTGCACCTGAGGATTCTGGTTACCAAAGGGTTAACACACGGTGAGCAGGTTTAGGTATTTCAGTAAAAGAATGATCAAGATAACAGATACCTTCATCCCATACATACTTAACCTCATTAACCTCAAATGTTCCATCACTTACCCAATTTTAAAGACGACGACAGATTATTTAAAATGCTTTCAGTCTTTTTGACAGATAAAAAATAAGGTATCTTGTCTATTGTGTTTCAAACATTCTGAAAATAAGGGACAACAATAGGAATTAGAACTTAAGAAAAAGTTAAATATTTTAGCTGCTCTATGATAATTATGGAAGCTCGTTTCTGCAATGAAATAAAAATAAAAAAGGGAATTGTGACTTTTAATCTCATAATTTTGACTTTTTTTTCCTCAGAATTGCGAGATATAAACTCACAGTTGAGTTATAAAGTCAGAATTGCATGATATAAACTCACAATTGCAAGACAAAAGTCAAAATTACGAGGTTATATCTCGCAATTCTGACTTTATAACTCACAACTGTGAGTTTAAATCTTGACTTTAAATCTGACTTTTTCTCAGAATTGTGAGATATAAACTCATAATTGTGTGCTTATAATGTCCAATTCTGAGGGGGAAGAAGACAGACGTTTTTTTTACGACGTGTTTATATTTCACAATGACACAATTGCATGTTATAAAGTCAGAATTGTGAGATATAAACTCACATTTCAGAGAAGAAAAGTCAGAATTGCGTGATAAAAACTCACAATTGTGTGAAAAAAGTCAGAATTGCGACTTTATATCTTGCAATTTTAGTGACGGAAACAAGCTTCCATAGATAGCAGACCACGAGAGAAGCGAGTGAGGATTTGGGGATGGAAAGAGATTCTAAGTGTAGTTCAGTGGAATAATTCATGGGATGTTGTTCATTATATTGGGTGAGCAGATCACAAGACCTCAGTGTCTGTTGTCTTATTCAGAGCAGAATAAAAAGAAAATGTCCAGAAGCCGCAACAACACAGTGCTTGGTAAGACTAAAAGAGCTCTTGCCGCAGTTTTTGATTAAAAGTATTACAATATTATACTGAGCAATGATATTAAATTGGACTTTTATAGGAAATGTTTTGGTGACTGAAGTCACCAAACTCATCATCAATGACTTTAGTTTTATTAATGGAGCATGACTGGACTGATTAGTTACAGTGCAACTTTAGCATACTGTAACTACAGCAAGAACATAATACACTGTACTATTAGGTAGGGTCAATTCACCAAATTTAGCATAATGTCCTCTAAATGCTTTAGAGTACAAAAATCAGCCAGCTCAACCATCTAATAGTGTACCAGGCAAGACTATGTGATGTGCTGTACGTATGTGACCGCAGAGCTGTCTAAAATGTCATTGTTATGCTTACTTGTATTTACAACAGTTGACAAAGGAAAATAGCAAGCATGAAGAGAAATAGACAACAATACCTGCAGATCTCCACAGAAGAGACTTCTCAGAGGAGCTGGGGAAAAAATGAAGACATGAGAAAATATGAAATGAGAGGAGGACAAAGACATACACAGTAGTGCACAACGTACCTGGGGCATTTTATGAAATGAGTGCCTTTTTCTGTTTGGTAAGTTATTTTAAAAATTGTGTTTAAGTGTTAATAAATTGTGCCATCTCAAGTATAATTAAAGGTACAATTTGTGATATTTTTTTCCGATAGAGGTCGCTAGAAGCCTATTCAAAACAAAGGCGTAGTTTGATGACGCCAAGTTTTAGAGCGGAAACTTGGGACATGTGGTCTCTAACTCAACGGACGGTGCAAAAGAATAGGGATTGGAGTCTGGAAGAACTCATGTTCGTGGATGCGATTATTAACGTTACTGTAGTATGAAGCAGAGCAGGACCGAGTGTTGCGGGAGCTAAACGAGGAGCTGGAGCGATTGATCAACACACGCCTCACGAGCAGCGGGACTTTTATTATGAAACAGTCACCGGCGCCGCTTCCGCTTTTCCGGTCATGAGTTTACGGGAGCTGTCCTAGAACAGAACCAGCGGCAGATGGTAAACAGTAATTATGTTCCATAAATAAGTAACACAATCCACCATAAAACGTGCAAGAAGTAAATAAGGAACTGCTTGAAGCAAGCTAGTGGTTTGCTGGACGCTAGACACTACTTCCGCATTTGTCCACGGCACTGTTGTCATGTGGTTTCTACGTCAGTAAAGGCGGTAACAAAGGTAACTGACGTCATTGACAGGCGACTGCACTGCCCCGTGTCACTGTTTAGAATGGGAATTTTCTCATGATTTACAAGTAGTTGAAAACATTAGAGATATTGTTTGTAATCAGCTGGACAAAATATATAACACTAGCCTAGTGGTTTTTGGATATTTTACTGCAAAAATTTTACATATTGTACCTTTAATTAATTTTAATACATGTATAATTATGGCTTCAGAAAAGTAAGAGTGTTGACATTTTTACAATTCAGTTTGAAATCTTGTGCTCTAATTCAACGGTTGTGAAGCTACAAGATGTTTATTAGAGAGACAATTTTATACTGATATTTCATTGAGTAGTTTGGTTACAGTATGTTCACTTACTTGTACTTACAGTGTACTTATAAGGTAACTACATGGGTTAAGGTTAGGTTTAGGTGTAGGTTCAGGTTTAGTACCTAATTATTACCCAGTTATTGTAATTATTGCATTAAGTACATAGAATGTACATGTGGAACAGGACTGTAAAATAAAGTGCTTCTCTGCTGGTAAAGCATGATAATAAGTGTGTTCCAATGTCTAATTTTCACTCTTCACATCTCAAACAACACAAGGCTACTAGTGTATCTACAGAGGTGGCAGCCAATGAGTGTGAGGTTCTCTTTGATGTTCACTGAAACACCACGGATCACGTCATTTCAACATGGAAAAATACAGTGAGGTGGGTGAGCTGTACCATACATAATTAAACACTTTTTATAGAAAACTATAATAAGTACAGTACAGCCTCCATCTCATGTGATTGTACACCATTCAGATTACTCTTCACAAAAACACAATTTATTTCTTAAAATGTTAAACTTATTAAACTGACACCAAACTACTGAATGCATCTTTAACTTATTCTTGAAGATTTAAAGATATATTAAATTAAAAGATAGGATAGTTCACCCAAAAAAGAAAATTATCCCATGATTTACTCACCCTCAAGCCATCCTAAGTGTATATGACTATCTTCTTTCAGACAAACACAATCGGAAATATATTTATAAAATATCCTGTCTCTTCCAAGCTTTGTATGGTAATGTATGGTGCTCAAAATTTTGAAGCCCAAAAAAGTGCATCCATCCATCATAGAAATAATCCATACGGCTCCAGGGGGTTAATAAAAGCCTTCTGAAGCAAAGCGATGCATTTTTGAAAGAAAAATATCCATATTTAAAACTTTATTAACTAAAATAACTAGCTTCCGGCTGTACTCATCGATTTGCGTCGGAAGAGTGACCTCTGACCCGATGCATGATGTAATGACGAACACAGAAGCGCAGAGGATAGAGCAAAACAAGTCTAAAACGAGAATTTTTAATGAAAAATGTTGAAGGATTTCGAGAGAAGAGGATCTTGAGTTTGTTGGCCAGCCCTATGTGTTTAAACCGCGAGAGGCATCCAAGCTTATACTCCTACATAGGGTTGGGAACCGAGAACCGGTTCTCATCCGGAACCGGTAGTGTTTTTTGAAAAGAACCGGAACCGTGCAAGATTTCTAAGTTTCGGTTCCGAAAACGGTTCTGGTGTGATGGGTGGTCGAAGTGCGGGGAGCGTATCCTTTCATAGAGACGTCTCACATCATGAATATTATAGCAATGAATGCATTGAAAAGCCCTCGCGTGGCGCTACTCATATACGCAAGATTTCAATAGAGAGAGAGAGAGAGAGAGAGACGTGCCCAAACCTGCACGATTAATCTTTAAAAGATCGCGTTCTCGATTTCATCACCCACATGATCGCCCCTGTATATTAAACCTTTGACAAAAGTAAAATCGCGACATTCAAACCTGCGTTTTTTTGTGCCGTTGATCTGAAGAGAGTTGTAATGTCATGTGTATATAAACAGCTTCACAAACAGTCTTTTCAAAAGCACAGTAGGCTATCATTATTTCTGTGTGACAAATTTGTTTAATTATTTTAATGGAACCGGAACCGGAATCGTTAGGCAGAACTGGAATCGGAACTGGAACCGGAAAATTTCTCACGATTCCCAACCCTACTCCTACATCATACATCGTGCCAGGATATTTTGAAATATACCTTTGATTGTGTTCGTCTGAAAGAAGATAGTCATATACACTTAAGATGGCTTGAGGGTGAATAAATCATGGGATAATTTTAATTTTTGGGTGAACTATCCCTTTAAATAAGTAAACTTTTTGTTTGTTGCTTTTAAGTGCTCGTATTATGCTTTTTTGGATATAACCTTTCCTTTCGTGTAGTGTATAATATAGCCGTCTATGAATGTAAATGGTTTTAAAGATCAAAGTGCACGATAAATGGAGGTATTATATCACTCAAGTACTGAGGAAGCCTCCGTAGCTGAAATTCAGAAATGGTACTGGACGTTTGGTCCCGCTCTAAGAACAATCACAACAGACTGGGCCATCTGACCAATGAGAGCAGAGCAGCCACTCGAAAAGGAGGGGTTTAGAGAGACTGGATCCTTTAACAAACCATTTCAGACACTGTGAAAAAAGAGGTGATGAAAGTGTTTTTGACCGTGGATGCACTTAAAGGGATAGTTCACCCAAAAATTAAAATTTGATGTTTATCTGCTTACCCCCAGTGCATCCAAGATGTAGGTGACTTTTTTTCTTCAGTCGAACGCAAATTATGATTTTTAACTGCAACCGTTGCCGTATGTCAGTCAAATAATAGCAGTGATTGGGAACTTCAACTATAACAGTAAATAAAACTTGCTTAGACAAATCAAAATTAAACCCTGCGGCTCGTGACGACACATTGATGTCCTAAGACACGAAACGATCGGTTTGTGCGAGAAACCGAACAGTATTTATATAATTTTTACCTCTAATACACCACTATGTCCAACTTCGTTCAGCTTCCTGTTAGTGAGGTCAAATAACGCATTGTGATGACGGAAGTGATGTCTCGCCCATATACTTCAATGAGCACGAGACATCACTTCCGTTGTCAGAGCACGATCAGACCTCACTAACCGGAAGTTGAACGAAGTTGGACATAGTGGTGTATTAGAGGTAAAAAATGATATAAATACTGTTCGGTTTCTCGCACAAACCGATCGTTTCGTCTCTTAGGACATCAATGTGTCGTCACGAGCCGCAGGGTTTAATTTGGATTTGTCTATGGAAGTTTTTTCGACTCTTATTGTTCAAGTTCCCAATCACTGCTATTATTTGACTGACAGACGGCAGCGGTTGCAGTTAAAAATCATAATTTGCGTTCGACTGAAGAAAAAAAGTCCTCTACATCTTGGATGCACTGGGGGTAAGCAGATTTTCATTTTTGGGTGAACTATCCCTTTAATAATAGGGGCAATTGAAAAAATTAGAAACCTGGAAACAGCCTCTCTTTTAAATAATACATTTAACTAAAATCTAAAAGCTAGTTTGTTGTCTTTACTTTCTTTATATAATGCACAAATATGTTCATGCATTTTCATGCATATGGCATTTGGCCCAAACGGCATCCTCATGGCAAAAAACCATAAAAAATTATTTTAAAAAATGCTATTGTTTTGTTGGTCTGTTATTCTGTTGGCATTAGCTATTTATATTTATAGTTATTTTTCACGCTTATGCTTATGAGAGACACAAATGGCATCCGTTTTGTAGAATGACCCATCTCATCTTCCAACAAGTAAATGAAAAGCAAGAAGATCTGCTCCATTTGCTTGGCATTAGAAAACCAATAGCAGTGAACATCAATCACATTCTTAGTCTACTGACTGTCACGTTCATCTCTCTGACAGAAATTTTAAAATCCAGTTGGGTTAAACACAAGAAATGATCCTACTTGTGCATTTGTAGGAACTGAAAAAGAGAGAGAATGGTGGGATTTAGAATATTAGAAGTTCAGGCTGAATAAACGTCAGAATGTAGACGCCACTGTCTTAAAGCAGCAGACGAGTGTCTGCTAATGCCTGCCAAAATGTGTAACTGTCTGTAGAGGAGGGGTCAAAGGACACCGGTCATCAGGGTACAGTGACAGCTGAAGGGGGACAGCAGGAATGCCACATAGAGAAAGGTTAAAGGTAATGGGTTGCAGGGGCATGGTAGCAAGAGTGCACACATGGACCTTCTTCGAGCAAAAGGAAAAAATGTCCTGTATACTGCGGCAAAACAGCACAAGCCATCTGAAAAAACAGAACAGCAGACACTCCTTCACAGATGAGGAGAACAAACAAGGCAGCTGACATGTGCTTGCACACACACAGTCACAAAGAGTTCAATGTGGCAAAGCAAGGGATGAGTAAGAACTACTGCAGTTTGACCAGATTGTAAATAAATCTTCCTTAAGTGATGGCTGTAGCAAACAACTCTGATTTATCAGGAGCACTCTTTCCATGACAGTCATTAAACGAGAAACTTTCACAATACCCCTAAAGCTTGAATGTGTTTAGTGTAAATTGACAAACACCCACTTTCCATAAAAGTAATTATTCAGTGTGGAAAGAGAGATGACAGTTTGTGCATCACTGCACACTTGTCCTTCATACTGTCACACACCATGAGAAATACAGAGCAGTGAGTGCTGTGTTCCTGTATAGTACAGTATGTACGCAGACAACATATACCGTGCAGTTTAATGTGTTTTTCACGTGTCGGCAGGGGCGTAAGAGCGATCCATTAAGTGGGGGGTGGAGCGAGGGGGGTTAAATGCGTGGTTGCCACGGATACACTCATATGAGATACATTTGAAAGCTTAAAACATCAGAAGTTTAATAATTAAGCCTAAAACCTCCTTGTGACAATTAAGTAAAAATGCATATTCTGGTTGTTTATGGCATGAATAATAATTCTCTTAAAGGATTAGTTCACTTTTGAATTAACATTTCCTGATAATTTACTCACCCCCATGTCATCCAAGATGTTTATGTCTTTCTTTCTTCAGTCAAAAAGAAATGAAGGTTTTTGAGGAAAACGTTCCAGGATTTTTCTCCATATAGTGGACTTCACTGGGGTTCAACGGGTTGAAGGTCCAAAAGTCAGTTTCAGTGCAGCTTCAAAGAGCTCTACATGATCCCAGACGAGGAATAAGAATCTTATCTAGTGAAACGATTGGTCATTTTCTCAAAAAAATACAATTTATATACTTGTTAACCACAAATGATCTTTGTTTTACCTTTTTTTGTAAAGGAGGTTTGACTTAGTCTTTGCACATTCGCTTTGTAGACACTGGATCACTTTTGCCTACATCATGCGTGACCTTTCCAACGTGATTACGTAATGCACGGTGCATCGCAGAGCAGTGCAAGATGAGCATTAGTGGTTAAAAAGTATATTCGTTTCGCTAGTTAAGACTCCTCGTCTGGGATCATGTAGAGCTCTTTGAAGCTGCACTGAAATTGACATTTGGACCTTCAACCTGTTGAACCCCAGTGAAGTCCACTATATGGAGAAAAATCCTGGAATGTTTTCCTCAAAAATCATCATTTCTTTTCAACTAAAGAAAGAAAGACATAAACATCTTGGATGACATGGGGGTGAGTAAATTATCAGGAAATTTGAATTCTGAAGTGAACTAATCGTTTAAGTGACATTAACCGTGACTGATTAGTATAAAGGTGAATGCTGGTAGGTGAGCAGTGAGCATTAGCCGTAAATACAGGATTTAATATATACAGCTTGTTGTATATATAAAATTATCCATTTGCTCAGTATCCTCCTTTTTGTTCTTGTGTTTAAGGCAGAAAGACCCTGGACATTCAGCCTTAAACATCTGCTTTTGTGTACCATTAAAAAGAAACATCAAATGATGTGTAAGGTGTGTAAAAAGACAGTTTTCATTTCCTTCAGTACCATAACTGCCAACTATTAAGCCGTTAAAACCCGCATCAGCAACAGTGATCAAATATTTACAAACATGTGCATGTTTAGAAGAGAAAAACATGCTGAGCAGGCCTCATGGTAATAATGAAAAAGCAGTACAGATGTTCTTTTCATAAATATATTCTGCCATCATAACTTGTATGACAAGACTAGCATGTATGACTGATGTATGAAGTCACTGATGTTAAACCTGGTTAATGCGTCTCAAGGCGCCATATTTTAATGTCTATGAATACAAATTAGCTTCAAGAACAACAGCAAAATGGAAGACTCTCTGTGAATATCCAAAACACAGAGCTATTGTGAGGTGTGAAAAAGCCATATGGGTTACTTTTATGATACTTTTAAGGTGGGCATACACTGTGTGAGTCCGGACACTCAGGAAGCCGTGAGCCATTGCACGCGTTACGAGTCAGTTAACATGATAATTGTGTCAAAGCAGCTGGTACACGACACGACTGTACTGCACGGCGAGCCGGGGGCAATCATGTGAGCTTTCGCGCTAAACACAGAGACTGGAGATTTCAATGTTGCTGTTATAGCTTTGGATAGAAAAAAGAAAGAAAATAATTTTAAAAAAGTGTGAAAAGCATAGAACAGTTTCAACAAAAACAACTAGAGAGAGTATAAATGTGTGTGTGTGTGTGTGTGTGTGTGTGTGTGTGGCACTGGGCAATAATAATATTCATAGATCTAGCCTATGTGACGTGGTTGTGCATGATTTGGAAATAGTGGACAGCCTATACACTGGTCAAAATCAATACATGTGCTATCTGATTCATAAAAACGATTGCATTTACACTTGGCCACATAAATGTGTCTCCGCAAAACGGATATAAATCCGATCTTCAATTCCCGCACTATATGCAGATTTCATGGAGTTCACGTCACCGAAAGCAACAAATATGAGCTGCATTTTTTTGATCATCAGCTAATTTAAAAATCAAAGACAGCAATAGGAGAGAGCATGGCAACAGCACTGGTAAGATCATTTAGTCTAATTACTTTTAATGAAGATGATTGTGTTTTGAGCACCTGCTACTTACTTTCATTTTGATTTGCGGCAGTTTGCGCGTTGACTTGCTGAATAGATACTCAGCTATTCTAATGCAGCGATGCGTGCTGCAGAAGCGCTGTCATATCTGGCTATAACATGTTATTTAGCCAATAACACGCCCTCACACGTTTATTTTTTAGTATTTTTGGGAG
This sequence comes from Chanodichthys erythropterus, assembly GCF_024489055.1. Lineage (NCBI taxonomy): Eukaryota > Metazoa > Chordata > Actinopteri > Cypriniformes > Xenocyprididae > Chanodichthys > Chanodichthys erythropterus. The sequence continues at coordinate 4,370,455 of NC_090241.1, read as the reverse complement.
GAGTTAAATTTACATATGTGGTTTCAACAACCAGATGCATTTAGACCTGTTCAGTTTTGACTGGAATGCGTCCCAGACCACCTCCTGAAGTGGTTTGAGCGATCAGATTTAAATCCGTCTCGTAGAGCATTTAGACATTGTCTTTTCACGATCGCATAGCTATCCAATCAGAGAAAATGCACAAAGTGACCAGGTGTAAACAGGCCCTAACATTATCGGGAGTACTCGGCTCGGCTCGTAATTCTTCTCACACAATGCGAGCCGCAACCATACGAGCATCAACAATTTCCACGTGACTTCCATCATAACCTGAAAGAAAAAAAACGCCCGCAAGCTCGTACGGCAGCAAAAATGACGCATGGCTTTACTTTCAAATGAAAAAAAAAAAACATTTGGAACAATTTGGAAATCAAGAATTTTTCTTTTTGAATGACATATTCCTTTAAATCATGAGTTATTCCTTCAAATCCCACTCACAGAACACAGAGCACATGAATTTAGGTTTTATCATTTTTCAAAGCTGCCTCTTACCTGTCACTCGCAGCACCTGGAGACTCCGCCCCCAACCTGCATCGCTCCAGCTGATTGGCCACAATCTGTCTCTCTTCTTCGAGTTCTCTGGTAAGCCGTTCGAACTGGAGCTCCTTCAGAAAGACAGGAGGGACAAAAGTGTCACCATCACTGTCTTCTATCATCAAAAACAAATCCATAACGTGAAGGCAGTACACACTTCATACCCGTTTCCAGTTACAATGTTAATTTAGCGTCAAAATGCATCATCTTTTAAATCCCATTTCTTTTCAGCTTCCATCCTGTCTCGCTGCTCTTTGCTTCTGAATCTGTGGCCTCTTCCCCTCGTCGTGTTCTGTCTCTGAAACCTCGGTCCCTATGTGCGTGTGTGTGTGTGTGCAATGCATGCGTGTTTGTTTATGTGTGTGTGTGCGGAAGGCGAGAAGGCTGCACTGTTGGCCTGCCTCTCTCTGATAGAGACAGACTCGTTGATGCAGCTGCCCTTAAAGGAGACACACACTGCTGCTGTATTGGTTATGGTGTTCTGAGGAGAAGAAATATCACTGTTGTGTCACCCCGTATTTTCATGATTGCCTGCCATTGTTACATTGCAACGAAACAATTCTGGAGCATTGTATCTGCTCTGAAATAGATATTAAATTCAGAAAGTATTGCATGTATCAAGCCGCTAGAAGAGGTTGCAATTAATGTAGCCAATGAATAGGAGAGATTATTGAGTGTTGTTCTCCTGGTGAGATAAGTCAGGCAATGGCTATCTGCCTTGTGCCATGCTGTGAGCTACCAGCTGTACCAGGCATCTTCTATTCAACCTATTGTTCAGAGTGACAATACTTGCCTATGTCCTGATTCTGTCCTAGAGGAGCACAAAGAAAAGACAAGACTTGACCACACAAATCACTGCACTCTCACACACACACAAAGCAATGAAATCCATGCTGCAGTTTCTGGTGTCCTGGTGAAACACGTTAAGCCTGGCAATGGGTCAATCGGTTAACGGAGATTCGCAGCATTAATGAACGCTATCAGCACTAACAAGGTTTGTAATGATTAAGCTAACAGTTTAATTAGTAATTTTCATGACACTGAGCGGTGAGACAGATTTGAAGGCTGAAGCATCAGACCTGATGCGAGAAAACGTAAATAAGAATTTTGTTCTTAAAGGGATAGTTCACCCAAAAATGAAAATTTGATGTTTATCTGCTTACCCCCAGCGCATCCAAGATGTAGGTGACTTTGTTTCTTCAGTAGAACACAAATTATGATTTTTAACTGCAACCGCTGCCGTTTGTCAGTCAAATAATGCTAGTGAATGGTAACACAATTTATAAGAGTCAAAAAACATGCACAGACAAATCCAAATTAAACCCTGCGGCTCGTGACGACACATTGATGTCCTAAGACACGAAACGATCGGTTTGTGCGAGAAACCAAACATTATTTATATCATTTTTACCTCTAATACACCACTATGTCCAACTGCATTCAGCATTCGTTTAGTGAGGTCTGATCGCGCTCTGACAACGGCAGTGATGTCTGGCAATCATTGAAGTATAAGCGCGAGACATCACTTCTGTTGTTAGAACGGACATAGTGGTGTTTTAGAGGTAAAAATGATATAAATAATGTTCGGTTTCTCGCACAAACCGATCATTTCCTGTCTTAGGACATCAATGTGTCGTCACGAGCCGCAGGGTTTAATTTGGATTTGTCTGTGCATGTTTTTTGATGTTTGTTGTTTTACTGAAGAAACAAAGTCACCTACATCTTGGATGCACTGGGGGTAAGCAGATGAACAGTGAACTATCCCTTTAACAAAACTTGCCTGGTAAATATATATATATATATATATATATATCTATATATATATATATATATATTTTATATATATATATATATTTTATATACAGTGGCATGAAAAAGTATGTGAACCCCTTGCAGAATCTGTGAAAATGAGAATTATTATTTTAATAAAATAAGAGGGATAATAAAAAATGCATGTTATTTTTTGTTTAGGACTGTCCTGAGTAAGATATTTTACATAAAAGATGTTTGCATTTAGTTCACAAGACAAAATCATAGCTGAATTTATTAAAATAACCCCATTAATAAGTATGTGAAGCATTGATTCTCAATACTGTGTGTGGTTACCTGATGATCCACGACTGTTTTTTTTTTTATGTTTTGTGATGGTTGTTCATGAGTCTCTTGTTTGTCCTGAGCAGTTAAACTGAGCTCTGTTCTTCAGAAAAAACCTCCAGCTCCTGCACATTCATCAGTTTTCAAGCATTTTTGCATATTTGAACCCTTTCCGAGGGGTGAAAACTTTTGAATTCAAATATCAAGGTAAATTGTACTGAATTTTTCTGCCGGGAAACATGCAAGTGTATTCTGTTGGTTCCGAAGGGCAGTACTAAATGAAAAACAATGATATTTAAACAAAATAAGAAAAATTGTGACATCTTCATCCTGTTCAAAAGTTTTCACCCCTCGACTCTTAATGCATCGTGTTTCCTTCTGGAGCATCAGTGAATGTTTGAACCTTTTTTAATAGTTGAGTTTGAGTCCCTCAGTTGTCCTCAGTATGAAAAGATGAATCTAAAAATCATACAGCCACTGCTGGAAAGGGTTCAAATATGCAAAAATGCTTGAAAACTGAAGAATCTGCAGGAGCTGGAGGATTTTTTCTGAAGAACAGAGCTCAGTTTAACTGCTCAGGACAAACAAGAGACTCATGAACAACCATCACAAAACACAAAAACAGTCGTGGATCATCAGGTAACCACACACAGTATCGAGAATCAATGGTTCACATACTTATGAATGGAGTTAATAAATTCAGCTATTGTTTTGTCTTGTGAACTAAATGCAAACATCTTTCATGTAAAATATCTTACTCAGGACAGTACTAAAAAAATAACATGCATTTTTTATTATCCCTCTTATTTTATTAAAATAATTCTTATTTTCATAGATTCTGCAAGGGGTTCACATACTTTTTCATGCCACTGTATATATATATATATATATATATATATATATATATATATATATATATATATATATATATATATATATATATTTTTTTTTTTTTTTTTTTTTTATCAGACAAAATATATAAACAGACAATCAAAAAATGGTGAAAAATAATATAATTTAAATCATTTAATCAGTCAGCTCTCAAATTCAGTGTAAACCTGATGTGAATAAAAAAATAAATAAAAAAATAACTCTGTACACAACCACGTAAACATGGTTATCAGCTCTAAAATTCAGTGTAGGCTGGATATTTGTGTCCTCAAAGCAAGCTTTCCCCACCCAAGAATTAATAATGCAAATATGACTTTTGACTAATGAGCATAATGTTGACTTAATACGTCTACAATCTGCAGCCACTCATGTTCGAGCTGCTATTCAGAATACAGCTACCCTACAGCAAGACACAAGCAGATGGAAACGGTGCGGTATACCTGCTCTTTAACAGAGGCCAGCAGGTTGGTGGTGGTGGCATCAGTCGCCATGTTGTTGTTGTTGGATCTTCCCTCACCACTCAGCACCTCCCTTTCCTCCACAGGGCTTTGCCTTGGAGTAGGCATTCCCCCTACACACAAACACAACTATTACCATCATTGATACACTATTATTATCTTGCTTTGGAAAGACAGTTCAATATAACATCAACTCAATATCATACTATTTATTTAGATATCATAAAACCCGTAAATTTTGGTTTGACTATACATATGTATTATACATATATATATATATATATATATATATATATATATATATATATATATATATATATATATATATATATATATATATATATACACATATGTAGTCAAAGACATTTCAGTCATTAATACAGTTTATTCACTATAGTTAAAAATGGTAATAAAACATGACAGTTATTTTAAATATATCATATTTAAATTAAATTATATTAATTATATTTAATTAAATATTATCTCAAATATGCTGATTAAATTTTATATATTTATTATAATAATTATAATATATAAAATTTAATGAGCATATTTTAGATAATATTTAATTAAAATACATTAAAAAATGTGAAAGAGTCTGTACTTTGTGGAACTGACACTAGAATGCAGATCCTCAAATTGACCAAATATCGGTAGGCTAATTGACTTAGCTGATATATATAAGTGAAGGTGACTTCCCTGAAGTCAACATAAAACAGTAATCAGTACACATTTTACTTCTTTAATGTGGCAGGACGTGATGTTATCTACTGAGAATTCATTTAATCATGAAATGCATGCTGAACACTTTTAAGGAGGCTTTTTGACTGGGATGTAGAGGCTGAAAGTCAAGTTCATCCTCAAGAGCATCTTGACATATCATCATTTACAATTTGATGAAATATTATGAAGACAAACATTTTTTCTTTGGAATAGTGTGCACTGATGAATCGTGTACAAGGACCAAGAACATATATAAAGTGAGCAAACAGGGACACTTTTGATTTCATGTTGATGGTGTATAAGAAAACTGCATGGAAATCTCTGTCCGTTGCACTTTTTTTAGACTGGCAAAGAAAGCCTGGAGTTCTTGGCAGCATTACGGCAGGGCAACAAGGGATGTTTTCCAACGTGTGTTCCAGCATCCCAGCATGCAACAGCATGACAAGACAACCTGTTCCCTTTCCAGTACCCTCCCCCAACTGACAGCAAAAAAATAGTATGATCAGCAGATGCACTTATTTTTCTCTTCCTGGATGCTTTTAAGATAAAAAGAACAAGCCTATTCTTCAGCTTGGTCTAACTGCATTTTTAATGTAAAAGCAGATCATGCAGATAACATAAAGTGATTTTTTGAAGAGTGGCCTTTTGACAGGATGTTTTGGAGTATTATTAGTCGGAATGAGAATAGATCTAATATAAGATTAGAAGTGCAAAACTACATATTTTAAAACTGACTAGTCGACTAACCGGTTTTAAGGGTTCACCGGACACTGATCATTCTTGTGTTTATTGTGGGCGTTCCTGTGTTCAAAACCAGCTGGATGGAGAACAACAAAGCTCAACACAGGATTTTTTTGAGTTTGGGGTTTTCAAAAAGTTTCGAGATATCATCTTGAAAACATAATATTCATGGCAAACTGCTTCGAAATGAACAAATTTAACCTACAGGCAGAGTTGAAAGTCAGCATTTTGGTCATGTTCAACTAGGACTGGGTGATAAAACGATAAAGATAATTATTGCTGTATAATTTTCCTTTATAAAATAATAACAAAGTTCGACAAAGCAAGCTCCGCTGCTTTGCGCACGAGTGGAATAAGTTTCTCATTATTATAAGGAAATAAATCATTATTACGAAGATGTCTCATTATTATGAGGAACTAAATCATTATTACAAAAGTTTCTCATTATTATGAAAAAGTTTCCCATTATTATGAGATGTTAAGTCATTATTACAAGAAAGCTTCTCATTATTATGAGAAACTAAATCATTATTACGAGAAAGTTTCTATTTATTAAGAGAACGTTTCCCGTTATTATGTGATGTTAAGTCATTATTACGAGAACGTTTCTCATTATTATGAGAAACTATCTCAATATACATGGGTACTTTACCTCTGGCAAAATGGGCATTCAATAAAACTTTGCTGCCTATTCCATAGAAAGACGGGGAAAAATGAAATTGGTGCTACCTGACTAGAAAAAAATGAGAAAAAAAGGCTATTATCTTCCTGTTTGCCAAATAGGTAGGACAATTTCAACACCCAAAATGCATTGGACATGTTGCCATCCAAAGCCACTTCCAGTTTGCTATGGATACGCTTGACCAAAGACAAATACCGCCTTGCTTTAGTAGGAAATACTTCATAGCAAACTTTTAATCATAATTATTTCTCCCAGGTGCAAGAATTCAAAGAGTAAATGTTTAGCGGGGAAGGATCCAGTGCACTGTAGGCTAAAGGCTGCAAATAATCGTAAATATGGAGAGAACACCGCAAACTTCCATGTTTGTAGTCAACATTTCAAACTGGATGACTAAAGCACAGTGTTTTAGGCCAAACAGAGGAAAAAACTGAAATAAACTGCCACTCTGTCAGTTCTGCCAAATTCCCAGAAGAAAAACGCAGTCGCATGCAGGTAAGAAAACTGTTGCCATGTGTTTTCGGTGATAAACCTACCCTTACAATAACTGTTGTTAATAATCCTCTGTCAATCTGACGGCCTGTGGGCGGGGATACAAAAATGAGGAAGTACAATCTGTCATTTTCACAAATGGTCTGGAGCTTTCAAAATCATGACGTAAAACAAATCAGACTTTCGCTGAAAAATAAATGTTAATTTCTCAGTTCAGGTAACAAGGATAAAGTTTAAACATTGTTAATTTATATATACCACCGGAATTGTATAAATACAATGTGAGTTGAAAATAAGTTAAACTTTAATGAATGCAAAAACCTTTCTTTCAAGAAGTAAATAAATTTTACTAGTGGATCTCAACGTTTTTGACTTCAAGGCCCGCATTGTCCACAACCATGTTTGAAGAACAACTGATATATTAGTATAAATTTTTAAATATGTAGAGTGATGTCATTGCACAATGTTTTTTGTTTTTTTCATTGAAACTAACCGGCAGGGGAACCGGTTCACGGAACTGAACCGTCTTGAGCAAAACACACACAACCTTACATAATCCAATCATTTAAAGCTGATAAACTTCATAAACGGTAGTAGCCCACTGCGCTGGCATTTACAAGAATAAAATCCAAAATCCACTTTAGAAGTCCTTAAAATCCCCACCCACCTCCACACTGGATTTACCAGGAGTCTGCTGTCAGTCAGAGCACAGGGTTTATATACAGAGCAGACAAGAGGAGAGACATCCTATTAACGGTGTGATGACCAAGAAACACAATGATAAATTGTTACTTATTGGAATCATCTGACATTGTGTAGTTACCACTACCACCACATAGCTCCGTCAGAGAGATCATTCTACCACTTCTGATGAATTGCAAAACTCGGCCTTGGCCATTTTAAATGCACACGCACACACAAAAGTCCCTGGGATGCTTTTTCAGACCACATAACATGCCAATGCAGTGTAAAGACATGCAGCTCAGTCTCTGAGGAACACGTCTTACTGCATCATGATGCATTGTCCCTGCAATCTTTACATACTGTAATTGTGGACTGCTCAAAGCAAATCACCGCACAGCAGCAATTACATGGTGCACAGCAGCAAACCTGCATTCAATCTAAACTCTGGTCAATATGATGAGGCAGCTGAAACTGCATGCACGCTGTCATTACAGTCCAAAACAGAAACAGAATTCTTCTCGATTCTGATAATTAGCGCAGGAGTTGAGAGCGAGGACAGAGATGGATGCTCAATTATGCAAAAAAGAAAAGTGTCTAAAAGGTGGTCCAGCCTCAGTCCCAGTGACAGCATCTACCAGTCATAATGGAGACCAGCCTACTTCACAGTGAAGGGCTGCCATAACACATGTCATCAAGGATTCGAATTAATGCAACTAACTAATGCAACATGCAATGCATTGCCCAGGTTAGGAGCTGATGAGCAGCTGGTCTAAATGCGCCATGCAGGGTCAGATGATGGACCAGAGATGATGATGGGAGGTGTAGGTATGTCGATCAGAGAGGTGGACGCGACACTACACCTGATCAAGTTATTCAGCTGTAATGCATTGAACAAGGCCATCAGTCCATTTATGTAAGCATAACTACAGTACAAATGCATATTGTCTGCACATTTAATCACTGCAATGAAGAGAGACAGATGGAATGAGCTTTAAAGCAGGCATCGACAGAAATGCAAACAGTTTGTTCACTAACCACAGCGTCTATTACAGCTCAGTTTTGAAAATGACTGAAGGAGATATGCACGAGATCTACCGATAAAGCAGCGATGAATTCCCGCCGCCAGTGCGCGCGCCAGATGTTAGCAACGCTCCATTGGACCTGCGCGAAATCCCCAGTACTTACCGCAAAACCGCCGAAATGCAAATTATTCGCGGACACCGACAAATCCATTTGCAAAAGAATCACAGGATGACATTCTTTCCAGAGGTGTTTTCACGCGATGAACGGGCGGCTCCGGCTGGGTCTCGCGCGCTTCCATGGGCAAGAGGGTCAGAGCGCGTGACGTAGACGCTCCACATAGAGAGAGATGCTGTTTCAGGGCATTTGAATGTGTTGCCATGTAGTCGAACAGGAGTTGATTCGGAAAAATGGAGTTCCCATCGAAGTAGCACGGGGAAAATATGGTTACAGAGCGAAAACAACAACCTCTAAATGGTCACATGAGTGACCATCTGCTCGTTGTGCGCATTAACGCCCACAAATTCGTTACTTTGAATTGCTTTATATATGTGTTTAGTCTTCTACTGGTCGGGTTTATTAGTATTCGGGTTAAACAAAGTCCACATAACTTTGGCGAAGACTAGCCAGCGCGTCATAAATATTTTGTATGATAATAAAAAGACGTTTTTCTCAAGGCTTTTTCAAATTGAACATTAGGCAACATTGCCATCGTGTGGATAAAAGGACATCTCCCATTGGGAGTGATCTAACTGCTTCTGTCAGATGATGTTTCATTTACCAATCATATATTATATTATATTATATTATATTATATTATATTATATTATATTATATTATATTATATTATATTATATTATATTATATTATATTAAGCCCTATGCTTAGTCATTTTTTTTCTTTAAATGATTGCAACCAATTAGAAAGGTTGATAAAGTACCAAAGAACAGTCCAGTAAGGTGTGGGAGTCACATCATCAATCTGGGACGTCCTGTTTTGACACATAATAGTCACAGGAGCACATGGTGTGAGAAAAAGGCAAGATTATTTGCTTTAGTAATCTTATTTAATATGACATGAACTGTACATAAAACATGTACATTTGTGTGTGTGTGTGTATGAAGGTCAGGTTTTATGAAGTTTTTTATTTTATTTTGCATGTTCAGAAATTCAGTTTTTCTTTGTGCAATAAGGGGTACTTTTCAAGGGTTTGTTTGGACAATACCTCACATTGGCCATAATGTGTTATAAGAAGGGAAGATGCAGGGTTCCTGGGTGTGCAGGAACACCCAAAGTGATGTGCAAAAATTGTAACATGTGCCTCTATTTCACAGCAGAGAAGAAGTGCTTTTTGAAGCTTTGTATGGAGTGAAATCTTATTACATGAAGTACATTATATGGCACTACATGATACAGACCTATGCATGTAACAAATTCAATATATCAATATCTTTCAAGTGTTTTTCTCTTTTTACTTGGTGATTTCTTAAATCTTTGTTTTTAAAAATTATGATTTTGATGATAATTTTCTCTATGATTCTGTACCATTTTTTGCACAACAAAATATTTTGGGGTTGGGGAGGGGGTCATTTTTTTATCAATAAAATGTTCCCAAATGAACCAAAACATTATGTGGAATATTTTGATTTTTTTGTGCAATCAACATGTGTGCAGAGGGTTAAGAAAACAGACTTTGCTATTAAGTTTTTTTTTGTTTTTTTTTACACAATTCATAAAAAACAACAACAATAAATTCCCACACAATTACATAAGAGTTAAGGAGGTGCAAGGTAAGCAAAATACCCTTTCTGCCAGATGGAGCACTAAAGCCTTTTTGAGCTCAGTTCAGCTCACCTTCTGCTTCACCCATCAGGTTTTTGGACCGCATCTTTTAGCCTCCTCTCATGTTCTGCCAACCAGTCACACATACTGAGTCTTGGTTCAACATCTAGGGCTGTTACAAACCTGTGGGACTATTAGTTACTTTTCAGGTATCTCAGGACACTCCAGGTCCAATCCAGTCCATCCAAAAGGATCCCAGTGTTATGCATTCAAAATATGCACATCATGCATGCACTGATATGATTTCAAAATCATTAGCAAAAATCCACAGAAGGGTTTATAGAAAATGTGATTCTGTACAAAAGGCAGATCTCTTCAGCTCATATAAGGGCAGTGCATCCTTTTCAGCTTCTAACAATGTCCACATGTGGCATTTAGAAGATGTTTAACAACCATTTGACATGCAGAATAGACTAATTGCACAGCCTGAAAGTTAAATGGCCAAGTCAAGGGTGGTGTGATGATTGAGTAGGCCTGTCATAAGCAGTACTGGGTCAGCGCTACCTGGAACTGAACCTGAAGTCTTTACTGTAACGCTCCTTAATTCACCCACTTTCACTTGTTTTGATTTTAAAATGAAACATCTTGAATTCAGAAACATAGAAACTCCTATTTCTATACATGTGTAACCCTCCACCACAAATCCAGTCATAGGGGTCAGATTTTTGATTTATACATAATCTGAAAGCTGAATTTTGATTTTGTTAGAATAGGACAATATTTGGCCGAGATACAACTATTTGAAAATCTGGAATTTAAGGGTGCAAAAACATCAAAATATTGAGAAAATCGCCTTTAAAGTTGTTCAAATGAAGTCCTTAGCAATGCATATTACTTACAAAAATAATTTTTTATATATATTTACGGTAGGAAATGTACAAAATATCTTCATGGAACATGATCTTTACTTAATATCCTAATGATTTTTGTCATAAAAGAAAAATCTATCATTTTGACCCATACAATGTATTGTTGGCTATTGCTACAAATATACCTGTTACTTATGACTGGGTCACACACACATACATATATATATATATATATATATATATATATATATATATATAATTTTTTCTTCAGTGACAGTAAAGACATTTATAATGTTACAAAATATTGTTATTTTAAATAAACGCTGTTCTTTTGAACTGTCTATTTATTAAAGAATCCAGAAATAAATCTATCATGGTTTACAAAAAAAAGCACAACTTTTTTTTCAACATTGATAATAATCATAAATGTTTCTTGAGCACCGAATCAGCTTATTAGAATGAGTTCTGAAGGATCATGTGACACTGAAGACTGGAGTAATGATGCTGAAAATTCAGCTTTACCATCACAGGAAATCTTAAAATGTATTAAAATAGAAATTACATTTTAAATTGTATTAATATTTCACCATATTACTGTTTTTATTGCAGTTTAAATCAAATAACTGCAGCCTTGAATGCGCATACTTCTCAAAACATATAAAAAATAAAAAAATCTAACCAACCCGACTTTTGAACAGTAGCGCAGCCTGTCTTATTTATTAATTAGTATACACTAACTAATTTATACTAAATCATTAGTGTATGTCAAATTATATTAAATAGAAATGTTATTCATTAATATGGTTGTTTTTACCCATTTTATCCTCTTTTTAGTTTTAAAATGTTTGCAAGGATAACAGTGCATTCATCCTGTGAGGATGACCTTCAAAACAATGACCACAAACAGCAAGCATTTCATGCACATGCAAATTTATTCAGTTATCATTTATAGACATGAACTGACAGCAAGTGTAAACATCGTTTTAGAAGGAATAAACATAAATTATACAGCATTTAACACCAAAACTGAGATTATTATTTACCATCACATTAATTCTAACAACAACAGACATTCACAATCACGAACTCCCTAAACCCTCTTCCAGTTCTCAAATCCCTCCCAAGAGCATCTCCTTACTTCATGTAATCATTCATTGTAAGGTGGTCTTCTTGTGTGCTCACCATGCACTCAACTAGTTAACTACTGGACCATAAGGATACCGTGTTATAGTGTTCAAATCAGAGATTTGCTGAAGTGTATAATAAGAGTTTGCAGCTTACACTTGTCATATTCACTGACACTGTGAGTTGAGAAAGAGCTGTTTAACGTGGCATACAGTAAGTACATCCTATCTGCCTACATGTGTGTTATCTTTAGTGTTCCTAAGGTTTTGGCACATTATTGTGCCATGAGCACTAATGTGTAAGTGAAAACTGAATATCATGAAATCAGCTCTACCTTGGCATCAATGCTCAATGCATCTTAAGATGTATTTTGTGGTGCACATAAACTGTAGTTTTCATTTAACGACTTCCTTCCTTCTAGGGTTACAGTTATCCTGATCACAAGCACCATAAATATGTGAGCCTGACACAAACTAGTCAATTAAGAAAAAAAGTGTTTTTGCGTAAAGCAGAGTGAATGGTTGATGCAGAGGAGCTATTGGATACAAGAGAACAACAATTCATGAAGAAGGGTTTTGCGGGGCATCGTCTTTTATTCCAATTCATCCTCTGGTGCAATGGTGCTTGTCTGCTCAGAGGTAATGCCTAAAATATCAAATGACACAAATTAATTTTTCAATTATATACATAATTTGATATGCATTAAAGGGTTAGTTCACCCAAAAAATAGATTTCTGTCATTAATTACTCATCCTCGTGTCATTCCAAACCGTAAGACCTTCGTTCATCTTCGGAACACAAATTAAGATATTTTTGATGAAATTCGAGGTTTTTTTTTCTCCATAGAAAGCAATTACACATTCGTTAAAATTGTCCATGTGACTACAGTGGTTCAACCTTAATGTTATGAAGCGATGATCATTTTTTTTGCGAATAAGAAATTGTTGAATAAACTTGTTATTTTTGTTTTGTTTTTGCGCAAAAAAAGTATTCTCGTCGCTTCATAACATTAAGGCTGAACCATTATAGTCACATGGACTATTTTAACGACATCTTTACTACTTTTCTGAACCTTGAATGTGGTAATTATGTTGCTTTCTCTTGGGGATCAGAAACTTCACGGATTTCATCAAAAATATATTAGTTTGTGTTTCGAAGATAAATGAAGGTCTTATGAGTGTGGAACGACATGAGGGTGAGTAATTAATGATAAAAAAAAATATTTTTGGGTGAACTAACCCTTTAAAAAGGTGCAGTAAGTGATTTTTAAGAAATGCTGTTAAAAAACAAAATCAACACACAAACAAACAATTTTGTGAATATCTGCTTTGTGTGTGCTGAAATATATATACAAACATGTATAGTGTTTGTCCTGGCTGTAGAAGAAAAAAACAATGTGGATTGGACCAATTAGACCGAGCACCACAACACTCTTGCAGCCAATCGGCAATAGGGGGCATTTGCGCACATGATGGTGGAGGAGAGAGTAAACAAGAGGGACATTTATAGAAAGACTGAGAAAAAGAGATGGCTGATATTACGCAGCGTCTGTGACCCCCTGCTTGCACAGGGAGCGTGCCTTGCAACCATGGAGACATTTGTGAGAGACGATGCGTAATATCATTGCACTGCTGCACCCATGCTAAGGCAGCAAAGTTCCTTGATTATTACGCCGGAATGAGATTGTAGTTCCTAGCCATATCAGCCTAGAAAATCGCAACTTTTCATTTTCCGTCGGTCTCAGTACACGATGTAATTACAGTATAGTAGAGTTTTAAATAGGAAAATATCTAAACTCTTTGGTCATTTTTAAGCGCGATGCTAACTGTCTAATCAGATTCAATGAACTATGCTAAGCTATGCTAAAAGTGGTACCGCCAGAACCGGAGATCGGCTGAATGGATTCGAAAATGGTAAAACTCAACTGTTTAACTCTAGGGGAGATGGAAAATTAGCCTATTTTCAAAAATAAAGGAACACTCCACTTTAACATTCATGTTGGATTGATCTATTTTCACACCAAAAAAAAAAAAGCTGTTTTATAAGAGAAGCCACGGACAATTGCGCGACAGGTATGAATCAGTTTACAGCACTTCTCATACATTTCTATGGTATCTGCAATCAGTGATTGACTGTCGCACAACTCTGCACGAAATTCAATGATGTCACGGCTGTAATGCGATTGGTTATCAATGCACACGTGATCCAAGTTACGTTACGTTTTCTCCAATGGTAGAGCCACGTTCCCTCATATCTCACAATAAGACCATCTCTGGTTTGGCGTCATGCTGGCTGTGTTTTCAGGCGCACACACACGCCTGAATTCAATCCTGGAGAATTCAATCAATCAGATGACCACCTTGAAACTCCCAAATTTTTTCCCATTTTGTAGGTTTTAAAGCCCATTCACATCAAGAATGGTAACTATAAAGATAACTATGTTGTATCCACACCAACGAACGAAAACGATCCTTTTATTCTAAGCTCACGCGCTGCGGTTTGAAAGTGTGTACAACATGTTTTGCAGTTCTTGTTGCATTTACAGGCTTTAACCAGCAGATGTCCTCAGAATGCTGTTTCGAGTGAATGTCTAGTGTAATCGATCTGATCTAACAGTGAATTTAGCTGAAGAAGTCAACAGTGGAATAAAAACAACGCCTAGTCTTTTTCAATGCAACTTCAAAGGAAGCAAGACAATGTTGTCGAATCTAGCACTGGATATCTGAGGTAATTTTATGTTACACTGTTTGCTAGCCTGGCATAATGATGACCGAGGGTATGACCAATTGTTTTTCATATATCCATTTTCTTTAAATTATCCTTAAAAATGGGATTTGAATTGTCAAACAGAGGTGGATTTTTCTGGACCTCGATGATGAACTTCTCCGCAATGTCGCCTGCCATTTTAAGTGTGCGAGCGCTTAAATTAGAATGGATTCTGATTAACTGTTAGATCATTCAACAACTGGAAAAAAATCATTCTAAAAATCCCAACGATATTGTTTCTCTATATCGTTATTGTTATATCTGTGGTGTGGACAGTGATATTCTTGTATATTCAGAATGACTTTTAGAACTATATCGTTATTGTTCTTGATGTGAACGGGCTTTTATGCATCAGATGTTCAGCCAGCAGTCCATGAGCACGACGTCTGAGGCTGAGACTAGCCCTGGAGAGATGTTAGAGAGCAGGAAGGCCTGAAAACTGATGCTGAGGTTTCTATGTTTCTGCTCAATACATAACTTTGGTTGTGCTATGTTTCACAGAACCAAGACTTGCTGCTGTATTTATTGAATCACAGCTGATTCATCCATACGTGCGTAAGCTGTGTGATGTGCCAGCTGTTAGTAGAGTTGCCTGTGTTGCATAGCATATTCGTTATTTTGGGGCAGAGCAATGAAGCGAAGGGTTGTTTGTTACGGTGTTGATTTCAAATATTAAAGGGATAGTTCACCCAAAAATGAAAATTTGATGTTTATCTGCTTACCCCCAGTGCATCCAAGATGTAGATGACTTTTTTTCTTCAGTCGTTATTATGATTTTTAACTGCAACCGCTGCCGTCTGTCAGTCAAATAATAGCAGTAGATGGGAACTTCAACTATAACAGTAAATAAAACTTGCTTAGACAAATCAAAATTAAAACCTGCGGCTCGTGACGACACATTAATGTCCTAAGACACGAAACGATCGGTTTGTGCGAGAAACCGAACATTATTTATATAATTTTTACCTCTAATACACCACTATGTCCAACTTCGTTCAGCTTCCTGTTAGTGAGGTCAAAAAACGCGTTGTGATGACGGAAGTGATGTCTCGCCCATATACTTCAATGAGCGCGAGACATCACTTCCGTTGTCAGAGCGCGATCAGACCTCACTAGCCGGAAGCTGAACGAAGTTGGACATAGTGGTGTATTAGAGGTAAAAAATGATATAAATACTGTTCAGTTTCTCGCACAAACCGATCGTTTCGTCTCTTAGGACATCAATGTGCCGTCACGAGCCGCAGGGTTTAATTTGGATTTGTCTATGGAAGTTTTTTTGACTCTTATTGTTCAAGTTCCCAATCACTGCTATTATTTGACTGACAGACGGCAGCGGTTGCAGTTAAAAATCATAATTTGCGTTCGACTAAAGAAAAAAAGTCCTCTACATCTTGGATGCACTGGGGGTAAGCAGATAAACATCAAATTTTCATTTTTGGGTGAACTATCCCTTTAACAGTGTTTGTCAGAAACTGCTTACCGCACCTTAAAGCATTTCAAATTTGTATATGTGGTTAACAACGCAAAGCTCAAACTACTCATGATATAATAAAAAAAACGTAAGTCTCACTTGAAGCATCATCATCATTGGGAGATTTATTCTCATCCTGGGCATAGCCAAAGCTTAGAAGTTTGGACATGCTAACTGGAGCTGCCTTCTTCTTATCATGGGAACTGCAGTGTGGAAACAATTATCAAATACTTATATTAGACTGAAAACATTTCAAGAGTTTAGATTTTATTTTTAATGAGCATCTGGAAAATAATGTAGGAGCTTAAAAACACATACGTCTTTTTGAACTTGTTGGCCTCGTCAATATCTTTTTGGCTTAGGGAGAGTTTCTGCATCTCTGATGTAGCATGGCTGGCATTCTGTGTGATGACATTAGATTTTTAATATTAATTCACAATTTGATATAATGATATAAACACTGCAAATGAATTTCATAACAAGTGATTAATTTAAAATGTACAATTAATAATCACATCCAGCTATAAAAAAAGATAACTCAAATATACCAAATCATTAATAAAAAGAAAATCATGCATATTGTATATACATACATACATACACAAGCATGCAATAATAACAAATGACTAATAATGCAACAAGATGATTCAGTTTCCTGTGCATATGATGAACATGATAGGGCAGAACCGCAGATCTAATGTTACACAGCTGTAGCAACAGTCATTTGAGTCAGCGTTCTGAAAGAACCAGTTCTGTATAGTTAAATATGTCCGACTGGTTTTTACCATGGAGTTTCTTTGTTCAGTAAACTTAATCCTTTTAAGCACCTGTTTTTATAGTAGGCAACCGTTACTAAAAGCAAATGATTTAAAATAATGATTCTCAAATATTTACAGTATTTAGAGTTCCCAAGTGAGTAGCCACATATCAAGCAATGTTATCAAATGAGCATGCATAAAAAAAAAATCACCACGAAAACACAGATGGTAATTTGCAAAAGTCCTGTTTTCCTGTGAGAGAAAGGTCTGATCATGTCAACCAGCCAAGAAAATAAAAAGCATAATCGCAACAATGGAAAACAAAAATGATTGGATTTCAGTTTTTGTAGAAACTTATTTTGCATGGCAAAAAAATAAAATAAAAAGATGGCAAGATGGCAACTGAAATGTTTATAATATGGCAGCAGGAGGAAGTATGGGAGGTTTAAATACATGATGGCTGTCACGGTCTGTGCTAATCCATTCACCTTGTCTTTATCAGAATCCCTGTCCCAGGCTGAACAGTTATCAGTTCCAAATGGGGGCTCCAGTTGCTGTAAGGCCCCTTTAGACTCACTCTTGCTGATTCCATCAGGGGTAGTTGCTTTACTTCTGCTGCAAGCATAAGATCACAAGATTGAACCCCAGTTTACACCACCATAGCGGATGGATTGGGGTTTACCCTTTTATGTCTCTACAAACCCCTATGTTTCTTCTGAGAGATGAATGCAGGTCCTCCATGTCACCTTACTGACATGGACCAGAATATTCTTGAACTGCTTGAACATGCCATGCTAGATTTAGAAAGCCTTAAATACCAAAACTTTCTTCAGCCCACAGAGTTGTGATGGTCTTTTATAACCAGCGCTTGACATTAACACCCGCCAAATGTGGGTAGATTTCAGCTGTAGCGGGTGAGACAGCCACTCCCACTAGCCACTTTGGCAGGTTGAATATAATTTCAGCCTACAGCCAAAACGAAAGGTAGCCAAGCTCGTCGTATCACAAAATTACAAATCAATCACAATTCTTTATTGATTAACTTGCTGTTAGCGAAAGCTGGATAAGCAGAATCGCGCTGAATGACACACAACAGAAGCGCGATCAGTTCTCGTTGCGCCTGAATAGTCAAATACACACACATACACACAGATGTCAAAATGCCCATCGTGGCTATGGCTTAAGTCTACGTAAACAGGTGGGTAAAAACTAAATATGTGTCAGTACATTACATACATGCATTCAGCAGCCCTATTATATACCTGTCATTAACGTTAATCAATTGACAAATGATGTTAAATAAATGTATACACATTAAATAAATGTGTTATTATTTACTATTTGTAATTTGCTTCTTTGTTTTTTTATATAGCCTAACAAAAACAGCTTATAAAATTTCTCATATTATACTTATATTGCCCACCTGTACAACTTTGATAAACAATTGATTGGGTGGTCAATCTGCATTTGAAAGTTTGAAAGGGTGTTAAATCTTGTAAATCAATTAAAATGACTCAAAATCAAGTAATTTAAGCATGCCAAAGTCAACTTTAATCATATAAAACATTATTTTCCAACAGCAAAATTGTGGCCAGTGAAAATGCTGAACGGCTAGTAACTTTGGAAAACCACTAGCCACATTGGCTGGTGGTGATCAGAAAAGTCAATGTCAACCCCTGCTTATAATGCATGTGGGATCATTCTTCAAATCATAATTATGTATTGCAGAGGCCTTGGAACACCTTATAGACCTATTTTGTGTTCGCAAACAGCAATGAAGCCACGGAATAAAAGAATAAAAATAGCTAATTTCGAGTTTATATCTCACAATTCTGACTTTTTTTTCTAGCAAATCCAAGTTTATATCTCATTAGAAAGAACTCTTAGAAGGAAAAACAAAATTGTGAGATATACTCTTATATTGTGAGTTTATATTGCACAATTCTGACCCTTAGAATTGTGATATAAACCCACAATTGTGAGTTATAAAGTCAGAACTGGGATATATAAACACAAATGCAAGAAAAAAGTAAGAATTGTGAGATAAAAATGTTATAGGTTTAAATTGGGTTATAGGTTTAAACTGCATATGAATATTATTTAGACTTACTGTTTACATCAAAGTCATGCTTCATTAGTAGATTAATCATTGCAGGTTTTATCAGTCCAGTCTGTGACTTGCAACATAAACGTCTGCATTTAGCTTTAAAGGGGCGTTTTCAATGACGGTATTCTATAAAAATGAAGACTATATTTTTTGCATTCCGATTCTGACAAAACATTTTTCTCTTATTCTGTGGATTTTGCCCATTTTCCTCCATTTGTACTGCTATTTTTCTGCCACCACTATACATCTGCAAGTGACGTAACTATGACGTCTGCTCCAAACTGGTCTATTGGGCCGACAGATTCTCACCTCTCCTCCTCATCATCATCAGGTGAGCCAGAGAACCAATTAGAGGGTTTGTAGGTATTAGGTTTTGCTTCCACAGGATCATCATGCCGCAGCAAACCTACAGGAGAATTTAAAGATTAGCAGTGCCCTAATTATTGGTATCTTTCAAATCAAATCAACTGGTAACATCCTGCCTATTAAGTTTTCCGTAGGTCATTCTGCATATAACCACTACACTTCGTTCCTTTCATAAATAGCAAGACTAGTATATAGGATTCTATTGTCATGAACCACAGCAAGGTTGATGATAAAAGATATTCTATACAGGTGTGACACATTTACCCTTCTGTCCTCCTTGTTTTGCAAGTTTAACATAATCCGAGTCAGAGGCCTGAATTCCTACACGGCGTCCTTTAGTTCTTTCTTCAGGAGTGATGTCAGCAGTCTGAGACAAACCTGGAATCTGTGATGTAGGTCCAGCAGCTCCATTTGAAGCTGATTGTTGAGTTGATCTAACACCTACAATGAAATTATAATATTTGCACAATTATTCAAGTGGTGCTCAATGCAGAGCTAAATGACATCCTGCCCCACCCCTCTGTCTGGATGTCCTGGATTGAGTTTGACCTAGTCCACCTCTGTTGATTTATCGGGTGGAGGGACAGAGTTATTGGCAGGGTTAGGGTGTGGTTAGAGCTTCTAGCTCCATTTATTATGCCCAAATTACATCCAGATAGGGGGAGCTGGACTTCACGCTCTGCAGTGAGCAGCCTTTCCAACTACAGGCCTTAATCTTCAACAATATTTATATGTATTATGAGACAGTAACAAAAGCCTACACGCTACAGTGGTCTGTAAAAAGTAGATAAATAAATAACAGCAGTATAATGTGTTGCTCAGAAGGCCCATTACCCGGTTTTGTCCGACGATAGTTGGGCTCGGCAGCCATGACTGGTGTCTTAGTGTTCAGTGGTGGGTAGATAGCACTGCAATTGCAGAAAGAGGACATTTAAGTATTGAGAATTATTCTAAATAGAAGGTCACCTGAACTTTTACACTTTAACGCATTCTTAAAACATCCAAATAAACCGCTAATTACTATCGGCGTCATCTCGACATATTGAGCGCGAATCATTTCTTCATTGTGTAGACATCTACAGCGAACAAACGCGGCTATTATATTACGATTTTAAACACTGTGGTTTTTTCAGGCAATTATCTTAGGATTATTCTTATTTATCTGTTAGCTTGCGAGTTAACCTGGTCGCCTAGTAACAAAAGCAGCATCAGGACCACCATAAGCATCATATATAACGTACATGACAAGCCAATTATCAACGCAGTTTTTAAAAACAGAAATTACAGACATCACGGATAAAAGATAAAATGTAGAGCAATATTTAAATGTTAAATTACATCGTTATTATTTAGATGAGGCTACTAAAAGATGAGGAAAAGACAAAGCTTACGTCGTGTTAACTAGCAGCACGCAGGAGGGGGACGCCTAGATTCTCTTCTTCTTCTTCATCAGACTGAACTGCGCATTGAACCGGGACGGAGGCGCCTTTCCTGCCACCTACTGGATCGGGAAGGACTACACACGGTCTGAAACACAAGAGTTTGAATGACATCCCATGTAGTAATGGGATGTCAGCTGATTTAATGAGTTTTTCATAAAATGTATTATTTAAAAAAAAAAAAAAAATCATTCATTTATTTCTTTATTTGTTAAAGGCAGTTTAAAGCCGTGGTCATGAATTAATAATTTAAAGGGTTAGTTCACCGAAAAATGAAAATAATGTCGTTTATTACTCACCCTCATGTCGTTCTACACCAGTAAGACATTCATTCATCTTCGGAACACAAATAAAGATATTTTTTGATTAAATCCGATGGCTTAGTTAGCATCCTGCATTCACAGAAATTACATTTCCTCTCTCAAGATCCATAAAGGTACTAAAAACATATTTAAATCAGTTCATGCGAGTTCAGTAGTTCTACCTTAATATTATAAAGCAACGAGAATATTTTTGTGCGCCAAAAAAAAAAAAAAAACCGACTTCTCAACAATTATAGTGATTTCAAAACACTGCTTCGGAGCTTTATGAATCGAATCAGTGACTCGGATCTCCTATCAAACGGCTAAACTGTTGAAATCACGTGACTTTGGCGCTCAGAGTCACTGATTCGATTCGTAAAGCTTCGAAGCAGTGTTTTGAAATCGGCCCATCACTATTGTTGAAAAGTCGTTTTTTTGTTGTTTTGTTTTGTTTTTTTGGCGCACAAAAATATTCTCATCGCTTTATAATATTAAGGTAGAACTACTGAACTCACATGAACTGATTTAAATATGCTTTTAGTACATTAATGGATCTTGAGAGAGGAAATGTAATTGCTGTGAATGCAGGCCTCACTGAGCCATCGGATTTAATTAAAATACCTTAATTTGTGAATTCCTCCGAAGATGAATGAAGGTCTTACGGGAGTAGAACGACATGAGGGTGAGTAATAAATGACATTATTTACATTTTGGGGTGAACTAACCCTTTAAGCTGAATTTAGCTATATTAAGTTATTTATTTGTGAATTGCAATGTGTTTTTCATGTTTATTAATTATCTATTTCTGTTTTAATGTATGGAAGACATTTTCTGTCAATTTTAAATGATAATGGCACGCAAAACATATGCCAAAATTAAAAATAAAATGAAATTATTTAGTTTACAGGTTCAATTTTATCATTTAATTAATTTATTTAAAAATGTACCTTTCATGTTAATGTATGTAAACATTTAGTTTGTTTTTAAACAAACCGCAGAGGTGATTTTAAACACGATTCTCCATAATTGCGCGCTGGCAGACTTACAGTAAATTCAAAAGTTTGTAGTGAAGCCCCCGGGGACTTTACTGTTGTCACGTGACATCCGTTCAGAGTAAAAGCCGGAGGAGCGACGCTCTCAACAGCAGAGATGTCAACACACACTCTGAAGATGACAGCTTCTGTTCAATACATCAGAAAGCTGTTAGGAAAAAGCAGCTGCGCGACAAACAACCTGCTGAACACTGGACACAAAACACAGAAGAACACTAGTGATTATAAAACAACCAAGAACAAAGATGGGAAAAGCCATAAAAGAAACGTAAGTGACTATTAATTTTTTATTTGATTTATTTCTCATTTTATTTTTGACATTTTGTATTATGATTTATAATATTTAGTCTATATGAATAATATATTAATCTATTATCTAACCACATGAAAAAATACTATAGTAATTTATAGTAAATACTAGTGTTTTTGAACCATACTATAGTAAAGTACTTAAATTAATTTGTCGTGGTAATTCTATAGTTGCTGTGATAATATAACAACTATTGTAATATAAACAAATTACTTTAACCAATACCGTACTAAGTTTTCTACAACTATAGGGTGTATTATATAATTACTGTAATAAAAACTAAAGTAGTGCATTTGTAGTATATACTACAAATACACTACTTTAGTTTTTATTACAGTAAACTGTAGTGTATTTGTAGTATAATTAGTATTATTAATTCATTACAGTTTATCAGTTCACTATAATTAATACTTCAGTATGCTGTAGCATTAACAAAGTGTTGTAAATACTGTACAGTATACTACAATTTACTATAGTATGGTTAAAAAATACTATAGTATTTACTATAAATTACTATAGTATTTTTTCATGTGGGAGAATTACTTATTTTAATAATTATCAATTGTGGTGTGTTATTTTTTTTAGGTTGTGCCGTCCCAAGACAAGACAACGGAGCAGTGCATACGGTAAAAATAAATAAATAAATAATCCTGATTTACATCTTAAAGGGACAGTTCACCCAAAAATGAAAATTCTGTCAACATTTACTCATAATTTTTTGGGCGAACTGTCGCTTTAAGTAGACCTACACAAAGTCAACCCACATGCACAACTCAGATTTGGACTGTTTATCTCTGTCTCTTTCTTACTCATGTCTCTCTCTTGGTTAACAGGAAAACTGTTGTTTTAAGAAGAAAAGAAAATGAAACTTTTGGGTTTGACATCCAGGTAACCTCATTACCCGCCCGCCGTCTATCCCTCTCTCTCTCCTCATCCTTTTTTCTCCATTCATTCAAGCATTACATGCCTGTGGCCCGATGGCTTATTATCTGTCAGGGTATAATTGGATTTTGGATGATGAATTGATTGGATCTTTACTCCTTGTCCATAGACAGGCAGTGTTGAGAGAAGCATCAGCGCTGAGCAGGATTTGGGCTTGTGTGTGTGTTGGGTGAAGGAGAACAGTCTCGCAGAGAGTAGTGGGTTAATGACAGGTGAGTTATCAAGACACCTACTCACTTTCGGTAAAGAACCAGTGTCATACTTACTCATTGCTAAAATCTCTTTGTCTCTCACCTCAGGTGATGTTATTATCACAGTCAACAGTGTGCACATTGCTGGATTCACTCATCAGCAGATCAAAGATCTGGTTCAGAAGTCCTCCCTCTTAATGTAAGACTATACACTATTGGTACATTTTTTTTATACAGTATGTTCAACCTTAAATAAAAGTTAAATACATTGTATTTTTAATTGAAAAGAACCTGTTAACTTAATTATACCATATGCAGTGTAAAAAATATATGTTTTAAGTAAAATAAAAGTATGAAACACCATCATTTATGGTTAAAATCTGTTATTTGAAAAATCGAAAAATCTATTTAAAATTGATTTAGATTCAACAGATCAAATAACTATTTAAATTATCCTTTGATGTAAAGTGAATTGTATGTTTTAATTGAGCTATTATAGTTTTTATTTTATTTAAATAGTTTTAGCCAACAGGATTGTATTACAATGTTTTTACAATCTTACAATATTTGTATTTATTCTGTCACAAAAGCTGCCACCAGTGGGTGTATAATGGCACAATCCAGAAGCAGTAGTAATTAAATGAATAGTTGTACTTTTATTGTTATTACTTAAAGTTGGAATGAAACAGAAATTGCTTAGAGAAGTAGTCTTTTCTTCCCTATTGTGATGTATATCCGAGTGAAATGGCTTCGCAAACAAGAAAAAATGGTGATTTTGTCCAGTGGGAATTGATTGTGGTTTGCTATTGGTGGATCTCATGTGAGTGACAGGTTGTCCCACCCTAATGCCAGTAAACACTTCATCAGAGAAGAGATGTCAGTGCAAGAGGGAGCGGAAGTTATTTTGATTCAAGATTATGAGGACACATTAAACAAAATGATGTTCAAGATATATCATTTATAATAAATATTGCAATATTCCATGAAAAAAAAAGACTCTAACATCCCATTTAAAACCTAGAAACCCTAGTTTTTGTTGTAAATGCCTTTTGATCTGAATGTAATCTCTTTGTCTTCTCTTTTGTGGACTGTAGGATAGACATTATCAGAGGTGCTACAGAAAAGCAGAGACAATTGCTTAACAAGCTTCATCTCCTGCAGGTGATTATCTTCAAAAAATATTGAAGATTTTTTAATAACATGAGTCAATTTGTGTCCTTATTATGTATTTTTATAACACTTCATAATCATTCTTGTCCTAATGCTGTTTTGTGTAATTTGCGTATCAATACTTATTTACCGTAATTATGTTGTATTGGGGAACTGTTTTGAATCGTGAATAAAGTAGGTTTCCTCTTGCTTAACAGTTTTTTTTCTTTCTCTGTGTTTCCCCCTCACATTTACACCACACAACAGAGACAGTTTACAGAGAAATGCGAAGAGCTTCAGACACTCATCTCAGAGGAAGTGCGTCTAATAGGAGGTGTGTAAATATGTGTTTGTGTGTGAGACCGAGGCAGAGAGATGTGGGCTTACACTACCCACAAAAGAAATGCATCATTTCCCCATAAAGCCACGGTCTGACCTCAAGACACCAACAAAAGATATCTGTGTGTGTGTGTGTGTGTGGGCGCTATGTGGGGAGTGTGTGTGTGTGTGTGCTTAAAGAAATTCTACTTTTACCGGAAGATACTTTGCTGACAATTCTTATCACTGTTCTGAAGTGAAACTTTGAGTCTACACTGTGAAAAAAAAAATGTTGTCAGTTCATCATGTGGTATCAACTACATACAGTATATGAAAGCAGTTTCTGCCACATAAAAAAAATAAACAAAGGCAATTGCGAGTTTATATTTCACAATTCTGACTTTTTTCTCAGAATTGCAATTTTATGTTTCTCAATTCTGGAAAAAAAAATTCAGAATTACATGTTTTTATCTCAAAATTCTGACTTTTTCCTCAGAATTGTGAGATATATACTCACAGTTGTGCGTTATACAGTTCGAATTTTGAGATATTCTCTTGCAACTCAAATTTCCAGAAAAATTCCAGAATTCTAAGTTAAAAAGTCATAATTACCTTTATTATTTTTTTACTCCATGACAGAAACAAACCTTATGTCAATGGGTTAGCTGTAGCATAATCCAAAAGACAATGCATGACACAGAATGAACAGAGAGAGATCTCACAAACACAAGCCACGTAACATTAACACGATACCACAAACAGAGGAGAAGGAGGGCTTAAATACACAGAGGGAAGATAATCAACGGAACAGGGAACAGGTGTGGAACTAAATAGAAACCATGACAATAGATGAGTTACTAGAACTAAGGCAAAAGGTGACAAAGAAAACTAAGGGGCCGTTTAAAACCAAAAAACTTTTTATGCGTTTATGCTGTTCATGTACACGGATTTTGGGGACCTGAAAATGTGAACTTTTCAAAGTACAGATTTTGAAAATGATACCGTTATCATCTCAGTTTAAACTACAAAATTGCAAATTCGTGAAAACGGTGATGTCATGTGCATGTGTATCACATGTTGAATCTATTGGTGCGTAGTGTTTATTTACAAAGAGGCATTGCCATCTACTGGCCTGGCAGCAGAATAGAGCGTTTGTAGTCGTTTTGCGGATCCGTGTGAACGGGGATCATTTTGACAACGTTGCCGTCTGTAAAAACCTTTCTGGTTTTAGCACATTGTTGGCGTGCACTCAAAAATGAATTGTTGGATTTACTTTAAAAAAACAGTGTCAAGTGGTTCCACACAACTTTATTGAGTAATTTATACAAATAAC
Organism: Chanodichthys erythropterus; assembly: GCF_024489055.1. Classification (NCBI taxonomy): domain Eukaryota; kingdom Metazoa; phylum Chordata; class Actinopteri; order Cypriniformes; family Xenocyprididae; genus Chanodichthys; species Chanodichthys erythropterus. Next base: position 4,343,820 of record NC_090241.1, on the reverse strand, counting down.
AATTTAGTTGTATGAACAAAATCAATTCAAGTAAAGCTGACAAAATTTCTTTCAGTAAATACAAATCATTTGAATTTATCTGGTACATAATATTTATATGCACATTTTACTTAATATGTTTATTCACTTATAGTTTAAAAAAAATGGTAATAAAATTTGACAAGATCTCAGAGTTAAACTGTGTCAGAAATCTTTATTATGTCCGATAACACTTAAGTAAAACATGGCCAGGTCAAAGTGTCTGAATACTTTTTGGTTCCAAACTTTTATAAATTTTACCTGTGGTCCACTGTATGAAGAATTTTTGGGTATAAAATGTCACAGTTCACTTTATTTTGCTATCCTCACTTACAGAAATGAACTATAGTGTCCTGCACACACTAGTAAAAATATATAAAAAATGTCTGAATAATTTTTGGTTATTTTTTGGAAAATGTTAACTATTTTTTTGCTTTACAAAATGCACTTAAAAAATAACTCACTGACTGAACAAACACTTAAGTAAAGCTGACAATACTAATTTTTAGTAGAAACAACTTAAGTTCATGTAGTTACATGAGTTTTTAAGTAATGTGAACAAGGATGGTTTGAGTTAAACTAACAACAGTGAAAGTTCTTTTTTTTTTTTTTAAACATACCCCAAGACTAAACAAGACCAAAATAATATTACATATATAATGCTAATTTGTAATAATACATTAGAAAATTATACTAAATGAAATATTTTCAGTTAAACCATTGTTATTCATTTCAGAGATCTTCTCTTATGCTCACAAAAACACTTTAGTGCCAGTAGATTAAATTAAACTTTTCCTTTGTTTTCAGGTGCCTTGGAAGACATCCAGAAGCCATGTGCCCTTCTTCCAGAATCCTCTGCTACTGCTTGCTGACAGTATGGATAGATAGTTTTGTTTCACTTACAATATAATCAAATGCACCTAATCACTTGAAAAATACAAGCTGGTGCATTAGAGCAGGGCTGTAGTAAAGTAGACTAGGCACCCTCCTGAATCATTTTAAAGTTACAAGATGTATGGCCATATGGTCAAAGACACCTTGTTAAGACAGGATTGAAAGCATGAAATGCTAAATATTGATGTATGAAATCGAATTATTTAATAATTTATTTTAATTATTTTGTATTCTTGTATTATCTATACTGTATTTATGTATTTTGCACAATTAAGCGTTGTCAATTTATTTAATTCACTGTATTTTTATCAAATATATATATTGTCTAAATGATTTGTGTATTTGTTGTATACAAAGTGATTTGATATATTTATTTTTTTTTATATTTATTTTTTTTTATATTTATTATAGAATGCCTCTTTAATAAACTGGTGTTTTGTAGCATAAGCTGGTTTTGCTTTGACTGTATAAATTCCAACACTTAATCTTGATGAATGTGGTTTGCTTAAGTTGATTTGTCTGCTGTTTGCTTCTGCTGATCATAGGTTTCCCAGATATCATCTCTGTCAGTGGTAAATTACCAGATGCAGTTCTCATTCACCACATAGATCTTAAGCTTGGCAGGAAATGACACGTCATTGATGATACATCCTGTCCCAAAGACAAAACCTAAGCTTTCTCATCACTTTTATAAGGCTTAACTGACAGTTGATTGATTGTCTGATGCCTCATTCTGTTTTTGACATCATTTTTAGCTTTTTAAAAGACTTTGTAAAGTTGTTGCAATGTCTTTACAGTACGGAAATCATATAAAGCTTACCTAAACTGATGTACACTATAAATGTAAGATTTTGCAGATTCATTGGATCATCCAAAGAATGTTGATCCAATCATGGGTCTTTATTTAGAATATTAATTTATTTAGAATACTTACCTGTGCTGATTTAGGATATTATTTGAGTACTTTCATAGACTAAAGAGAATTAAGAGTATAAACACTTGTGGGAAAAGAAGTACACTTTAGCTTACTTTTAAAAAGAATACTTATTAGGGAAGTAATACACTTTACGGTGGTCCCCGCGCAACGTTTATGTTTACTTTATAAAATACTTTAATGTACACTTAAGTGGCCTTTTATTTCTAATTATATTATTTGCAAGTACAGTTTTTTTAAATATACAAGTTCCCATTTAATTCAATTAAGCTGGCAAAAATCAGAATAGATAAAAACAGCTTCCAAGGAGGATGACTATTTAGCATTTCAGTGAGATGTTAGACTGTGCAAAACTAATATCCACCCTTTTAGAAAGTGTATCCTTAAACACAACTTTGCAGTAGAAGAAAACCAAGAAATCTCAAAATAAAGAAGCTCAAAAAAAAAGGGTGCTACTTTTCAAACTGAATGTCACGCCCAGAATTAGAAACCAAACACTGAAACAACACTGTTTTCCAAACAATGGGGATGAGAATCTCATCAGCTCCACCACTGGGAATGAGAATGAGGCTGCGTCACCCAATGCCAGACAGATTCCACTGAGTCGTAAAGGGAGGGACACGGACACAGCCATGCACAGACTGCTCGCCACAAGAGACTACTTCTGAGCATCCTCCTCCTTCAGGGTCCACTCTCCTTCAAAAACCCCAGGAACCGGAGTCAGACAGTACTGCTGAGCCAACAAGAACAAGGTAAGATACATTATTAAATGAGTACAGTGAGATTTTAGAGTTTGTGTCAATGGTTTCTGCGTTTGTACAGAAAATGCAAATCTTTTCCGTGTTCATTGGTTTTGAAAGGTACAACTTCACTTTTCACATTCAGGTGGTTTTGGTTACTTGTTCGATGTTGTTTTATGTTGAGGAAAATCTAGTTTTGATAAGGTATTACTAAGATAAATTTACATAACAATGAAGAGAACAGCAAAAGTACTTTAAAAATGTAATTTTTAAGAGTCTAGACGTGGTTACTTAAAACATTTTTCTGTATTTATGTAACCACATGGCACAATTTCCTAATTCTTGCATATTATGTAAGGCCTCTCATTGTTGAAACATACAGGAAGAATTGTGGACTGTACATGCAGTTCTCATTCCAGCAGTTGGTCACTTTGTTTAGTCAAATCAAATTAAAATTCCTCAAAACAACTTTGCATCTTTTGCCAAGTCTCAAGTTCTTTCATAACTTGGACATGACAAACCATAGTGACTAATGAAAAGACAGACACTGATTGTCAGCTGAATACTGATATCGGTTGAACTGGTGAAATTACAGCACAGGAAAAGTTGTTTATTTGTTAATTATACAGAAAGTGATCTACAACCCGAATTCTGGAAATGTTGGGATGTTTTTTAAATTTGAATAAAATAAAAACTAAAAGACTTTCGAATCACATGAGCCAATTTTTTATTCACAATACAATATACAGGTGCTGGTCATATAATTAGAATATTGTGAAAAAGTTCATTTTTTTATTGTAAATTATTTAAAAAAAATTAAACTTTCATTTATACTAGATTCACATGTAAAGTAAAACATTTAGTTTTTTTTTTAATTTGTTGATAAGAGCGTACAGCTAATGAAAGTCCAAAATCCAGTATCTCAAAATATTAGAATATTTACATTTGAGTTTTATTAAAATGACCATCCTTACAGTATAAAATCCGGGTATCTCTTGTTCTTTGAAACCACACTAATGGGGAAGACTGCTGACTTGGCAATGTTCCAGGAGACAATCACTGACACTCTCCACAAAGAGAGTAAGTCACAGAAGGTCATTACTGAATGGGGTGGCTGTTTACAGAGTGATGTATCAAAGCATATTGTTGACTAGAAGGAAGAAATTGGGTAGGCAAAGGTGCACAAGCAACAGGGATGACCACAAGCTTAAGAATACTGTCAAGTAAAGCCGATTCAGACACTTGGGAGAGCTTCACAATGAGTCAAATGAAGCCGGAGTCAGCGCATCAAGAGCCACCACACTCAGACATCTTCAGGAAAAGGACTACCAAGCCACTTCTGAAACAGAAACAACGTCAGAAGCATCTTACCTGGGCTAAGATGAAAAAGAACTGGACAGTGAACAGTGGTCGAAAGTGGGACCATGTTGAAATCATGGTCCCAGAGTCTGAAAGAAGACTGGAGAGGCACAGAATCCGGTCCCACTTTATATTAAGTGGCCTTGTCTACTATGTACTTACATTTAAATTAATCATTTGATACAATGCACTTATTGTGTACATACATGTTTTTACATTGTACTTATATTTTAAAAACACCTGCATGTGTTATGATATGCTGGTGTAGAGATGAGGCTGATACGGATTTCCACAATGAACATAGAACTTTAATCAAACAAAGGTAAGGAACGCCAACATATACAGTAAACAACATTCAGAACGGACCAGGAGTGAAGGGAGTGAGTGTCATATAAAGGGAGTGCTAACAATAGAGTCCTAGGTGCAGGTGATCCGTGATGATAGGGAGATGACGAGGGAAGTGGGTGCAGGTGTGGAGAACAGGAGGATACTGGGAAATGGAGTCCAGGGAAACAAGGGATCTGTAACAGTACCTCCCCCTCCCGGTGGGCGCCCTGGAGACCTCAAACCGGAGCAGGGGGAGGAGTAAACTGGAGTGGAGGTCTCCAGGGCAGGTCCAAAAACCATGGCGGGTCAGGAGCCGTGGGCAGCCATGGGGGGTCAGGAGCCGTGGGCAGCCATGGGGGGTCAGGAGCCGTGGGCAGCCATGGCGGGTCAGGAGCCGTGGGCAGCCATGGCGGGTCAGGAGCCGTGGGCAGCCATGGCGGGTCAGGGGCTGAAGGCAGCCATGGCGGGTCAGGTGCAGCGGGCAGCCATGGCGGGTCAGGTGCAGCGGGCAGACATGCAGCGGGCAGACATGGCGGGTCAGGTGCAGCGGGCAGACATGGCGGGTCAGGTGCAGCGGGCCGCCATGGTGGGTCAGGAGCTGAAGTCCTCACGCCGTCAAGCCCAGTCGGCGCAGAAGGACCGGCGGGAGATGGCGGAACGAAAGGCTCTGCCGACCGAAGCGCAGCCGGTGCTCCAGAAGGCCGCAGTTGAACACAGACGACAGACAACAAAGTGAACACCAGGGGGAGTGAGGAAGCCAACTGGAAACGAGGGATGGAGGGACGGAGCGGAGACGGAGGAGTGCAGTCCAGAGGGGAGGGCAGGCTGACAAGGGACCAAGGTGTGAACGGGGGCAGGATGGAGACTTGTGAGGCTGGAGGACTGATGGGCAACGGTGGAGCAGAGGGAGGTTGGAGCCAGGGTGTAGGTAATCGCCCAGAGGTCCGAGGTGGAGATCTGGGCGAGGGGGCTTGAGGTGAAGGTTCAGTGCAAACATAACTGGATGGAGGTGGTAGAGGGAGGCAGGGAGGGAAAACAGTCTTTGGGCTGGAGGGTTCAAAAACACAGTTCATAGGGGCAGTAGGTTCGGCGGCGGCGGCGGCTGGAGCGGCTGGCTCGGCGGCGGCGGCTGGAGCGGCTGGCTCGGCGGCGGCGGCTGGAGCGGCTGGCTCGGCGGCGGCGGCGGCTGGAGCGGCTGGCTCGGCGGCGGCGGCTGGAGCGGCTGGCTCGGCGGCGGCGGCTGGAGCGGCAGGCTCGGCGGCGGCGGCTGGAGCGGCAGGCTCGGCGGCGGCTGGAGCTGAGGGCTCGGCGGCGGCGGCTGGAGCTGAGGGCTCGTAGGCGGCGGAGACTGGAGAACTTTGCTCGGCGGCGGAGACTGGAGAACTTTGCTCGGCGGCGGAGACTGGAGAACTTTGCTCGGCGGCGGAGACTGGAGAACTTTGCTCGGCGGCGGAGACTGGAGAACTTTGCTCGGCGGCGGAGACTGGAGAACTTGGCTCGGCGGCGGAGACTGGAGAACTTGGCTCGGAGGCGGAGACTGGAGAACTTTGCTCGGCGGCGGAGACTGGAGAACTTTGCTCGGCGGCGGAGACTGGAGAACTTTGCTCGGCGGCGGAGACTGGAGAACTTTGCTCGGCGGCGGAGACTGGAGAACTTGGCTCGGAGGAGACTGGAGAACTTGGCTCGGAGGAGACTGGAGAACTTGGCTCGGAGGAGACTGGAGAACTTGGCTCGGAGGAGACTGGAGAACTTGGCTCGGCGGAGACTGGGGTTGAGGGCCATTTCATCCCCTCAAATACAATTAAAATCCCCACAGGCACTGGAGCTGGCTCTGTGGGGACTGGAGCTGGCTCTGGAGATACTGGAGCTGGCTCTGGAGATACTGGAGCTGGCTCTGGAGATACTGGAGCGGGCTCTGGAGATACTGGAGCGGGCTCTGGAGATCCTGGAGCGGGCTCTGGAGATACTGGAGCGGGCTCTGGAGATACTGGAGCGGGCTCTGGAGATACTGGAGCGGGCTCTGGAGATACTGGAGCGGGCTCTGGAGATACTGGAGCGGGCTCTGGAGACATTGGGGCCGCTTTCTTCCTCCTCCTCCGCTTACTGGGCCCAGTAGCGGAATATGGGTCCAGCCTGGGGCAGGCAGGGAGTTCGCTGGAGCGGTATGCGGAGGAAGCCGGAGGTTGACTGACTGGCCCGGCCAACCGTGTTTCTGGATGGACCGGACGACAACACTGATCCTGAACCTCTTCTACTAAGAAATTGGAGCCATTCAACCACAAAATTAAATTGATAGTGTCGCTTAAGGAGAAACAAAAAACAGGTTCATCAAAACGGATAGTGTCGTCATCCAATCCATCCAAAAACAAGGAGATCAACTGAGCATCAGGCCAGTCAGACAAGAAAGCAAGCTCCACGAACTCCTCCACATACCTCTCCAGCGAACGTCCTACCTGCAGGAGCCCGATAATGCGTTCGCTGGCTGTTAGAAGAGTGAGAGGCGCTGGAGGAGCAGGAGCCAGGGAGCTGGTGGAAGTCTCCATACTGTGGAAATCCAAAGTTTCCTGGTCCGTTCTTCTGTTATGATATGCTGGTGTAGAGATGAGGCTGATACGGATTTCCACAATGAACATAGAACTTTAATCAAACAAAGGTAAGGAACGCCAACATATACAGTAAACAACATTCAGAACGGACCAGGAGTGAAGGGAGTGAGTGTCATATAAAGGGAGTGCTAACAATAGAGTCCTAGGTGCAGGTGATCCGTGATGATAGGGAGATGACGAGGGAAGTGGGTGCAGGTGTGGAGAACAGGAGGATACTGGGAAATGGAGTCCAGGGAAACAAGGGATCTGTAACAGCATGTAATTACATATGTAATTATTTTCTTTAATTACATTTATAATTACACTGTTAACCCATCCCTTACACCTTACCCCTACCCTTAAACCTGCCCATACCACCAAAGCTTTCCCTAACCTTATCCGTATCCCACCTCAATAGCAGCAAAAGTTTTTTTGCAATTCAATATGAACCCAATAAGTATATTGTACTTATTTTTTTTTTATGTAAGTGCATAGTAGTTAAGGCCACTTAATATAAAGTGGGACCCAGAATCCAAGCTGCTTGAAGTCTAGTGGGAAGTTTCTGAAGTCAGTAATGATTTGGGGGGCCGTGACATCTGCTGGTGTTGGTCCATTGTGTTTTATCAAGTGCAAAGTCAATGCAGCCATCTTCCAGGAGATTTTGGAGCACTTTATGCTTCCATCTGCTGACAAGCTTTATGGAGATGCTGATTTCCTTTTCCAGCAGGGCTTTAGCACCTGCCCACAGTGCAAAAACCACTTCCAAGTGGTTTGCTGACCATGATATTACTGTGTTTTATCGGCCAGCCAACATGCCTGACCCCTGAATCTATGGGATATTTTCAATATCCCAATATCCAACAATATACAGATGATCTGAAGGCTCGATAGTGCCTCAGCAGTGCCACAGGCTGATCACTTCCATGCCACACTTCACTGATGCTGTATTTTGTGCTAGGAGCAAGTCATTTGATGTAATATGTGCTGCCCACCAAGTATTGAGTGTACAAATGAACATACTTTAAAGAACTTGAACTTTTCTGTTTTGCAAATCCATTTTTTGATTGATCTTAGGAAATATTCTAATATTTTGAGATACTGGATTTTGGACTTTCAAGAGCTGTACGCTCTAAACATCAAAATTAAAAAAAAAAAAAAAAACTTTTGAAATATTTTACTTTATATGTAGGGAATCTAGAATATATGAAAGTTTCATTTTTAAAAATAATTTACAATAAAAAAATGAACTTTTTCACGATATTCTAATTATATGACCAGCACCTGTAGATAACATAACAAATGTTTAAACAGAGAAATGTTACACTTTTATCCACTAAATGAGCTCATTTCAAATTTGATGCCTGCTACAGGTCTCAAAAAAGTTGGGACGGGGGCAACAAAAGGCTGAAAAAGCAAGAAATTTTGAAAAGATTCAGCTGAGAGAACATCTAGCAACTAATTAAGTACATCTATATATAAGCTATAAAAGGGATGTCTTAGAGAGGCAGAGTCTCTCAGAAGTAAAGATGGGCAGAGCTGTGAAAGAGTGCGTAAAATGATTGTGAAAAACAACGTTCCTCAATGTCAAATTGCAAAGGCTTTGCAAATCTCATCATCTACAGTTCATAACAGCATCAAAAGATTCAGAGAAACTGGAGAAATCTCTTTGCGTAAGGGACAAGGCCGAAGACCTTTACTGGATGCCCGTGGTCTTCTGGCCCTCAGACGACACTGCATCACTCATCGGCATGATTGTGTCAATGACATTACTAAATGGGCCCAGGAATACTTCCAGAAACCACTGCCGGTAGACACAATCCGCTGTGCCATCTGCAGATGCCAACTAAAGCTCTATCATGCAAAAAGGAAGCCATATGTGAACAAGGTCCAGAAGTGCCGTCGTGTCCTGTGGGCCAAGGCTCATTTAAAATGGACTGTTTCAAAGTAAAATTTGACATTCTTGTTGGAAATCACGGATGCCGTGTCCTCCGGGCTAAAGAGGAGGGAGACCTTACAGCTTGTTATCAGCGTCCAGTTCGAAAGCCAGCATCTCTGCCCAGGCATCTTCAAACTGTTTTGAAAAGAAGAGGAGATGCTACACCATGGTAAACATGCCCCCGTCCCAACTTTTTTGAGACCTGTAGCAGGCATCAAATTTGGAATGGGTTCATTTTGTGCATAAAATTGTAAAATTTCTGTTTAAACAATTGTTATGTTATCTATGTTCTATTGTGAATAAAATAGTGGCTCATGTGATTTGAAAGTCTGAGAGAATTGTGTATCTTTTCCTTTATCAGTTTACAATAACTACTGCAATCACAGGACAGGAAGTGACATCAATGGAGCAGAACGGCAAGGACACATTAGGAGCTGAGACAGAGCAAATGAATGGTCAAACCGAAGAAGTACCTCAAGAGACAACGGCATCTGAAGAGCCGGCGAATATAAGTGAGAATAATTCAGACAGGAATGAAGAAGAAATAAGTGTAAGTAAAACAGATGAGAATGACGAGGAAGAAAAAGAGGAAGAGGAGGACGGATTGTCTGAATTACATCAGGATGATTTTCAGCCTTCGGTTGAGATGTCAGGCCAGGAATACAAGAAGGATGAAAACAACCGTCCTGTTTGCAGGTACAACACTGTCTGCTACAGGAAGATTAAGAAAGGAAACACAATGCAGAGAATAGATGAGTTTGAGTCCATGCTGAATGTATAACAGTGGTGAATGAGCGGCGTCATCGTGTGGTTTCTTTAAAAGTATGTGGTTGTTAAACTTCTTCATAGTTAAAAGACATAACATATGCTCACATGAACAGTATTTTGTGACAGTTTGTTTTCAGGCTCTAACCTAATATTACATGTTTGTAGAAATCTTAAGCATCAGGAAAACAGCCTCATCTCTGATCAAATTTCAGTAAACCCTCATCTGGCAGTTTGTCTGGCATTTATTTGTCTGCAAATGAGGTTTTTCATTCATGAATGCTTCTCCAAATAACATGCAATCTGACTGACTAATGCAGGCCTGATCTCTGTTGTGTAAAACATGAATGAATTACTGGAAGAGCTTACAATTACAGTATGGAGAGCATTATTGTATTCCTGTTTAAAATTTCAAAAAAAGTTCTAATGTAAACTTTCTAATGTTGTGATTACGGTTTCATAGCTTTGTAAATTATACTCCCACATTTTAAAATACAATACATAATAGTCATATTAGCATTTTATCATTTCCATATTCAGATATATGTAATATATGCACGTATGAAATCTGTGATTATGTTTTTGGACAAATATAGGTTTCATTGTTTTCTATAATCACATAATGTTACTGGATATCTACCATACTACTGCATTCATGTAATCTGTTCAAGTTATTAAGTCTTTCTTTCTCTCTGACTGCACAAAACTGCAAAATGTTTTTTTGTTGTTGTTTTTTTTTTTTTTTGCTATTTTTGCCATTGAGGACAAATTAAAAACTAAATCTGTGCAAAAACTGGCTTAGAATTGACTTTATATTTGTTTTCCTTTTTTTGAGATAACAAATTTGAATGTATTTAAATATAAAATTATAATATAATATAATATAATATAATATAATATAATATAATATAATATAATATAATATAATATAATATAATATAATATAATATAATATAATATAATATAATATAATATATAATATAATAATATTTCCTCACCACTAGATGGCAACATTGCTTTGTCCTGATATAAAAGGTGAGGACAGGGGTTTGCATGACCTGTCTCTGTCTAATTTTACAAACCACATTTCTGTTAATTGGTCTTCATTTGAATTCGGAACACTTTTTGATCACATGCGAGTAAAATCCTGACTGTTTTGTGTCCTGTTATGCATATTTGTATAGAATTAAAACATTCTAATTGAAACATTTCAAACTAAAGATAATACATGGTCATCTCGACAACCCTTCATAAACATGCCATAATAAAATGACAACCTGAAAAATAAATTCAAACTTCGACCAGCTCAATTAGCATGAAGAAGGAAGACCTACAAATTGTTTACCTTTGTTTAACTAATCATATTTATGTGGCATCTAATGTTAGTATAATCAATGTAATGAGATATTTACTGCAGTGATTAGTTTAATTTGGGTGTTTATGACCTGACGGACTCTTTTGTTTATGTCTCTGTGTTTCTGGCCCCTCTCTAATGGCTCATTGGGAGTCTATGTGGGTTTGGTTTTGTTTTGTCTGTTAGCTCTATAAATGCTTGAACTTTACAATACAAATCTCACTAATTGCTTTTTATTCGAAGGCAGTTTATGAATATCACTTCCATTCCTGTAAGCACATTACCTGCTGCTGCCTGATCATAATGTGTTACAGGTTACTTTAATGTTTTCATAATTCTGCTGTAGGTTTATTTAGGCAAAACGAGACGGGGCTTTTGGCCTGGCTTGTTTAAGTCAGGTCCGGGCCTCATTTGAATGGTGACAAATGTCATGCTGCCATGACAACGGGAGGTGTGTGACTGTTGTGGTGCACCGTCCCTGGGCTGGGGGTCGGAAGGCACTTCCTGGGCAACACACGTCCCCTGTGGTTTAGGGTCGTAATTGACCTTTCCTGACAGAGCGGTGCAGCTTTTCATTCTCCCTCTCTTCATCCCTTTTCAACTGTTTCCTCTTTCTTCCTTTCTGTTTTTGTCGCTCTTTCTGTTGCATCACGGTGGGCTGAAATGCCACGATTGGCCCAGGGCTTTTACGCAGCTCTTTCTGACTTCCTCTGGCTCTTTTTGCCTGTTTGAGGCATGTTTACGCAGTAAGGACCATGCACTTGTACTGGTACTGGAGAAGGTTGTTTTTTTTTTTTTAATCAAATCTCCTCCTTTTTAAAGAAAAATAAAATATTAGACAGGTTTTTTTAGAGCACAGTACAGAATCTGCTCTTTCAATAAAGTATTCCGGTAAATGTGTCTTCCTTGCGAAGTGCAGCATTCGACGCGACTGATCATTAAATTTTTTTGAAACATTTTGAGCATGTTGGCATTAGGAGATCAGCTTTAAATTGGTTTTCATCCTCTCTTAAGGGGATAACATTTTTCAGAAGCTATTGAAAACTTCTTCTCCTCCTTTTCTGTAGCTTGGACATGTGGTGTGCCACGGGGTTCTGTTCTAGGCCCTGTTTTTTCTCCTTATATCTGCTTCCATTAGCCAATATTTAACCATCAGATTTCATATCATGGTTATGCAGATGATATTAAGCTCTAGCTTCTGTCAAAATCAGTCATTGTTTGACTCTTTAAAAGCTGGTATGTTGGAATATTATCGTCACTTGAATGACTTCAAAACTGAAGTTTCAGGGCCCTATCATACACCCGGCTCAATGCGATGCCAGGTGCGAAGCAAGTGTTTTTTGCTAGTTTCAGCTAGACGCAGTTGTCATTTTCACATCCAGCACCCAAGTTGTTTAAATAGCAAATGCACTCATGCTGATTTGTTGACCCATTTGCGTGCTGTTCTAAAAATGAGGTGTGTTCGGGTGCGTTGTTGGCGTGTTGCTATTTTGAGGCAACTGATAACGACTGCGCCATTGACTAACTGAAACCTGCTCTAAAATCAATGGCGCAGTATTTATTTATTTATGTAACTTTTTAGGGTGCGTACACTCTGCTTGTTACACGCACAGGGATGCACAGCAGCACACAAACATTTTTAAATATTGAAAATAAAAGGATTCCTCCATGGTGCAAGCACAGCTGGCTTTTAAAGGGAATGAGAGATGAGACTCTGATTGGTTTATTGTATGTTACATCCAAAACACACCCATTACTCTTGGACCATGTGCCTGGCACACCGACCATTTTTTCCACTGTTAAACTGGATTTAGACACGCCCTAAGTGCACCTGCGCCGTGTGCTTCAGACCATGCACTTAGATCGATGAAATAGGGCACGTAGTCTCTGGTCCATCTGAACTTACCAATATCCTTTCTAAAAATCTTGGCCCTATAATTAGCACTGTAAGTTTTCAAGAAAGCAACGATTGCCAAAATTAAATCTCTCCTTTCATTCAAGGACTTAAAAACTGTTAAATGCATTTATTTAATCAAGACTGGACTATTGCAATTCATTGTATTTAGGAGTCTCTCAATATTGACTTTCTCGTCCAAAATGTTGCAGCCAGACTTTTAGCAGGGTACTAAAGAAAGAGGGAAAGTATTACACCTGTACTAGCTAGTTTGCATTGGCTTCCTGTTGAGTATTGAATCCAGTTGAAGACTTTATTATGTGTATAAAGGTCCTTGAATGGATTGGCACCACATCTGATCTTCTTTCTTACCATCAGACCAGTAGGTCTTTATGGTCATCTCAAATCCTGTTGCTGTCTGTACCTATGATGTGTACTTCCTCATCTATAAAGGTTTTGAAATATTCTCTTAAAGGGACAGTTCACCCAAAAATGAAAATTGTATCATCATTTATTCACCCTCAAGTAGTTCCAAACCTGTATGAATTTCTTTGTTCTGCTGAACACAAAGGAAGATATTTGGAAAAAAGTTAGTAACTAATAGAAACAGATCTCGCCCCACATAGTATTTATGTAAATGGGGGGCGAGATCTGTTTGGTTACTGACATTTTTCCAAATATCTTTTTTTCTGAAAAGAAATAATACTCTTTCTTGCCACGTAAAAAAATTCACATAAATGAATATTAATTAAAACAATGTACACATTTAAAAAATAAAAAATAAAACACACAACAAAACTACTAAAACTTTGTAAAATATAAAAAGAAAATCTAATTTAAAATATAAAAAAAAAAAATAAAACTGTACATAATACTAAAATAACACTGATTGTGAAAAACTACAAGTGTGTTTACAAACTGGGGTCAGAGGATAAGACAAGAGAAAAATTGTTTCTTAAAGGTCCCGTTCTTCGTGATCCCATGTTTCAAACTTTAGTTAGTGTGTAATGTTGTTGTTAGAGTATAAATAAAATCAGTAAAATTTTAAAACTCAAAGTTCAATGCCAAGCGAAATATTTTATTTAACAGAAGTCGCCTACATCGAATGGCCAGTTTGGACTACATCCCTCTACTTCCTTCTTTAATGACGTCACTAAAACAGTTTTTTGACTAACCTCCGCCCACAGGAATACACAAGAGTTGCGTTTGTAGAGTGTGTTTGTCGCCATGTCGTCGAAACGTTGTTATTTTCATCCCCCAGTCCAATCACCGGGTCTGATTCCGGCTCAAATTGATAGGGTAAAATTAAAGACATGTTTACAATAACACTGAGCGCGTGCATCTCCACGTTATGGTAAGAGGCGTGACCTTTCCGGGCAAGGAGCGCTAAGCTGCTGTCGAATCACAACACAGGAACCGCTGGCACAATCAGAACTCGTTACGTATTTCTGAAGGAGGGACTTCATAGAACAAGGAAGTCATCAGCCCGTTTTTATGACAGTGGAAACAGCGGTATACAGATAAGTACATTATGTGAAAAATGCTGTGTTTTTTTACACGCGAAACATGAACACATGTTATATTGCACACTATAAACACAATCAAAGCTTCAAAAAACCACGGAAAACGGGACCTTTAATAAATTAATTAATAAGCTTACATTTACAGATTTTAACATTATTTAAATTTTAAGTTTCATGCTACTTGCTAAAGATAAGTCGGAAATCACATTTGTGAAATGAATCATAAATAATTTGACTGTTTTTAGGTTTATATGTTAATAAATATTTAATATTTTCTATAAATGTTTATATGATAACAAATATTTAAATTTTAAAAATGTTTATATTGCTTATCATTTTTTAAGATAAAAATATATAACATTTAACACATTTTTACATCATTTTTTAAAACTGTATAAACGGGCTTTTATAAATGAAAATATTTTTTAATTGTCATAAAGTATCCAAATATTTTTGTGGACATTGTATGAATGAGATGAACCTATCAGTGAGTGAAACAATAGTGCGTAAAAACAATTTTTCTAACAGTACAGCTTCTTATTTTATGTGCAAACAAATCCACAGATGTTGACATGCTCAACATAGTCATTCTAAACAGATCTGCAGATGATGTACAGAATAAATGATGATTTGAGAGCGAGAGGTCGCCTAGGAAGCGTGAGTCATCCGTCAGTGTTTGTGTGCTGCTGTAAGAGAGCGGCCCACTGTGGCCTGACTCTACGGCACACATTCATGAACCCCCCTCACGCCATGATTGCTCTACAATGACAGCTTTGTGAAGGATGGAAGAGAGCTGCTGTGGAAAATATTCAAGACACTGAGAGAAAGAGAGAGACAATGAGAGAGAAAGAGGAGCTATCAAAGTGTTTCCTTCACAAAGCCTGCGAGTGTTCTGGCTCCATTGGAAACTTTCAGTCGTTCGGTTGAGTTTAAAAGGGGTGAGAGACAAATAGAAAGCTTGCGTCTTGTGGTAAACATGGGGTGGGGTCAGGAGGGGTCATTTTTCTCTGTGCATTCACTGGGTGGGTGTGATGGGTGACTGGAGGCCTGTTCCGCTGTCCATTCTCTCTTCAGGTCAGCTCCAGAGACCGGTGGCGTCACAGTGGCTCACAACGGACATGCCATGACAGAACGCACAGGAACTGATGACGTCTGCAGTCCTTTAAGGGGGAATTCTGAGTGAAATGGCCATCTGAAAATACAGATTTCTTTGCATGGTTGTTTCCTGCACTTGAAAAAAACACAATAATTGACAAATCCAAATGCCATTAAAACCAAATCATTTCCACAAGACTCTATGCCATTTTAAACTTCACAGTATTGTCATGGAATGATAATAGAAGATTTAAAAAATAAATAAATAAATAATAATAATAATAATAAAATTTCAGTTTAATTTCATTTGTTATTATTAATTTTAATATTTTGTTAAAATAATAATAATAAATTATTATTATTAAAAATAAGAAATAGATGAAAATCATACAGATTGACAGACAGACAGACATAGATTATAAAGACCATACCATACTTAATCAATATTTCTTTAGACATAAGCCAAAAATGTTACTTATGTCAATATAATATAATATAATATAATATAATATAATATAATATAATATAATATAATATAATATAATATAATATAATATAATATAATATAATATAATATAATATAATATAATATAATATAATATATGTAATATGATAATATAATAATACATGCACACATAAACACACTATATATATATATATATATATATATATATATATATATATATATATATATATATATATATATATATATATATATATATATATATATAAAATTTTATTTATTTATTTATTTATTTTATTGCTTTTTATATCTTGATTTCACTATAAACAAATCTAAAAAAAAGTAGAATTTTCACTTACGATAAAACTAAAAATATTTTGTTAGTGTTTCATTTAGTTTACTTACTATAAACAAAGACAGCAGCAAAAGACTTTAATGTTTATTGTGATGTCTTTTAAAATATGCATCATCATTTTCTGTTATGTATTAAAAAAACAAACAAAAGAAAAATGAATAAAATGCACAATAATTCCTGCAGTCAGTATGTGTTCTTCAAATCAACACTCTATTTAATACAAAAATAGCATTTTCTTTTCATTCTTTTTCCAAGTGTTATTTGCTGTTAGACAAACAGAACAAAAGATTAGACCAATACAAAAATGCACTTAAAAAAATGTCTCAGTCGTTTCACTTTTTTCAGCCTTTACAATTAAACTGCTTTTATAGAGTGGCTTATTATATGATATAGAAAGAGAGAGATATAAATACATATAAAAGAGCGATAGAGCAGGAGGAAGGGAATTAGAAAGTGTGACCTCAGGGTAGTGGAGGTCACAGGAGGTTTTCCTGATGAGTGGTCCTTTGGGATCTCTGTTAGCTTTGAGTGACAGGCATCCATTGTGATGCCTGTGAACTGCTGCACTCTGGTTTATATCCATTCTTATCACCAAACCAGGGACGGTCTGAAGAGATGGTCTACCGCAATGCATAGAATGAGGATGGCTTCCCACCACAAATGACCACCAAGTCGTTTGTCTCCATCCAGGAGGGAGAGGTTGAGCGGAGAGGAAGTGCGATTGTACTGGCCACACAATGCACAGGTGTGTGATAACTGCTCTGAGGCACGGACAGTGGACGGCCAGACGTAGGGGGTGGGAAGAGTTTATGCAGGGAGCAAGTCGGGTTTCCCAAAGGACGGCATTTTAATTTCTAATTCATTAATCTCCCTTGTGCAGCCATCCTGCTTTATGGAAAACGAAGACCGGTATAAGATTCACCTGACTGGCTCAAGCCAGGGTCACATGATATGAAATCAAAGTTATAATAAGGCGCCTCATTCTCAGTATAGAGAGAGTGAGAGAGAGAGAGTGGGCCAAATTTCCCCACAAAAACAGTCAAATCTAATCAGCCAACAGACAATCCGCATGTGGGAACTGGCTAAATAAATATACTAAATAATGTCGATGCATTAAAGAAATAAAAAATGTAGCTAGCTAAGCTACACTCTTGAATCTTTTTCATGTGTGATATGCGTTTTGTTCAAAATGCTACACAAAAAGGGATAGAAACATATTGCCATTTAGCTATAGTAATGCCTAGTTGAGGAAATGAAGTTATAGTATAACATTCCCCATCAAGTCAAAGTCAAACACCTCTAAAAGGACTATAAAATACAGTGAATGTATAAATGATGTTTTATTAACAAAGTTCGGGAGGAGCACGTTCAGATAATCTACCCAATCAGCACGAGAGGAGGCTTATATAGAGAGTTTCACAACAGTTATCCCTCCTCCACCCCAACCCCTCACTCTCAATTATTCCTATCCCAGCCAGGGATAGGGTCCTCAGGGTTTAGGCCAAATTCTGAGCTCGGAGCCTTCTCCTCAGACAGCACACCAAATACGCATATTTTATACTATATCTGATGTAAGTGTGAACTCCTGAATTTACTTTGGATCGCCTCCGATTGAAAGGGTGCGTTGGAATATGCCCACTATATAGCATACTAGGCGAAAAACAGTATGTGATAAGAGTATGACACCGTGTCTACACCAGATGCAAACATTGTTGCATCGCATTGCGCCGCGCTGCATCCAGTGTAGACAGTATCACTGTTTATAATGTCTTTTGAAGTGTTGTGGCGTGCTGCTCACGTCTGGTGTGGACATGGTGTGAGTGTGTCTCTCAGTGCTTTTCATATAGGCCCTTTCACAGCAAGAACAGTAACTATAAAGATAGCTATAATAACAATCACTATATTAGTGTTCACACCAATAAACAATAACGTTCTGATCTAGGCACACAATGCCACTTTAAATGCTTGAGCTCTTTGCAAGATGGATTCTGATTGGCTTATGGATTCTGATTCAGTGTTTTTATCACTCTGAAAGTGATTCAAATTATATTGTTCCTCTGTGCCGTTATCGTTATAGGAGTCTGCTATGAAACTTGGTATGATTTTTTAAGTCCCAATGAAATCAAAATGGGTAAAATGGGTTATTTAAAAAAAATTCAATTAAACTTCCCCTCCCTCTTGCAGTGACATCTCTTCTCTTCTCTGGCCCTGTTTACACCTGGTATTAAAGGATTAGTTCACCCAAAAATGAAAATTCTGTCATTAATGACTCACCCTCATGTCGTTCAAACTCGTAAGACCACCGTTCATCTCCTGAACACAGTTTAAGATATTTTAGATTTAGTCCGAGAGCTTTCTGTCCCTCCATTGAAAGTGTATGTACGGTATACTGTCCATGTCCAGAAAGGTAATAAAAACATCATCAAAGTAGTCCATGTTACATCAGTGGGTTAGTTAGAATTTGTTGAAGCATCGAAAAAACATTTGGGTCCAAAAATAACAAAAACTACGACTTTATTCTCTTCCGGAATCGTTTCCATTAAATTGATTCCATTGAATTGATTCCATTGAACTGATTCCATTGAATCCTTTCATCTGTTGGTGTTGGTAATGCACTTTTACGTCGTTGTGGTTGTTTTTGGCGATTAGGACATCCGCGACATGCACACTTACGCAAATTTTAAAAAATATAGCAATCACACAATACAAACAATGTAGAATAGCTTGAATACAGCGTGTGTCTCCCTCAGACTGTAAACGAAGCTCGGGCGCACCGGATAACACGTCAGCAGCGTCACTGCGGAGTCGTGAACCACACTCCGGAGCAGAAGGGGGGCGGTAATGCACCAATTAGCTGGATGCCAACCGCCGTAAAACAGGAAAGAAGAAGAAGCAGAAGGCGTTTCTCAATGTCAAGGAAGGATCCTCGGAAGCCAGAATTTCAAGGATGCTACACCATCGACATCCATCAAAGGACTGTTCCAATGTCGAGGATCCTCGGAATTTCAAACAAGGACTGAGTCCTTCATTCGAAAAATATCCCATATACAGGAAAGGACGCATATGTGTAGCCTTTGTGCTCTTCGCGCTCTCAAATCATCCACAATTCTATACGCGCAGCTTTGTGATCTTGTTCAAAAAAAAAAAAATAAATGTCTGACGTTAGCAGGCAACATGCTTTCAAATGTAAGTATATTTACATTACCAAACATTTGTTATAACTGTAGTAAATATGTCAGATAAATAAAGTTTAACGTTTAAATGCCAGTACAAATTACTACCGTATTGCTATTATAAATTATACAAATACAAATTACGTTATTGATGGCTAACTGAACAGGACCGTCATTTAACAACTGTTAGCTTGGTTGCAGTCACCGGCATTTCTTTTATAAATAACTAGTTAAGTTGTCCAAAGTAATTTAACGTTAATATTATACCATTATACCATTCACAGCATTATTCATAGCTTTCTCGTCTTTTTTTAGACCTTTTCACTGACGTAATGACGCAATGACGTGCACATGCTAGTCTGTTCCATTTACGTGTTCTCCGAATGCTAATGAGGAGCCTCACCTAGCCTCTGAAGGAAGTGACTTGGAAGGACCAGTCCTGCCAAGGAAGTATCCTTGACATTGAGAAACGCCTAGAGTTGTGAACGCGGATTGACAACAGACCCGGAAGAGAATACAACGCTGAATAAAGTCGTAGTTTTTGTTATTTTTGGACCAAAATGTTGCAGATGTCCTAATCACCAAAAACAACTAAGGCGACGTAAAAGTGCATTAGCAACGCCGACAGATGAAAGGATTCAATGGAATCAATTCAATGGAATCAATTAAATGGAATCAATTCAATGGAATCAGTTCAATGGAAAGGATCCCGGAAGAGAAGACAATGCTGAATAAAGTCATAGTTTTTGTTATTTTTGGACCCAAATGTATTTTCGATGCTTCAACAAATTCTAACTAACCCACTGATGTCACATGGACTACTTTGATGATGTTTTTATTACCTTTCTGGACATGGACAGTCTACCATACATACATTTTCAATGGAGGGAAAGAAAGCTCTTGGACTAAATCTAAAATATCATAAACTGTGTTCCGAAGATGAACGGAGGTCTTACGGGTTTGGAGCGACATGAGGGTGAGTCATTAATGACAGAATTTTCATTTTTGGGTGAACTAACCCTTTAAGATGTGTTTTGGTCCATCGGATCACAAGGGAGACACGTATCCGTTCACACCTGGTATTTTAATCCATCTTTTGTCCACTTTCAAGCACTTCTGTTCTGATTTCTTTGAGGGGAGGGTCTAGGGATGGATAAATGTATGGGCTTTTTTCTGATCTTTTGATCTAATGGACAAAATAAGTTTGAACAATTTACATATGAATGCACCCAGAGATGATGGAAAAACATGGAGAGCATCAGCATTCGTTTCTGCTCTGACAGCCAGAAGACCATCTGAACGCTGTGAGTGTGTGTTAGAAATCAGGAAGATGAGAGAACATTGTGCTTGGTACGTTATTTAGACCCAAGCACAATGTTCTCTCACCATTCCTGATTTCTAATACACACTCACAGCGTACGGTGTGGTCTTGCGGTCATCAGAGTAGAAACAAAAGCTGATGCTCCTGAGGCTCGTGTTTTTCTGTTGTCTCCGGTCACAATTTTATGTAAATTGCGTGAGCTTATTTTGTCCATTAGATTGAAAGATCTGAAAAAGCCCATACATTTACCCACCCATAGACCCTCGCCTCGAAGAAATCAGGACAGAAGTGGTTTAAAGTGGACAAAAGAGAGACGGTATGTGTCTCCCTCGTCTACTTGTCATCCGATCGACCAAAAAGCATCTTAATACCAGGTGTAAACATGGCCTCTGATGACGTGTTTACTGGCGCGAGGGCAGGACAACCTGTCACTCACATGACATCACAGCAATAGCAAACCACAACAATTCAATGAATTCCTGATGGACAAAATCAAGTCCCGCCCTACATTTTTACTAGTTTGAGAAACTGTTTCACTAAATATGTCACAATAGGGAAGCAAAGACTGTTGCAACTTCCAACTTTAAACTAAAACTTTATCACTATATGCAATAGTTATCATCCTTGGTGTGAATGTGCCTTTATCGTTCGGCCTCAATGGTTCCCAAGCATACAGATTCTCTCTCTTTCACAAACAACGTGGTTATATTCTCCACACCTTTGTGGGTGTATAATAATTCCTATTTGGGATTGAAATCATGACAATATTTCAGTGGTGTTCCCACTGCTGTCTGAGGGACTGTAGAGTATTATAATCTGTCTGCCTGGAGGCAGAGAAATGGTCAGGGAAAATGGTAACAAAAGAGACGCTAAAACACAGAGAGCCTACTGTTTATAGTCACTTTCCCCACACACACAGAATGAGAGAGAAACAAACAAAACAAGAGAGACTCGGGAGACAGACAAAAGAATCAGCTCAAGGAATGGTGGGAATTTTATTCTGCTAAGACTTGAAGGATGGGAATAGCGCAATTTCTCACACATGTGCTAAAAGAATGAACCAGAAATTATAACGCTGTGAGATGGGAGAGAAGTCCCACCTTATTTGAGTGCCCACTGGTCAGCCTCGCTCCTGCTGGATTCAGTGTTTCCTCATTCATACACACTTCTCTCTTCTAACTGCTCCCAGACAATGCAACCTCACATCACAAAAGCAATCTGATCAACATCAAATCAAGAGTTAATCATTGCTTCACCATCTGCCTTGCTGTTTTCATCATTTTGGCTGACGGGAGAACCTGACGAGTGATCCGGTCCAGGATTACAGATGACTCTCGGTTGATTGGGAACTGTACTTCAATGGTCAATGTTCCGCTCTTAAGATAAATCCCACCATTCCCTCAGCATCATTCATCTCACATTCTCTAATTAGTTTTCAATGTGCTAGAAGAAGATGGATTATCATATAATATCTCCCCTCAAAAATTACAATATGATTTAAATATAAATATAATTCGATAAGTCTCTGTCTTTGACAAAGAGAAAAAGTTCATGTTAAACTATTCAGTATTTTCTCAATTGTTGTTTAAAAATTGTTTGATATTTGATCATAACATTTTATTGACTGCAGGTCAATTTGGTGATTGTATATATTGCTGCAGTTTTATTGGTGATGTTGACATTAAAGGATTAGTTCACTTCAGAATTAAAATTTCTTCATAATTTACTCACCCCCATGTCATCCAAGATGTTTATGTCTTCTTTCTTCAGTCAAAAAGAAATGAAGGTTTTTTTAGGAAAACATTCCAGGATTTTTCTCCATATAGTGGACTTCACTGGGGTTCAACGGGTTGAAGGTCCAAATGTCAGTTTCAGTGCAGCTTCAAAGAGCTCTACATGATCCTAGACGAGGAGTAAGAATCTTATCTAGAGAAACATTTTCTAATTTTATAAAAAAATTAAAATTGATATACTTTTTATCCACAAATGCTCATCTTGCATTGCTCTGCGATGTGACACGCATTACGTAATCATGTTGGAAAGGTCACGCATGACGTAGGCGGAAGTAGGGCAAAAAACTCCATCTCATTTTCTCCTCCAACTTCAAAATCATCCGACATCATTGTTTAAACTTTTTTTGTAAAGCGCGTTTGACTTAGTCTTTGCATGTTTGCTTCGTAGACACTGCTTATGACACGTGATTATGTAATGCGTGGCGCATCGCAAAGCAGTGAAACGAGCATTTGTGGTTAAAATGTTTTTTTTTGTTGTTGTTTTTTTTCAGAAAATGACCAATCTTTTCTCTAGATAAGACCCTTATTCCTTGTCTGGGATCATGTAGAGCTCTTTGAAGCTGCACTGAAACTGACATTTGGACCTTCAACCCGTTGAACCCCAGTGAAGTCCACTATATGGAGAAAAATCCTGAAATGTTTTCTTTAAAAACTTTAATTTCTTTTCGACTGAAAAAAGAAAGTACATCTTGGATGACATGGAGGTGAGTAAATTATCAGGAAATTTTAATTCTGAAGTGAACTAATCCTTTAATGTATTTTATTACATTACACTGATACCACATTGAAAGATGAAAGATTGATCTTTGTGACAAGACACAATCTTGTTTGAGCATCTACATTAGATGCTCAAACAAGATGTGATATCCCTTTTTAGTGAATATAATGAATGTTGGAAATATCCTGAAAAACATTAACCCATTTCTCAGTTCCAGTCAGAAGTGAACCTGTCCTGACCACAGTTTCAGTAATGACCCATTGTCTGCTGCTCTGGGACGGTGGGTGGCATCATCTCTTCAGCAGGCTCAGCTGGGTCCTAATGGTATTTAGCACTTTTTGGCC
Source organism: Chanodichthys erythropterus (assembly GCF_024489055.1). Taxonomy (NCBI): domain Eukaryota; kingdom Metazoa; phylum Chordata; class Actinopteri; order Cypriniformes; family Xenocyprididae; genus Chanodichthys; species Chanodichthys erythropterus. The sequence goes on along the minus strand of NC_090241.1, from coordinate 4,320,229 downwards.
CTGCAGATTTTTAGAAAGAAAGTCTCGTAAAACACACTTTTCACACTCTCACTAGGTCAATTAATTTGTCCACTATAACAACTAGCATCAAAGAATTAAATAATATTGGTAACACTTTAGTTTAGGGTCCAATTCTCACTATAAACTAGTTGCTTATTAGCATATTGGCTGAATATTAGTACGTATAAAGCACATATTAATGCATGACCATATTCTACATCCCTTAATCCTACCCCATACCTAAACTTACAACAACTACCTTACTAACTATAATAACTATATTGGGAGTTTATTGAGGCAAAAGTCATAGTTAATAGTGAATATGTGTTCCTAAAACTAAAGTGTGACCACAATATTTGAATACAAAATTACAACATGATTAGAAATTACACAATAAAGATCTTTTTAATAATTTTTGAAATTAATTTTTCTTTTCCTATTTTTTTATTTTTTATTCACATATTCATATTTATCTCCAGCATGACACCGTTGTCACCGTTTTTGGCGGATATATTACAGTTATAAATATATAACTGTAAAATATATTGAAATGATGACACAGCTGTGAGAAAGTCATCATTTTCAGGGAAAAAAAAGATATTTATTGAAAGATCATTTGAAAATGATAATAATTTTCACACAAAATAAAAAAAAGTTGATCAGCTATTTAAAAGAATTACTTATATACAAAGTTCTGTCATGAAACTCTAGATGGCACAGGCTGATATGTCATTAACTCAATCTGCTTGCAATCACATCATTCTCTATAGGGCACAGCTGATTGGTTCCTGCTGTATCAGTAGCCAATGAGCTTGCTGCTCAACCTTTAAATACTGGTCAGCTTTTGCTGTAGCAGTTGCAGCACGTTTTTAGAAACCCTCCACCTTCCCCAGCTCCATCTGTATTGATCTGCTATGGGTAATTCATGTACGCTATATTGTACAGCAGCAGCATGTCTTACTTGCTCACAGCAGCATATTGAGTATGTACTGACTGTAGCAGGTCCCGTACTTGCTCTACAGCAGCAGCAGCATAGCAGATCTATTCCACCATTTTTTTGTAAGTTAGCAGAACTTAATTTTTTTGGGGTGGGGTGGGGCTGAAAGCTGTGGAAGTGGAGCAAGGCCAGTGCTCCCACATCACCGGCATCCCTTCGCTCCCACAGTTCTCAGCCTCATCATAATGTTAATTACACACAGTTAATTTACATCAAAATCACATTTAGATCTTGGTTAAATGTTCCATAACAAATAAGAGAGACTGTCATTATAAACAACATACAGTATATGTGGTCTTAAAGCAGCCCATCCTCAACCTAACAGGCTCTACAAAGCTAACAGAACCCCCCGTAAATCCCAACATAACACAACATTAAACACTAACTTATGTTAGTCTTGTGCAAAAACACACAAAATAACACTTAATTTCAACACTTATTTATACAGTCTGACGCAAAGCATGCTGGGAATTAGAAATCTGCTGCAACTCAACTCAATCATACTAAGTTCAGCTTACTACAATGAAATTTTGAGTTCACGCAACTTTTTGCTATTAAGTACAATAAACTTTCATTATTAATTGAGTGAAACAAACTCATTTCATTTAATTAAATTCACTGTTTCACTGCAGTCTTATTTCATGCATTGTTTAGATTCTTAAATGTAATAATTTATATTTGTATAAAGAATTTTTATACATAAAAGCCATGTGAGAGGTAGAAGATGAAAATAAATAAATGATTAAGGGATGATGATTTTTTTCCAATTGTTGTCCAAGAAGATTGTTATTCACCTTTGATTTGATCCTTTTTTTCTGTTTTATATGTATATTTATTTATGTTTTGTGTAACTTTTTATATAAGCACTTTGATATCACGTTCAATATTTATTGCTATAAATGCAGTTTGATTCGTAATGTTTTCCTTCCCAACTCTTCTCAGTGCACTAGCCTTCTTCCTCAATTTCTTTGTCAGTTTTAGGGGACTATTTGTTTGCCGCTGCCCGTGAGTGTTGAGGATGTGGTATTTACCATATTTACACACAACAGCACTCATCTCTGCTCGGGCCTCTGGGTGGCATTTAAACCCCTCGGTCCTTCAGTATTAAATCGTCCTCTGTCCTTCATGAAGGACCTGAGGGACAGACCCATCCTGGACCTCTCATTTCTCTGTCATTTTCCTTTTAATTACTTCATACATCCCTGTTTGTAATATCCACCTTGCCCTCTGTTCTGCAAAAAGTACAGTTTGAATAGACCCTCACCTCAGTCTGTACGCTATTAGGATTTATTAATAACTATATTATAATTTTATAATAACAAGGAGTTTATTGAACATATACTGTAAAACGCTTGTTGTTTCCTCTTCACTTGGTGTCCAGACATCTTCATAATAATAACTCATCTCTTTCATGACAGATCACTGGATGACTCAGATGAATCATCTTTAACACCCAGAAGCCTTTTTTGTCTGTAAAGAGTACTTGAAAACCATACTTGAGTAAAAGTACAGATACCTTACAGCGAAAATGAGTCCCATTAAGTTACAAGTCATAAATTCCAATACAACTTGAGTAAAAGTCTTAAAGTATCTGATTTTAAACGTATTTTACTCATACTGAATGTAGGCTCAAAGATGCACTATAGTCCTCAACACCTAAGAGACATGCAGTAAAAAACAAGAAACATTTGATTTGAGAGGAGAGCAATCATGTGTTTCTTTTCTAAAATCAAAATAAATCTGAACACCTCGACACTGCAATAAATCAAGGTCGACACAACAGCCTCTTAAACGTCTACAAACACTCAAGTCTCAGTTAAGCTCAAGTGCTCAAATAGGGCATAAGTAAACCAATATCCTTCAAAAAGGTCTCTTCAATATAACAGATAAAATAATGTTAAGTAAAATTAACTAGTCAAAGTCTATTTGCACTGGACGTGCTGGTTTCGATCTCATCACCGGCTGCAGACACGTCCTTGTCTCATATATGTAACGCCTGACATTCACAACCTGACATTCACTTGCATTAGGGTAAATTAGCCTTGTTGACAAGTTTTGGTGATTAAGTGCAAAACACACCTTCAATGCCCTGTAGATAGAGATATCACTTCTTTTGTAGCAAAAATAAACTGCTGCAGAAAACGTTAGGTACCATGCAATATGTAAATCATCACAAACGTATTGGAGTAAAGAGTACTTATTCAAAAATGTAGTCAAGTAGAGAGTGAAACTTATCTTTGATACTCAGTAAAACTACAAAGTAGGCAAAAAGAAGTACAGTAACTAATTACATTTACTCAAATATTTTACGCCACTGTAAACCAGTGTGATCAGAATGCATGAACTCAGAGACCATGTGAAGTGATGCACGTGGTGTGGCGATTCTTGTTTTTAATGCCACTGTTGGCAAAGGCTTGATAACAACCCTTCATCCAGCATGTTTTAAGAAATAGTCAAAAGCCAGCGAGAGAAAACAGGTGTAATAAGTCTCTTAAATGTGTGTATTTGTAGGTTCCCATTCAGTCGGTCACGTTCGACGTACGTCGGACAGACCGACGAATAGGAATCTCGCTAGAGAGGCCAATCTACTTCGAGTGTAACTAAAACGAGCCAATGCACATTGGCATGCAATCATATGCATCAGCTGCTCGCCTCGCAGCGCGGGTATATAATGAGCAGCAGGTGCGTTGCATCTTCAGCTTTTCGCTTCGGAGCCGAACGGTGTTTGTTCCTGTTCTCTGCAAGCGAGTGTCTGCTAGAAGACGAGTCAAGCTTTTGGTTGAACTTCTCTTTTTTTCCGAGTGCGGGCGAACAGCACAGCAGCGGGGTCGACGTCCTCTCTTTTTCTGTTTCGTTTGCCGTTTTTGAGCAAATAGCTGTTTGACAGCGTCAGAAGGCTGTTCTCACGGCCGGTACGGTGCGCTTTTGAGCGCTGAAAAGCCGTTTTTACGGCTGGTAAGAGTGAGCGCCTTCAAAGAGAGAGAAAGCACATGACAGGCTGCACACAATCCCTGTCTGTGTTGCGGTGGCCGTTCCCCTGCGTGCTTCAGCACTTCTAAAAGAGTAAAGTCCCTGAAAGAGCTTACACAAGTAGATTCGCGTCTTTTTAAAGACGACATCCTACTTGTGTTTCTGGATGCGATCGTTCCTGTCCTCACTGACGGCCACGATCACCGTTTCGCATGTCTGGGCGCGTGCTGAATTGATGTTCGTGGGTGTTCATGTTTTCATATGAGAACATGATCACGTCGACACGCCGGTCGTGACTCTTCTTTCTCCGGGAAGCTTGAGTCCCCTCTGTTGTTGGCCAGCTGCCGCTTGTGTGTAAAAGCACAGCCGCGGCTCTGCCCGACACTCTGGGAGACCGCGGAGATCAGCGAGAGCAAACCTCTCGCTCCTCTGCGTGTCGTGTGCCGTCGAGCTGCCGGGCTGCAGCGCGGGTTGTCACGGCAACCCAGCGCTCGCTCGGCGCTCTAGATGCGCGGTTCCCTTGCGTAATCTCCATTGTAGCGCCCTCTCTGGTGCACCAGAAGAGGTCTACTTTGCTGATATGGCTTGGGTGACATGAGGTTGAGGGGTTCCTTCGGGGAACCAACCCCTAGGGCCCCTCCTCTCTAGCGCATTGCAAGCTGTGCAGTTTCTGGATTGGATTGCTGGTCCTTTTCATAGGGAACCTAGCATTTCATTCAGAGCTCCAGCTGAGGGACAGACGTCGATTGCAGCATCGGAGAGAGTGCTGTTATGCTCTGGAAATGAGGGTGACGCTGCCCACTGTAATGGTGTGTGCTTATGCTGACTCAGATTCAGAGTTTACAGCCATGCTTTCCTGGGTCTTCCAGATGTGCATGGAAAACTTGGCAGTATGGGGGTATATTGGTGCCATAAATATGGAATGCCAAAGGTGCCAATCTGCATAAGTTTTTTTCCTCTCTCACTACCCTCTTGGATGGGGTGGCTGTACACAGACCACACCCACCCTGCATGTGAGGCCAAGGCACTCTTTTGCATGAGGGTAGTTCTGTGCTGGGGTTGAGCTGCGCTTGTTGACTAACCGTGATCAAAGTCACGGCGCAGGCCCTCAGCCAGACGATGTCCACCTCCGTGGTCCAGAAGTGCCCCCTGGCTTACCTTGTGAGGTGTGAGAGGTTGTCAAGCTAAATGCTTTCTCAATGCTCCCATCTTACGAGGTGGCCTTTCGGTGACACTGTCGAGGACTGAGCCCAGCGGTTCTCCTCAGTTAGTAGCGGATAGGGGAGCTTCCCATGACAAACCATTGAGTTCCTCTTGGGCCGCCCCTCAGTCTGCTCGTCGCCAAGGGTGTCGTCCCCTGCAAGAAACTCCGGCCCAGCAGGCTCTGCTGTATCCATTGCGGGGAGATGACGCCTCCCGTCTCTGCAGCTGTTTAACTGGTTGGTGAGAATCACCCCTGAGACGGGCGACCCAGAGATGGGTGGGGCTGCTCTTCCACCCCTGGAGGAGGGCCAGGTGGTAAATCCTTTATTGGGTTTGTTTCTGTTCCGCCACTGACCCAAGAGGCAGCGGTACCCAAATTTTAAAGAGCAGTTCCTCCATTTCCAGGTCTGAAGAGGGTTTGGAGAGCAGTGGGAGGAGAAAAACCTCACCACTCTCATCCCCCTCTTCTGTCGCCAGTGGACAGCAGCGAGCAGCGGGCAGCCAAAGCCTCGACTGCTCCCTCTGTCCATCCGTGGAGCCAGGTAAGTGTTGCCTAGCACACTGTGACGCCGCTTCGGGCCGCCTCACAAAGAGAGCCCCCCGAGCCGCGTCCCTGTGTTCCACCTCGCTGCCCTGCTGCGGGTACACCGGTGGTCCCTTTGGTCCTGCTTGTACGGTCTCTGCGAGCCGGGTTAGCGCTCCCCAGTCCGTCTCGCTGGCTCCTTCGGACCATCAGGGTCGGCTTTGCGATTCAGTTCGCCCGGCTCCCCCCCCCAAGTTCAGGGACGTCCTCTTCACTACAGTGAAAGATGCCGATGCCCCTGTCCTGCGTGCGGAGATCGCAGTCCTACTGGCGAAGGACGCGATAGAGCCGGTCCCTCCAGCCGATTTGAGGTCGGGGTTCTACAGCCCCTACTTCATTGTACCCAGGAAAAGCGGCGGGTTACGACCGATCTTGGACCTGCGAGTTTTGAATCGGAGCCTCCACAAGCTACCATTCAAAATGCTCACGCAGAAACGCATTTTCGAGTGCATCCGTCCCCGAGATTGGTTTGCAGCGATTGACCTGAAGGACGCGTACTTCCATGTTTCAATTCTTCCGCGACACAGGCCATTCCTGAGATTCGCGTTCGAAGGTTGAGCATATCAGTACAGAGTCCTACCCTTCGGGCTGGCCCTGTCTCCCCGCGTCTTCACGAAAGTCGTGGAGGAAGCCCTTGTTCCCATGAGAGAACGGGGTGTTCGCATTCTCAACTATCTCGACGACTGGCTCATTCTAGCACAGTCCCGGGATCAGTTGTGCAAACACAGGGATTTGGTGCTCAGACACCTCAGCCAGTTGGGGCTTCAGGTCAACTGGGAAAAGAGCAAACTCGCCCCGGTGCAGAGGATCTCTTTTCTCGGTATGGAGTTGGATTCGGTCGAGCAGATAGCACGCCTCACAGAGGAACGTGCTCGGTCAGTGTTGAACTGCCTGAATACATTCAATGGCAGGACAGCGGTCCCACTGAAGTTCTTTCAGAGGCTCCTGGGGCATATGGCGGCTGCTGCGGCTGTAACACCGCTCGGTCTGCTTCATATGAGACCGCTTCAGCACTGGCTTCACGGCCGAGTCCCGAGATGGCGTGGCAGCGCGGCACATTCCGGGTGCCAATCACTCAGGAGTGCCGCCGAACCTTCAGTCCGTGGTCGGACCCTTGTTTCTTCGGGCATGAGTGCCCCTAGAACAGGTGTCCCGGCATGCTGTGGTGTTCACAGATGCTTCTGCCACCGGCTGGGGTGCCACGTAATACGGGCATGCAGTCTCAGGGGTTTGGACGGGACCCCATCTGCATTGGCACATCAATTGCCTCGAGTTGCTGGCAGTACGCCTTGCTCTGAGCCGCCTCAAAGGCCTGCTTCAGGGCAAGCATGTACTGGTCCGTATGGACAACACTGCGACCGTTGCGTACATCAACCGTCAAGGTGGTCTACGCTCCCGTCGCATGTCACAACTCGCCCGCCATCTCCTCCCTGTGGAGTCGGAAGCATCTGAGGTCGCTTCGCGCCATTCATGTCTCCGGTGTGCTCAACCGTGTGGCCGACGAGCTATCACGAGCTGCGCTGCCAGGAGAGTGGCGACTCCACCCCCAGGTGGTTCAGCTGATCTGGAGAGAATTCGGAAAGGCTCAGGTAGACCTGTTTGCCTCACCAGAAACCTCCCACTGCCAGTTGTTTTACTCTCTGACCGAGGGGACACTCGGGACAGATGCACTGGCTCTCAGCTGGCCCCGGGGCCTGCGCAAATATGCGTTTCCCCCAGTGAGCCTACTTGCACAGACCCTGTGCAAAGTCAGGGAGGACGAGGAGCAGGTCTTGTTAGTTGCGCCTTACTGGCCCAACCGGACCTGGTTCCCAGAACTCTCACTCCTCGCGACAGCCCCTCCCTGGCCCATCCCTCTGAGGAAAGACCTTCTTTCTCAGAGACGGGGCACTCTTTGGCACCCGCGTCCAGACCTCTGGAAACTCCATGTCTGATCCCTTGGACGGGATGCGGAGGTTCTAGGTGACTTACCCCCTGAGGTACTTAACACCATCACTTCGGCACGTGCACGGTCTACGAGACGTGCTTACGCCTCCAAAGTGGAACCTGTTCGTCGAGTGGTGCTCTTCTCGCCGGGAAGACCCCCGAAGATGCCTCGATCAGAGTCGTGCTTTCCTTCTTGCAGTAGGGTTGGAGCGTAGGCTGTCCCCCCTCCACCCTCAAAAGTCCATACTGCTGCTATATACGCTTACCACGACCACTTAGATGGCAAATCTGTTGGTCAGCACGACCTGGTCATCAGGTTCCTTAGGGGCGAGACGGTTAAATCCTTCTCGTCCCCTCTCCATACCCTCTTGGGACCTCACTCTGGTGCTGAGAGCACTTCAGATTGCTCCCTTTGAGCCTTTGCTGTCAGTAGACTTAAAGATTCTGTCTATGAAGACTTTGCTGCTGGTGGCATTGGCCTCCATCAAGAGGGTAGGGGACCTGCAGTCATTTTCGGTCGACGAATCGTGCCTGGAGTTCGGGCCGGGTGATAGCCACGTGGTACTAAGACCCCGGCCTGGCTATGTGCCCAAGGTTCCTACCAGTCCCTTCAGGGACCAGGTGGTGAGCCTGCAAGCGCTGCCCTCGGAGGAGGCAGACCCAGCCCTGGCTTTACTCTGTCCAGTCCGCGCTTTGCGACTGTACATAGACAGAACCTAAAGCCTCAGGACCTCAGACCAGCTCTTGTCTGTTATGGAGGCCAGCAGAAGGGAAAGGCTGTCTCCAAGCAGAGGATGGCCCACTGGATAGTGGATGCCATCGCCCTGGCTTACCAAGCTCAGGGTGTGCCCTGCCCGCTCAGGTTGCATGCTCACTCCACGAGAGGTGTCGCATCCTCCTGGGCGCTGGCTCGTGGCGCCTCGCTGACAGACATTTGTAGAGCTGCGGGCTGGGCGACACCTAACACGTTCGCTAGATACTATAGCCTTCGTGTCGAGCCGGTCTCCTCCCATGTTCTCGCCACAGGTCAGAGGCACGGAGAGGCCCCGGCTTAGTGTCGGCTTGCTGCGCTACATGCGCTTCTTTTCTCCAGAGAGTCCCTACAAGGCAGACCCTGTCGAGTCCTCCGATATCCCTTCGGCAGCCGACGTGGCGGAGCGTCTGGCGCCAGGCCTATACTCCGTTGTATCCTTGAGAACCGGGTTTAGGCTGGGTTCCATATGTGTGACCCTCACGGGGATCCCATATGGTTGGTTCCACGGTTGCTCCTAAACGAAGCCCGTGTCTTTCCCTCTGGGAGAACCTACCCTTCATCGGGTTGGAGTCACCCCAGCTCTTCCATATGTAGCACAGCCCTACAGGGTTAGTCCATATGTACTTCTCCACATAACTCCTTCGGGAAGGATGTGGCTTCCGCAGCGTTCCTTTCCCAGCGAAGGGTACGCTTTCCCAGCGTTATCCAATAGTCTCACTGAATGGGTTTTGGGGAACAGCAGTGATCGACTCTCTGTGTTAGCCCTGTCCCACCATCCTCAGGCAAGGGGGTTCAGGTGGCTTGCAACAGAGCGCTGGAAGGGGGCAGCTCCTGTGGCGCTTTGGTAGGGATTCCTATTCGTCGGTCTGTCCGACGTACGTCGAACGTGACCGACTGAATGGGAACGTCTCGGTTACAAAGGTAACCCTCGTTCCCTGAAGGAGGGAACGGAGACGTACGTCCCGTCGCCACAGTCGCTGTACCCCGCTGATGCTGCCGCCTATCCGGTTCGGCTCCTCAGCGAAAACCTGAAGATGCAACGCACCTGCTGCTCATTATATACCCGCGCTGCGAGGCGAGCAGCTGATGCATATGATTGCATGCCAATGTGCATTGGCTCGTTTAGTTACACTCGAAGTAGATTGGCCTCTCTAGCGAGATTCCTATTCGTCGGTCTGTCCGACGTACGTCTCCGTTCCCTCCTTCAGGGAACGAGGGTTACCTTTGTAACCGAGACGTTGCTATGGCAGCTCCAGCTAACAGTCTTTCTTTTGTGCTCGTAATTTTCTATAAAGGCGCAGCCTGACAATTGTGCACTGAGGGCTAATTGAATGAACGAATGAATGAATAAATGAATGAATGACGTGTGAATGGTTTAGTTAAAATCGTGCATACATACGTCCTATAATTACAAAAATTTTATGTATTATTGTACTATCTTGTATATAATGCAGGCCACATTTATTATTAATTATTATTATTATTTATCAAATATAAAACATATAAAATATAAAAATCTGTTTTGCACTAATTTTGAATTGCATAAATGCAGAATCACAGTTTTAAGTTACTGATGCTGTTATAGAAATGCACAGCTAGTGCATTAATTCTGTGCAAGTGTCTAGTAAAAAAAAATCAGTATTAATAAATATTATTTTATTCTGCATTTGTGTGTGTGTGTGTGTGTGTGTGTGTGCACGCATGCACGCTTTAATTGGCCTTATGGGGGAGGTGATCTTGCACAGAGATCAGGTTAATGAGGATGTTAATATAGACGTAATGGACATTTCCCACAGGAAACAATGTGCTGTTGTTCTGGACACAAAAATTAAGGCATTGTTGGATTGTGGACGAGTCAGTTCGAAGAAATTTAAACTGTACTTACATTCCCACATAATAAAAATGTGTCACTCATTTTCATCAGTTTGGAATGACCTATTAGTGCTTTAATATGTGTTTATTCACATATTTCGATGTGAATAAACACAAACTGTTTTGAAAAAAGCTGTAAAATTAGAAAGACATGCACGTCTTTAAACATATAAAGTAAAAAAAAAAGGTTTGGCATTGAAAGCATACAGGCTATTAACAAGTGTGCTCAAGAGCTGTTATCACGAGGATGAGAGATCTATTAGCAAGTTCTTGTTTGTGTAGATGCAGTTTTTCATTTGAACGTGAAGACTGCAGCAGGGCTAGATGGAAATGGATCAGGGTAAGAGAGAGAGATTTAAAAAAATAAATAAAAATAGCAAATTAAAATAGCAAAACAAGAGGCATTAACAAAAAACTGATTTTGCTGGACTTCTCCTTGTGTTCTTTCAGGCAGTCATTTTATAATCAGTTATCAGTTGTCATTCCAATCAGAATTTGTACAATGAATATTCATGCGAAAGCACGGCCATGTAAAACGTCTCTTTGTGCTCGAAGCACTGCAGTCTTATTGTTGGATTTTTGGCCTTTCGCAGTACAGCATGTAAGGAAATGTGCTCTGTAACTGATAGTGAGTTAGCACTCCTTCCTCCTAATCAGCCAGCAGCTCACCTCTTCCTACCAGGATATAATCCTGAGCAGCCCACCCCCAAATCCCCTTTATAAAACCTAATTAAATCATGCTAATGCCCATATTCCCTGGATATGACTGGCTTGGCAGATTTGAAACCAGCCAATTATGGGGTTAATCAGACCCTTGGTAATAAAGTTTCCCTCTCTCCTATACATTTGAAATGAAGCCAAAATCCTGAATTGGAGAGAACGGCAGAGAAATAGAGAGAAATAGAGAGAGAGAGAGAGAGAGAGAGAGAGAGAGATCAAAGATTTTAAATGGCTGATTTGCACATTTACGCAACCACTGTCGCCATTGTGGTGGTCACAACCCCAAAATATTTACATCAGCCAATATGGGTTTTTCAAAGGTTGATAGTTAAATTATTACACCTTCCTCCTTCTCATTCCCCAAATAGGGGGTTAGATCCATGGTTCAATGTGTCTAAAATGTTACAAATCTGCAGCATTTGAAGTGCTCAAGAAGTAAAGAGACAAAACAGTCTTGATTAGAAATCATGGGTTCAGGCCTCAAATGATTGTGGCATCAGAGCATTTCTGCTACTATGTTATTATTCTTATTGTAACAGAGATATTCCGACATATGCTTATCTGGGCAGAATTATTTTACATATATATATATATATATTCTTCTCATATCTATCTGTCCTTCGAGTGATTGAAGCATGCACAGATGACAAGTACAACTGCTGTTACCCTCCTTATCACACACACACACACACACACACACACACACACACGACAGATACACTCACAGAAAGTGACAGCCTGAGCAGAGAGCAGCTCTACGTCTCTTCTAAGAGCTTCTGATCTAAAGATGTCACTTACAACTTAAAAAGGACAGGAAAAGTGACAGATTTATTTAAAAAAAAAAAGACTATTTTTCTGTGACATATTAGATCTATTTCTCAGAGCAGACTCTGGAAGATACAAAGGTCCAGTTCCTGCAGATGTGAGCTGATCGAATGTGATGCTCTCAGCTTGAAGTCTTGTTTTTGGAGTCTGATACAACAGAGAGAGAGAGAGAGAGAGAGAGAGAGAGAGAGAGAGAGAGAGAGAGAGAGAGAGAGAGAGAGAGAGAGAGAGAGGAGGGGTCTCTTCTTTACTGCACACCCCTAATGAGAGCTTCCCTGTTTAATTAATGTCTCAAGAATATTAATTCTGACCAAATCAATTAAGTAAGGGGTTAAGTAGGGGGTGATTTTTCTCAAAGCTATTCCGTGCGTTAAAAGAAACAAACACAAACAGGAGAGTGAGCCGGATGCTTATTATTGTGCATGCATCATTTCACCAGACCCTGCATTCCCTGCTGACTCTGGTTAATTCTAATTAAGACTAATGAAAGTCTCATTTATGAGAAAGCCTGAGACAGGTATGCAAACATTCAGGGTGGCTATGGCTTGCATGATAATGACCTCAGTACCACTTGTTAATTTAAGACCTGCCTCCTTAGCAATTAGGGCTGCCTGACACACCACAATTCTGTGTGTGTGTGTGTATGGGTGACTGGATGATGCCTGAGATCTTTATTCTGTTTCCCCAGTCACACACCTTAAATCCTAATGATCCAGCTGAAAAACAGACATTTGAATTTTGATGTCTCTCTTTCTCACACTCTCACACACGCTGGTCTCTATTGCATAATCTTGGCATGGCCTATGTATAGGCTAGATAAGAACAACTCTTTGTGCATTAAGAAAATAAATAAAGCCACATTACAATGGAAAAAAATGTGATATTGTCGCAAGTATTTTTGAACGGTGTTGGTTTTACGTCATGTAATTGTGCAGCCCGTGTGGTTTTCTGAGGCTCGATATCGCTAATGCCACAGAAAGCCTCTATCCGGCTCCCATGACGTCACCCGAGCAGCGCGTCCCCTCCGCCTCTTATTATTCCAGTCATTATGGATAAACGTCGCTAATAATAGTACTAAAGATGATAATGCATATTGTGACACACTTACGGTTGTCAATGCCATTACTGGCGCCGAGTTAGACAGCTAGTTTCTTAATGGTGTTTTATAGGCCTATAAATCGGGCTTGTTGACAGTATTTCCCAGCCTAACTAGGTTTTGAGTCAAACGTCTATTTTACTGCAGCAGTTGATTTGTAAGGTTTTAAACACCTAACTAGTGAACATTATAAAACCACACTGGGGTAATTTTGTTTGTATAATATTTTCTATAGGCTTTTTGCAATTTGTTGAATTGTTGTTTCATGATTTACTCTTTAAATTATCACTGAAAAGCCATAAATAGAGCATAACAGGCTACAAATTCTTAAAGTTTGATTATGATTTCACTATTTTAACTTTAGTTAGTTAGTAATGTTGCTGTTTGAGCATAAACAACATCTGCAAAGTTACGACGCTCATTCAATGCAAAGGGAGAGTTTTTTTTTTTTAAAGAATTTGCTGTTTTAGAACTACAACAAATGACTTGTAGGGACTACAACAAGCTTCTTCCCATCACTAATCATAAAATTTACATAAACCCTGCTGCCCCTGAGAACACACAACAAAGGGGGTGAGGCCATGTTGGGCTGCTGTAGAGAAGAGGAAGGGCCCTATTTTATCGATCAAATGCTGCGTTCCAGGCAGGTTTTTGAGCCCGTAAGTCACAACTTTAAATCACGACTCACGACTATGTAGCGTTCCAGGAAAGTCGCGCCAAACTGCGTAAAAGTGTAAACAAACCAACATGGCGGACTGTAGGCTTATGCTCATTAACAATTATTTCTATGCCAAAATGCTTACTCCTTGCTTATATGAGGGAAACAGAGGAGGAAAATGGCGCGTAAGGCAAGAGAAGCTGTTATATCTTTTATTTTACGTTATTTTACCGTGCACTTGCATAAACACTGCATCCATATGGGGCTGCCATTGTTGTTTCGTGGGCTATGTGACGTCAGAACTCGTAACTGGGAGTACATCGATCTAGTACGAGTTCACGGGTGGGAAGTCACGGCTTTGACTGCTGTTCCAGTGCACTTTCACGGGTAGAAGGTTGGAAAAACACGCGTTACGGGTTGCCTGGAACGTGGCATAAAGCACACGGCGCAGGTGCACTTAGGGCGTGTCCGAATCAACTTTTGCTAGTTTAACGACAGAAAAAATGGTCGGCTTGGTCTAAAAGGGTTGTCCCTATTCTCTTAATGAGTAATGGGTGTGTTTTGGGTGTAACGTGCAATAAACCAATCAGAGTCTCATCTCCCATCCCTTTAAAAGCCAGTTGCGCTCGCGCCATGGTGGATTCACTATTTACATGGTGGAATTTGCAAGCGGAAAAACTGAAGGCTTTCTCTAGAAAGCAAAACGGATCTGCTCATGCACGAGGTTAAAGTGTGCAAGCAGCCCAACATGGCCTCACCCCCTTTATCTGCTCATGTGTGAGGTTAAAGCGCGCGAGCAGACCATCTACAGGACAAGCTGGATTCTACCAAAGCAGTTTATCTATTATGCACACAATAATAATATTTTACATTGTAATCCTTTTATTTTTAATATTTGGCATGTTCATGTGCTGCTGCTTGTCCCTGTGTGTGTAACAAGCAGAGTGAATGTGTGTTGTGCACATATTACTAACGCGCTCTTTAAATAACAAAAAAAAATAGTGCGCCATTGACTTTAGAGCAGGTTTCATTTGGTCAATGGCACAATCTATTTCAGTTGCCTCAAAATAGCAACACGCCAACAATGCACCTGAACACACCTTGTTTTCAGACCAGCACGCCCATGGGAGCACAAATTCATTTGATATTTACACAATGTGGCACAGGATGTGAAAATGATAACTGCGTCAGGCTGAAACTAGCAAAAAACACTTGAGTTGCACCTGGCGTCACATTGCGCCGGGTGAATGATAGGGCCTGAAGAGCTGTTGTAGTATAGTGTTGTTGTCATGCCATCATTTTACACCGGACTGCTTCACAAACAAGGGTCAATTCAACGCTGGATTTGCACAAAAGATTAACATGACGCCACATGCTAGTGGATGAGTTGAATCAACTCCACAACAACTACATAAATTTATCCACTAACCATTCAGAAACGTCCAGTTTCATTCTAAAAGTTGTAACTTCTTCCTGAGTCTCTCCATCAGTGTTGACTCCGGTTTGAACAATGTAAGGCTGAACACCGTTACTGACAATACTCATTTCGGTTGCATGAGATTCTCCGGCTTTGTTGTTGTTGAGCTGTTAAAGCTCCACCCTCTTCTGGAAAGTGGGCCGGAGCAGCAGCTCATTTGCATTTAAAGAGACACACAAAAAAAACAACATGTTTTTGCTCACACCCAAATAAGGGCTCATTTGTCAAGCTATAATAAATGATCTGTGGGGTATTTTGAGCTGAGCATAAACTTAGTCTTAATGTGCTTAACTTAATTTGACAACATGCCCCACTATGAATTTAACTTAAAAAATCTTGTAAAAAATCTCTTGCAATAAAAATGTTGCATGGCAGGACTGTAACTCTATACACTGACAAAACAGAATAAAAGTTATTTTTTTACTTCAAGGAGTCATTCAAACTCACCTGATATTTTTTACATTTTTATATAAAATCTGCATTTGGATGCATAGATGTGTTCCTGAAATTAAAATGAACTAAAGATATGAAATTAACCCTGTATATAATTCAAAGTTTTCAAATTGCACAACATAAATGAAAAACGAGGCATGCTAATATTTTGTTGTTATGAACTTTCTAAAAAGATTATTTTTATTAAATGCTAGTTTTTTCATCCTTTCCTTTTTATTTTGTACACAGATGGTTTGTCAATGGCTTTGCACTGGAATTGTTCTCAGACCCCCTGTGAATTGCTTTAATATCAGCAGAGCTGGCAATATAAAAGACCTTTGCTTTTATGAGTTGTAGTCTGCAATCTGCTCTCTCAAGCCTCCAAATATCTCCAGTCTGTTCTTGCTTGTGAAAAAAGGAGCACGTTACACAGCTATACATTTCCTAAAGGCCTTTATTTTATGTAGCCTCAATGCTATCAATATTATCAGCATGTTCTCATATTCTTTAGTGAACTTATCTGCTCTGGTTTGCCATCCTGCAGGTTTCATTACACCCGTCCTAATCCTCTCACACACGTGCCACAACACAGGGCACCAGGTCGCATGTCAGCCAGATTTGTACCAGATTATTCTCCACAATTAATGGCTGTTCGGGCCGGAGGGGTCGGCGAAAGGCAGACAACCCCACAAAGCTATGGCAAACACTGAAAATTAGGAGCAGAGGATTTTAACGCTGCCACTCATATCTCCAGATGACCTTTAGTGAGGCTTCGTTTCTTCTCCTCTCTTTGCAGGAACTGGAGGAAAAGGTCTAATTGGTTTTTCATCCCATTTTTTAAGGTTGGAAAGTGCTGTCAGCTGGGTCAATCAGCATCATTGTAGGGAGACAACATGCAGGACTTTTCTCATTGTCACCGAGTGCTGATTCAGACCACTATACAGCTGTCCCGTCCTGGAATTACTAAGGGAACAAAGTATGATTTTTATATTAACATGATGGGTTCAAAGGACCTAGACAAAGATAATCAGGTTCATTAAGGTCAATTAAGTTTTTAAAAGGTGACAAAAAAATCCTTATTTGAAAAAAATGAAAAGAAAATGTTTATTGATGTTTATATAAATTTGTGTTTAACCTGTACACTACCAATCAAAAGTTAATCATTTTTAATGTTTTAATGATTGCTCACCAAGGCTGCATTTATTTGATAAAAAATACAGTAAAACCTATTTTAATATAAATATTAAAATAACTGTTTACTATTTAAACATATTTTAAGATGTAATTTATTCCTCTGATGGCAAAGCTGCATTTTCAGCATCATTACATTATCAGTCTTCAGTGTCACATGATCCTTCAGAAATCATTCTAATATGCTTATTTGATGCTTAAGAATTATTTTTTTTTTTTTATAAATATCAATGTTGAAAACTGTGATACACTATCATTCAAACATTTGGTTTATAAGTAAGATTTAAAAATATATGTACATATAATAATAATATCAACAAGGATTTTTGCTCAAAAGTGACTGTAAAGACATTTATAATGTTATAAAAGATTTCTATTTCAAATAAATGCTGTTCTTTATTATCAAATAATAATGAACAACATTCATTATCAACAAATCTTGGGGAAGAATCAGCAAAATTAAAATTAAACATTGATTATAAGAAACATTATTAATGATTGAGCACCAATAAATATAATAATTATATATAACTCAGCATATTAGGAGGATTCCTGAAGGATCATGTGACACTGAAGACTGAGTAATGATGCTGACAATTCATCTTTGATCACAGGAATAAACTGCATTTAAAAATGTATTAAAATACAATGTAAACTGTAATAATATTTCACAATATTACTATTTTACTGTATTTTTGACCAAATCAATACTCCTTTGGTGAGCATAAGAGACATCTTTCATCTTTTCAAATCATAAATATTCCAAACTTTTGATCGTTAGTGTATTAGTGTAAGACCAATATCTAGTGTAAAAGGTGTATGTGCATATCAGTGCAGTGGAGTAAGGTATATGTGTGTGTGTGTCATATCTGTGTCAGCGCTGTATGTGTGTGGGGGTGTTGCAGACAGGGGGGTGTGCCTGGCTATTGGGATTGTTGACAATTGACCTTTAGTGCAGTCAGTGTGCTTTCAGCTGCATACAGAGAAACGGCATGACAGCACACTGTCTCTGCTCTGGATGCCAAAGCCTCTGTGAGCGTGTGAGTAAGTGTGTGTGAGTGTGTGTGTGTGTGTGTGTGTGTGTGTGTGGTTCAGGTATTCCCTACCTATGTTATGTGGACAAAATGTCCCCACAAAGATAATTGGATAACAATATCCAAAATCCTTGTCCCTGTGGGGACATTTTTTGGACCCCATGAGGAAAGCTGCTTTTAAATCATGTGATGTAAAAAGAATTGAAAATGCTAAAATGCTGAAAGTTTTCTTTGATGGGTAGATTTAGGTTAAGGGGATAGAATAATATACAGTTTATACAGTATATGTCTATGGAAAGTCCCTGTAAAACATGAAAACCCAACGTGCGTGTGTGTGTCTGTTTGTGACTGGGTAACCAAAGAATATATTTTACAAATCTCAAATGTTTAAATGGGTTAACTAAAGATTTAAGTTACAAAAAATAAAACAAATAAATAATAATAATAATAATAAAATTCATACGAAAAAGATTGTACGTTCTAAAATGAAAACTCTGAATTTTCAGAAGCTCACTACTGTTCAAAGGTTTGGGGTTGGTAAGATTTTTTAAAAGAAATCTTTTATGCTCACCGTAGCTGAATATATTTGATTAAAACAAAAAAAAAACAAAAAAATACAGTAAAAACTGTAATATTGTGAAATATTATGACTTTTATTTTTTAAATATATTTTATGATGTAATTGCAAATCTGATTTTCAGCATCATTACTCCAGTCTTCAGTGTCACATGATCCTTCAGAAATCATTGCAATATATGAAATATTTCTTATTATTATCAATTTTGAAAACAGTTGTTCTACTTAATGTTTTTGTGGGAACCGTGTTGCATTTTTTTCAGGATTTTTTGATGGATAGAAAGTTCAGCAGAACAGCATTTATTTGGAATAGAAATCTAACATTAGAAATGTCTTTTGATCAATTTAATCTGTCCTTGCTAAATTAAACTATTAATTTCTTTCTTTCCTTCAAACAAACAAAAAACAATAATTGACCCCAAACCTTTGAATAGAATGTAATTAAAATACTACTTACAAAGACAAAATAAATGTAAAATTTCTAATAGGGTCAATCAATGATATTTCAAATATTTACAACATGAATATTACACTGTAAAAATATCCCAGTAAAATTTACGGTAAAAAAACGGCAGCTGTGGTTGCCAGAACTTTACCGTAAAAAATACAGTAGCAACGTAGAAAAAAAAAATGTTAAATTTATGGTAAAATAACATATTTCATTAACTGATATAATGTTAATTTACCAACCTAATGAAATACTAATATCTGTTTTGTACCTTTATAATACACTGACAGTCACCAAACACAGTGGTGGTAAGAGTCACATGATGAATCAAAGTTCATCACAAGCAGATTTTCCACAAGCTGAGAAGAACAACACTAACATAAAGAAGGTGCACACAGTGTCATTCACACACACACTAAACACCATCATGGTAACATGCATGAAATTTTAAAAATGCAATAAACATTAATTTAACAACATCTGATGTAACATAAAACCCTAATGTACATAACTGATTAGAAAAAAATGAGAAAAACTAAGAAGAAACAGAGTTATTTCAACGAAAATATATCAAATGTGAAGTGTCACGCAGGGAATTGTGGGAATGTCAATTTACGTTTTTTCACTGTAAATTTTACAATGAATTGTTATTTTTCACTTCCAAAAACTGTGAATTTAACGGTATTTTACCGTAAAATTACATTGAATATACCGTTAGATCTATTACAGTTATTCACCGTATATAGTACGGAAACTTTCTGTAAACCAATTGACAGTTTTTCACCGCAGCATTTTTTACAGTCTTTTACTGTTAAAATCACGGTCATTTTTTACAGTGTATATTATATTGGATATTTTAAACATTTTTAATCGACTCATTAGAAATGGCACACTTAATTGTCAACATACTATTTTTTTGTGGAAATACTCATTGTTTCACATCTAAACAAAAAACTGTAGCTGCATTGTGCTGGAATAATGTTTTGTCTCTCTCATCCAGTGTCTCAGTGACTGTGGGTCTGATGACCGTCTGACTCATCAGCCTCAAACCAATATCCATTCACACCGCAACAACAACAAAACAGAGATCGTGCATTGATAGCAGAGCAACACAAAGATGTCTCTAGCAAGATCTTGGAAGGAGTTGCAAATTCCTCCACATCCCACAATGCTTTGTTTCATTGTTGTGCTGTGCATCACCTCGTTGGCATGCCGACAAAGGGAATCCTCCAGTCACTGCCAGTAACAGAGCACCTCCGCAGTCACATTACAGCAGCAATAAAACCAGTAGCTTCTGGGCTTTTCTAAATGTCCATGATTCTATCATGTAAACTTTTTTCATAGTGCTGAAAAACTTTAAGTGTTGTCTGAGATCCACAAATTCAGTGCATTAAAATTAATGTTATTGGGTCACACTTTATTTTAGGTGTCTTTAACTACTATGTATTTACATAAATAATGTTAGGTACAATGTGATTACTGTGTTCTTGTTGTATTGCAAAACACAGTTGCACTATATTTTAATGTGTGTTACGGTGTAATTATACATTTAAGTACCAAGTAATATTAATTAACTACATGTACTTACTATAGGGTTAGGATTAGTTTTGGTTTAGGGTTAGTTGTATGTTGCAATTATGCATAATTTACAGAAATTTCTATAGTAACTACTTGTAACATATGTAACAAGATCGCTGTAAAATAAACACTGTTGCTGTGGGATATGGGTAAGGTACAGGTCATATGGTTGGGTTAAGGTGTAACAGAAGGGTCAACAGTGTAATTATACATTAATTACAGAAATTAATTTTACAGCTGTAATTACATTCAAATATTTTTTTCAAAAAAGTATGTAAACCATGTATGTACACAATAAGCGCATTGTATCAAATGATTAATTTACATGTTAGTATAAAGACACTTAATTTAAGTTGGACCTGTTATTGCATTATATGAAGACTTTAGTTCACCCAAAAGTGAAAATTCTGTCGTCATTTACTCACTTTTATGTTGCTTCAAACCTGTATGCATTTATGCAGAACACAAAAGAAGACATTTTGAAGAACATCGTGCCGTCCCATTGACTTCCATTACATTTTTTGTCCATATTATCATAACTAGAGGTCCCATATGGGCTACAGCATTACAGAATAAAAATATCACTAGGCCATTAGTCAATACACAGCTATTTCAATTTGTGCTCATGCATGAGTAAATACAAATGACACAACTTTAGAAATGTTTTTCTAGCTGAAAAGTCTTTGATAACGTCAGTATCATTTTTGATTTAAAAAATGATTTTATAGGTGGACTATCCCTTTAAGGTACTTTACCAGGCCCTCTGCTTGATTTAATATGCATGCAGTGTAATTATATCGGATTCAAAGGGCTATTCCGACACCATCTGAAATGAGGATTAGACATTGGGATGCTAGTTTAATTGCATTTTGCTAGGTGCTGATCACACTGGAATGGGCCGCACTCATCTCACACTGTCAAAGTGTCTATACAGGGATTATTAGGCAGGCGTATGAGGAGATGCCCTGCTCCTGAAAGACCTTCCTGGCTCAGACACCTATTAATCAGCTATTTTACAGCGTAATACGTTCATAAGACATATAGTGGTGGCTTTAGAGTCAATTAGTAGACATCTTCCATCAAAATGAATTGCTGGGGGAAGAAAACAGTGTTTGTGCATGCTTACGTGAGAACGAGACATCACGTGTTTCAACTGCCATTGAACATTTATGTGAGAAATATGAAGTCACTGAGCATAATGACAGTCACTCACATAATAAAGACATGTCCAAACAATGCAGAAGGCAACCAGATACATTTAATTACAGAATTGTGTTTTTCAGGCTTTGCATAATGATTGACTGTACATTTTTTCTTACAATATGAATTTCTTTCAGTCGGGATCAGGCTGAAATTACATCCTGTTGGGACAAACAATAAATTAGTTTAACTGCTCCAGCTTTCATGCGCAAAAGCTGACAAGCCTGACAAACAACACTGATCCTAGAAGATCTTCTGTAGCTTAAAAAACCCCAAACATATCATGATGGACTGAACAGTTTAACTAACCAAAGAAGATTATAAAATAGGAGCAGCTTCAATGCACAAAACACTTTACAGTAAGATTTCATTGCTTTAGTTAACATGAACTAAGAATGCGTCTTAGTTAATGTTAACTTCAGCATTTACTAATACATTATTAAAATCAAAAGTTGTATTTGTTAACATAATGCACTGTGAACTAACATGAACAAACAATGAACAGCTGCATGTTTATTAACCAACATTAAAAAAGATTAATAAACACAGTAACAAATGTATTGCTAATTGTTAGTTCATGTTAGTTAATACATTAATGCTAACAAATGAACCTTATTGTAAAGCGTTACAAACATTTCTTTTAAATCATCAAGCTTAAAACATCCAAGTTCATTTCAAAGCAGTTTCCCCCAGCTCAAAGTCTGAAAATATACATAGACGTCTAAATATAGAAAAATACATAACCATGTTAAACCACAAAAAATACAGTCAAATAAAAGATTGCACTCTATTAGTGTGTGTCGGATTGTGCGTTTTGACATGCAAAATTCATTAAGTGTTTTTAAGGGATAGTCATCAGTCATCATTTATATTATTTCAAGCCTGTATGCCTTTCTTTCTTCTGTGGAACATAAAAATGTCAAATTAAAAATAAAAATTTTGAGAAAAGTTTCAGTGTTTCTTTTCCTGAAAGTAGTCAGCAACATTCTTTAAAATATCTGCAGAAGAAAGAATTTCTTACAGGTTTGGAACAACATGAGGGTGAGTAAATGACAGAATTGTTATTTTGGGTGAACTATCCCTTTAAGAAGAAAGGCACATTAAGTACATTCCCTGTTATCCTCTACATCAAGTGTACAGTTAAAATATTTTCATATTATTTCATGATAAATGGATAACCAATTACTTTTACAGGCAGGGTTTTACAAGAAGCATTCTGAAGTGGAGATTCAACTGTTCACGAATTTGAATAAGTTCAACATTTAAATGAAGTGCATTTCATCATAATCTGTAAAAACCCTCTTGTTGAACCAGAGCCAATGCAAATTCTCAAAACACTGAACACAACCTGGTTAAGACTAATTAAAATAACTGATCTGTATACAGGAATACAATTGTATACATTCAACATAATGTCATTGATTAAAAACGTTTGAGACAAGAATAATCAAAAGTATAATAGATTATGAATAAATATTTTTTCCTTATACGAGTGAAATAATAATAATAATAAAAAACTAGTTCAGAACAGTGAAAATTAAGCACAGTGTAAAACAGCAAAACTCACATCCAGTGCATCATTTAGCTCAGATGACACCAGGAGCCCTTGAATCTCACCTCACTGTGTTCAGTAGCAAATCAATAAAATGGCACAACAGGATAAAGCTGCTCCGAGAAACATTAAAGAGACAATCCAGTTCACATAACATGGCACTGCATGCATTAGATAAAAATATATACTCTCAAACATACTTTGAAATATTTTTAAAGAATATATTCTGCTCTGATAATATCTTTTTCATTCAAATAAATTTAAACAAGCATGCTAAAACAAAAGATTTACAAGATTTTAAAAAACGAGTGTTGTCAAAGGCAGCCAGATGGTTGGGTGAGTTAATGACTTGAGAGGATGTGCTTGTGATCTGACCGGCGTGGGCACAGCGGTCAGAGCTTTTTGGTGTTTATCCAACTATGCTGTCTGGTGGATCTTTTGGTGTGTAGTTGGGATTCAAACGCCGCCTCCACTGCGGTCGACTGAGACAGGTCCTCTCAGATCCAGCCCCTCCTCGGCCGTCTTCATCAGGATAGCCAGACGACTGTCGGAGATTTGGCCTCTCTGGACCGCACTCATGAGCTGAACCAATCAGAGAGGTATAATCAAACAGGTGATGGTAGCTTAATGCTTACAGACAGACTTTTTTTATATATTTAAGCTGAAGAGGCACAATTTATGATACCATTATTGATTTTAAATACACCTCCATTGAAAAGTTTGGGATCTGTTTTTTTATGTTTTTGAAAGAACTAAAGGATGAATTTATTTGTTCAAAAATACTTTTGAGTCACTATGAAATCAAAATGGACAATTCTTTTTTTCTCTTTTTTTGATCTGATGTTTCGGGACATGCGTATGAGCGAGTGAAAACATAAATTTTTCAAATAGTTAAGAGAGAGTTAGTTACTTTGCTTCATGACCATGTGGTCCTTTGCAATGATGTCACATCCTGTCACATGATATTGACCGCATGACTTGATCCAAAATGATCCCTTTATATTGGTTACTCCAATTGACTTCAATGATATTCATTCTTTCTCATAACAGAATGACTTCTACACATAATTTTAATACCATTTTGCACTATGTTGATATATGATGTTAAATTATATATATAAGAATAAATATATACATTTATTACATTTTAAGATATTTTAATCACAAATTAAATGGCTGTATTGGCCTTTGGACAGTTACACAGAATGACCTTTTGTCACTTCAAAATCTTTAAAATACCTTTATATGTAGCAAAATATAATTAAAACCTTTTGGATTCAATAAAAGAGATCTAGTTGTACTACCTTACATACTGTGGATGTCATATCTTTGTTTTTTATTATTATTAAGGCCTTTGGACAAAAAAAAAATGACTGGCCCATATACGTCACAATAGGGAAGAAAAGACAATCACAACTTCCGTTTCATTCCGTCTTATACTACAAAATATTATGCATTTATATACACTACAATTCAAAATGTTCTATTTCAATATTTTTTAAAATGTAAAATTTTCCTGTGATCAAAACTGTATTTCGAGCATCATTACTCTAGTCTTCAGTGTCACGTGATCCTTAAAGGGTTAGTTCACCCAAAAATGAAAATCAGTTCATGTGAGTACAGTGGTTCAATATTAATATTATAAAGCGACGAGAATATTTTTGGCGTGCTGCTTCAGGAAGATTCGGAGCAAAAATGAATCAGTGTATCGAATCATGATTCAGATCGCGTGTCAAACTGCCAACGGCTGAAATCACGTGACTTTGGCGCTCCGAACAGAAGATTCAATACACTGATTCATTGTGCTCCGAAGCTTCCTGAAGCAGTGTTTTGAAATCGGCCATCACTACATAAGTCGTTATTTTGTTTTTTTGGCGCACCAAAAATATTCTCGTCGCTTTATAATATTAATATTGAACCACTGTACTCACATGAACTGATTTAATTATTTTTTTTAGTACCTTTATGGATCTTGAGAGAGGAAGTGTCATTGCTTCCTTAATGAAGGCCTCACGGAGCCATCAGATTTCGACTAAAATATCTTAATTTGTGTTCCAAAGATTAACGAAGGTTTTACGGGTGTGGAACGGCATGACGGTGAGTAATAAATGACAGAATTTTCATTTTTGGGTGAACTAACCCTTTAAGAAATCATTCTAATATGTTGATTTGGTCTTCAAAAAAACATTTCAAGAAAATTTCAATGCTGAAAACAGTTGTGCTGCATTAGAAAAATACTTTTTATAAATATTTGTAACTTTTTTAACTATTAATCAATGCTTCCCGTCTACTATCATACAAGCAGTCATTGTGATAAGTGGCATAAATCCCCCCTCAAAATTGAGTCTCTATCAGTAAATGATTATACTAAGAGTACGATATTCATTTAAAATATGTATATCTTTACTATATAGTGCAGGAGTATTCAATTTAAGTTCCAAGAGGAATTCATTCTCTATACAATAAGTGATGATAGAATTTCCATTTTGGGGTTTTAAAGGTTACTGGTTCAAACCCCAGAAAGGGTGATTATTACTTTTAACACTTTTCTTTTGAACCACATATATTAAACTAGCTGATGTTTCATTATGGTGAAAAAAAAGGTACAGAATGGTGCTGATCATTATTAATTAACAAACTCTAGAGACACCAGATCAACTTCATACTCATTCTGACATAGGTATGAGATTTCAGAGCTATTATTCATGGTGAACCAGTCGGCTTATGACAAAACATGGATGTACTGACATGTAGATAACAAGCACTTTTATTTTTGAGGATTTCACACCTACAACTACAAATCCTGCCTGAAAACTAAAGCGACACTAAGATAACCTATAGCCTATAAATAGCCGTTATTACGGGTTCTAATGGTTCGTACCTGTAAGAACTCATCCAGTTCCACTTGTCCGTTTTTGTTGAGGTCCACCTCGTTAAGGATCTCGTGGAGGGCGTTCTCATCAATATGAATGCTGAGTTTCTAAAAGAACACAAATCAGTGATAGAATCAGTATCAGAGTCAGGCTTAATGAAAATGTTAAGGACTGCATGAGAACCAGAGACAATGAGAGCTGAGAGAATGAAAGCTAATAAGCAATTATTTAAAATCGTATTCTTTGGTGAAAAATACAAACACATGTTTCATTTATGAAACCGTTGCTCTCCGTTCCACCAACGATTCACACTAAAAATGAATTTTGTTCAAGCGGAAGATGTTTAAGTATAGTGTTAGACTATACTTTGGAATCATTAATATGTAGCCGGCGTTCAGACGTTAACCTGGAAGCGCTGCACTGTGTTTACTACGTCAACAGCATAGGAGAATGACAGGGAAGTGATGAAATTGTTGAATAAACTCGTTATTTTAATTTTATTTTGCGCACAAAAAGTATTCTCGTCGCTTCATAACATTAAAGGGATAGTTCACCCAAAAATGAAAATTTGATGTTTATCTGCTTACCCCCAGGGCATCCAAGATGTAGGTGACTTTGTTTCTTCAGTAGAACACAAATGATGATTTTTAACTCCAACCGCTGCCGTCTGTCAGTCAAATAATGCTAGTGAATGGAAACTTCTGCTATAAGAGTAAATAAAACTTGCTTAGACAAATCCAAATTAAACCCTGCAGCTCGTGACGACACATTGATGTCCTAAGACACGAAACGATTGGTTTGTGCGAGAAAACAAACAGTATTTATATCATTTTTTACCTCTAATACACCACTATGTCCAACTGCATTCAGCAGTCGGTTAGTAAGGTCTGATCGCGCTCTGACAACGACAGTGATGTCTCGCGCATATACTCCAATGAGAGCAAGACATCACTGTCGTTGTAAGAGCGCGATCAGACCAGGTGTATTAGAGGTAAAAAATGATATAAATACTGTTCGTTTTCTCGCACAAACCGATCGTTTCGTGTCTTAGGGCATCAATGTGTCGTCACAAGCCGCAGGGTTTAATTTGGATTTGTCTATGCAAGTTTTATTTATTCTTATAGCAGAAGTTTCCATTCACTAGCATTATTTGCCTGACAGACAGCAACGGTAAACATCAAATAAACATCAAATTTTCATTTTTGGGTGAACTATCCCTTTAAGGTTGAACCACTGTAGTCACATGCACTATTTTAATGATCACTTTACTACTTTTCTAGGCCTTTAATGATGATAATTTCGTTGCTTTCTATGGGGGATAAAAAAAGCATTTTGGATTTCATCAAAAATATCTTAATTTGTGTTCCGAATATGAAAGAAGGGTGTGGAATGACATGAGAGTGAGTAATTAATGACAGAAATTTCATTTTTGGGTGAACTAACCCTTTAAGGACTCAGACAGCAGAAGTTTAATGCACGGATCCAAATACAATTCTCCCAATTGTTTATTCTCACTTAAGCCTAGCACTTGGCCTACTCTGATTAACTACATGAATGTTATTAGCCAATCGTGCAAGAGCTCATTTACATATAATAAGTCTTAAAGGAACAGTATAAAAAATTATCAAAGTGGAAAATGGTCAAGAAATTATAACTTTTTTTGGTGCAAAACCTTAACTAACATTATGGACTTAAGGGAAACAATATTGCATGTAAAAAAAAAATCCAGAGGTAGAATATGGTTGTTAATAAGTAAAAAGTCTGCCTAAAACTAACAGTAACTGTATTTAAAAAAAAAAAAATTACATTTAGATTATAACTCACCTCTAGCACTTGCTGGACATCCAGTGTTGTGATAAAGCCTTTACTCTCCTTATCAAATTTGTAAAAGCGCTTCTTAAACCTGTTATTCATAATAATGACAATATTAGGAGAGTGGGAGATGTAAGTATACACTTACACACACACACACACACACACACACACACACACACACACACACACACACACACAGATCCTATACCTTGTCACCTCTTGGGCAGTAAGTGAGATCTCTGTAGTCTTGCTGAGCTGCTCAGAGCGAGCTTTATAACCCATCTCCAGGTGCAGGAACTTCTGTGCTGCCTCCAGTTCTTCCTGCAGACACACAAAAACACACTGTGCATAACTTTCCAAAGGATCAAATGGAAATACAAATGGATACAATTTATTTTTAATAAATTATCTATTTCCTCTGATCATTTCAGTCTGATCGTAACAGTTTGAGTTATGTCACTGCATTTGTGTGTGCACTTACAATGCACTACAGTGGCAGAAAAATAGTGGCAACAAGTGGAAGAAAATGGGTGAGATTCACAGAATAAAGCATAAAAAATAAAATCTGTAATAAATAAAATTGTCTTGTTGTGCCTTTAGATGTCTGAATCTGAATACAACAAAAGATGGTCTTCATTTTTTATATAATACTGCTGGGGCCAGTTGCATAAACTTAGTCACTACATTAAGACTGTGTCTTAAGAACTTGTTTGACCAACTTGCAGTTAACCAAAGGGTAATCAATTTTATTTATCCAATTCAAATTACACCAATCTACCTTTTTATGTAACAGACTTTAAAAAATTAGGGCCACTCTTCAAGAAAAACACTAGTGTCTTAACTTTTAAGACTAGTCTAAGTGGTTTATGCAACCGGCCCCTGTGTTGTCAAAGATGCTCTTTGAAACTAAAAGCAGATTTTATAGTTGCAAGCCATTAAACAGACATCCTAGACTAATGACACCTGCAATGATTAGTCTAATATTAAAGCATGCATTTGATGTAAACTATAGATCTACATAGTATTCACATACTGTATGCAGTTCATAGAGGGCACAATTTATTATATAATGTATTAGGCCTAATGTTACAGCATGAAATAATACCCTATTACATTTTCAGAGGCGGGTTTAAGTTATTGGGAAATAAGCAAATCTCCAGGCCCCGCGATCACGCTCCGGGTGGGGTTCTCGAGCGGTAGTAATTGAGGTGTGTTTTTGGCGTAACGTGCAATTAACCAATCAGAGTCTCATCTCCCATCCCTTTAAAAGCCAGTTGCGCTCGCACCATGGTGGATTCGCTATTTACATGGTGGAATTTGCAAGCGGAAAAACTGAACGCTTCTCTTTTGAGGAAACGGATCTGCTCTTGTGCGAGGTTAAAGCACATAAGCAGACCATCTATGGGACAAGCTAGATTCCTCCAAAACATTTTTATCTTTATGCACACAATAATAATCTTTTACATTGTAATCCTTTTATTTTTAATATCTGGCATGTTTGTGTGCTGCTGCGCATCCCTGTGTGTGTGTGTAATAAGCAGAGTGTACGCGCGTTGTGTACCTGCATATAGGCGCATCTTACTAATGTTCTCTTTAAATAACAAAAAAATATTGACTTTAGAGCAGGTTTTTGTCGGTCAATGGGGCAGTCATTTTAAGTTGCCTCAAAATAGCAACACGCCAACAATGCACCTGAACACACCTCGTTTTCAGACCAGCATGCCCATTGGTGCACAAATGGGTGCAAATGCATTTGCTGTTTTAACAATGTGGCGCAGGATGTGAAAATGATAACTGCGTCGGGCTGAAACTAGCAAAAAACGCTTGCGTCGTGCCTGGCCTTGCATTGCGCTAAGTGTATGATAGAGCCCTTAAAGCTAAACATTTTGATCTTACAATTTTTTCCTCTCAAATGCGAGTTCTGACTATATAACTCGCAACTGCAAGTTTATAACCCAATTCTGAAAAAGTTGGGGATATAAACTCGCATTTCTGAGAAAAAGTCAGGATAAGCGAGTTTATATCTCGCAATTTAGATTTTTCTTCTCTGAACTGTGAGATATAAACTTGAAATTGCAAGAAAAAAGTTCAAAACTCACATTTACCTCACACATTTAAGAAGGCATTTCACGTCTTCAAGGTGCATCAATCAATTAATCTCAATAAATAAATAAATAAGGGGTCAGAGAGAGGGTGGAATATGAAATTATTCATATAAAAGTAAATTACAGTTTTATATTTTCTCTTTTTTTCTATTGCTAGAAAAATAAGATTGAGAATGTTTCAGGAGGTAAAAATGATTCAAATTGTTTCAAAGTGTTTTAAACAATTGAAACACTGCAACATGAACGTTCCTGCAATGCACAGGCTGAAAATACTGCCTTGCCTTTGCAGAGCTGCGATATACCTGCGCTGAATCAAGGCTCCCAGCAGAGCATTGTGTCTGTGTCCGTTCATGTGTGCGATGGGTGTGGTGCACCTGCATTGTGAGCAGATCTGAGCGCTGAACTCATGGGAACCGAACAGTATCAAAGCAGCACAGCGATCGGCGCTATTATTAGCGCTTCTGTTTATCAGACAGGAAACCCACGACCAACGTGCAAAAGCTGGAGTAACTCTATCACCTCCTTACAAACGCACTACACACACACTCCCGTGAGCACAGACGTAATAGCCATAGTCATCTAGAGGTGTTGTGCTGGGCGTTCATTATATGATTGAATTGTGTTCTTATCCTGATGTGGAGACTCCTTGTTAGAAAGACAATTTAGGAGTCACACTAACAATAGCTGAGGTCTATTATTAGCGGTTGCCTAATTTAACCTGGCTGAGACCTTTAGCTTTTGGTCAGGACAAAAAAAGTTGTGTTCAGGGCGAGGGTAGCAGGTTTGTACAATCAATTTAGGAGATAAATTCCATAAATCACTTTATATATTGCAACAAAAATGTTCAGATGAATTTGAATTGAGATAAGAATTCATTTACACTCTTAAAGTGGATTCAGCTTTTTAAAAAATCCACATAAAATGAGTTTCTAAAGAATATATACCATGATATAAATTACATACTTTCTTTTTTTGCTCGGTCCACTGCAGTTCTTTGCCCATGATCTCAACGATACGTGGCAGAGCCTCGTCTGCAGCCTGTACGTTCAGAAAGCCCAGTCGTGTTCGGCGAGCGATCACATCGATGGCTGTACATGCATACTCCTTTATAGCATACTGCACCTAAATCCAGACAGAAGGCATCACTTTCACTCTTATTTACCTGCAGTTTTTAAAATTTAAGACCTTTTTAAGACCTGCACAAACAAAATTAATACCATAGTTCCATTCACAACAAACACATAGAATCTCAAAATAAATCTTGTATCTCAGATTCTATTACTTAATTAAACAGACCCACATTCAACTGCAAAACAGGGCAATGCAAGTTTAAAATACGTAAGATGTTTAATTCAATATATACATATGTTTTGACAATTATTTATGTACTAACATATGAATACATATGAATTAGAGATCGATCCATATTGGATTTTGCTCATGCAATAATAACGTGTTTAAATGCGGTGCTTTTAATTATAAACAAGCCCAAAATACATTGGGACTCTTATTTTAAAATACATATATGTTACTACTCCCAGCTGCTCATTCATAAAGATGAGGGAGATTAAATATGCACTCTTGCAACCGTCTACAACATATTATTATATAAACACCTTATAGTAAACATTGTCATAATTCATCAACAGCAGATATTAAGCAATCACTTGGACTAAATGTGCGGTAACTGTTTGCAAACTGCTCTGAAATCATGAGCATATTTAATTAATACATTGCCTTTAATGATCACATTATTAGGCCGTATAGCGACTCCTATTTTTTCTCCAAATTTAGGACCTCTTAAAATGGTAATTAAGACTTTTCTTGTTACATTCAAGATATTTAAGACGTTTTATGACCTTAAATTTGGTCAATCAGAAGTAAAAAAAATCAGAAACTTTTGTAAACAGTATGATTTTCAGCAAATTATGCTAATACAGTGGTAAATTTGGATTTTATATATAGCCTTATGATAAGTAAATGATTCTCATATGGACTGGAATGAAGTATGAAGTATGCCAAACCGCAGTTTTTCGTTTTTAAAGAAATTGAAGAGATTAGAAGAGATAGCATTAGTGTAAATGAACAGAACTATTCCTAACACGTTCACTGTGGTAGGGTGAACTCTTACTATCAGCCCTACAATTACCTGAATCAATACATTAATTAAATAACAAAGCATGAACTTTTCAAAAATGTAAAAATTAAATCATTTTAAAGTGAAAAGCTTTGGAAAAGAAAAAAAAAAAAATATATATATATATACCACAATGAATACTGTGTCTCTAATGTATGGAAGCTTTCCGCCACTAAATAAAAAATAAAGAAAGATAATTGCAACATTTTATCTCATAATTCTGACTTTTTTTCTCAGAATTGCGAGAAATAAAGTCAGAATTGAGAGTTATAAACTCCCAATTTGCGAGTTATACAGTCCCATTCTGAGGAATATATATCTTTATATCTCACAATTCTGACTTTATATCTCGCAACTGACTTTCATATCATGCATTGGACTATATGCACGTGTTACTTCCTGGTTGTAGTTAAGCCAGCTCGGGCACTTCCGGTGAACTGTTAGCAGTTCATTCTGTAGTCGTTGTACATCGACACAAAACCATCTATGGTTGACTTTTTAATGTTGTATTTATATTTTAATGCAGTTATTACATTTACCTAATTTGCCAATAAACCAGTTTTATAGATTGCAATAAAGACGAAGCTATTGGGACTGTTTAAAAATGCCCTGTCTGTAATTAGACACGCACACACATTTTTTCCTCAGCACTTCAAATGTTATTTTTAATGCGATGACCACAAACATAATTTGTTCATCCTTCTGAGATTGTCCCCATTGTAAAACCGAACTTAAAAATGTAGGAAATGTAATATTTGATAAAAAATATTTGCATTTGCGCACATATCAGCCATTTCCTCTAAACGTTTTTCACTTCGTTTTTGACTAAATATTAAACATTATAAAATAACTAGGTTTGAAAAAACATTTTGTCAATGTGAAGTATGAAATACTCACAAAATCTTATGGGAAAACAATAACTTTTATTGTGAATTAATTACACAGAAAGCGAGCACCGTGCTCTCCTTTTGTAATCACAGCAGCTGTCAGTCAGTGCAGTGCAAGATCAATGATTTCAGCACACTTGTGAAAACACACATTTTATTCAATTAATCTAACTAAAGTGCACAATAAATATTGAGGTACGTCTTTATTTATAATTTTCTAAGCTGTCTTACGTTTGAATAACTAAATTAATGCTATGCCTGACTATTTAAAGGAACACTCCACTTTTTTTGAAAATAGGCTCATTTTCCATCTCCCCTATAGTTAAACAGTTGAGTTTTACCGTTTTCGAATCCATTCAGCCGATCTCCGGTTCTGGCGGTACCACTTTTAGCATAGCTTAGCATAGTTCATTGAATCTGATTAGACCGTTAGCATCGCGCTTAAAAATGACCAAAGAGTTTTGATATTTTTCCTATTTAAAACTTGACTCTTCTGTAGTTAAATCGTGTACTAAGACCGACAGAAAATGAAAAGTTGCGATTTTCTAGGCTGATATGGCTAGGAACTATACTCTCATTCAGGCGTAATAATCAAGGAACTTTGCTGCCGTTCCATGGCTGCAGCAGTGCAATGATATTACGCAGCGCCCGTGAGCCCCTGCTTGCACAGGGAACGTGCCTTGCAACCATGGAAACGTTTGTGAGAGACTCTGCGTAATATCATTGCACTGCTGCAGCCATGGAACGGCAGCAAAGTTCCTTGATTATTACGCTGGAATGAGAGTATAGTTCCTAGCCATATCAGCCTAGAAAATCGCAACTTTTCATTTTCTGTCGGTCTTAGTACACGATGTAACTACAGAAGAGTCAAGTTTTAAATAGGAAAAATATCAAAACTCTATGGTCATTTTTAAGCGCAATGCTAACGGTCTAATCAGATTCAATGAACTATGCTAAGCTATGCTAAAAGTGGTACCGCCAGAACCGGAGATCGGCTGAATGGATTCGAAAACGGTAAAACTCAACTGTTTAACTATAGGGGAGTTGGAAAATTAGCCTATTTTCAAAAAAAGTGGAGTGTTCCTTTAAGTGACTATATTCTGATTATAAACTAAGTATTACACTACTGATGCTCAACACACCAGCAAATGGCATCTCACCGGAAGTTATCGAGCTGGCTTATATTAATGCGGAAGTTCTAAAGAACGCTCCGTGCATATAGTCCATTCTGACTTTATATCTCACAATTCTGACTTTATAACTCGCAATTGACTTTATATCTCGCAATTGACTTTATATCTCACAATTCTGACTTTATATCACGCAATTCTGACTTTATATCTCGCAATTCTGACTTTATATCACGCAATTCTGACTTTATATCTCGCAATTCGGACTTTATATCACGCAATTCTGACTTTATAACTCGCAATTGACTTTATATCACGCAATTCTGACTTTATATCACGCAATTCTGACTTTATATCTCACAATTGACTTTATATCACGCAATTCTGACTTTATATCACGCAATTCTGACTTTATATCTCACAATTGACTTTATATCACGCAATTCTGACTTTATATCTCGCAATTCTGACTTTATATCTCACAATTGACTTTATATCACGCAATTCTGACTTTATATCTCGCAATTGACTTTATATCGCGCAATTCTGACTTTATATCTCGCAATTGACTTTATATCAAGCAATTCTGACTTTATATCTCACAATTGACTTTATATCACGCAATTCTGACTTTATATCACGCAATTCTGACTTTATATCTCACAATTGACTTTATATCACGCAATTCTGACTTTATATCTCGCAATTCTGACTTTATATCTCACAATTGACTTTATATCACGCAATTCTGACTTTATATCTCGCAATTGACTTTATATCTCACAATTCTGACTTTATAACTCGCAATTGACTTTATATCAAGCAATTCTGACTTTATATCACGCAATTCTGACTTTATAACTCGCAATTGACTTTATATCAAGCAATTCTGACTTTATATCACGCAATTCTGACTTTATATCACGCAATTCTGGCTTTATAACTCGCAATTGACTTTATATCACGCAATTCTGACGTTATAGCACGCAATTCTGACTTTATATCTCACAAGTGACTTTATATCACGCAATTC
Organism: Chanodichthys erythropterus; assembly: GCF_024489055.1. NCBI lineage: Eukaryota > Metazoa > Chordata > Actinopteri > Cypriniformes > Xenocyprididae > Chanodichthys > Chanodichthys erythropterus. The sequence continues at coordinate 4,285,157 of NC_090241.1, read as the reverse complement.
TGACATTATATCACGCAATTCTGTCTTTATATCTCACAATTGCCTTTATATCTCACAATTCTGACTTTATATCACGCAATTCTGACTTTATATCTCGCAATTCTGACTTTATATCTCGCAATTCTGACTTTATATCACGCAATTCTGACTTTATATCTCGCAATTCTGACTTTATATCTCGCAATTCTGACTTTATATCTCGCAATTCTGACTTTATATCTCGCAATTGACTTTACATATCGCAATTCTAACTTTATAACTCTCAATTGTGAGTTTATATCTCACAATTGTGACTTTATAACTCAGCACAGTTGCAACTGTGACTTTATATATCACACAATTCTGACTATAACTTGCAATTGCATGTAATATACTAGCAATTACCTTTTTTTCTCAGAATTGAGTTTATATCACACAATTCTGACTTTATAACTCGCAAAAACAAGTCATAATTGCGAGAAAAAAGGTCAAAATTGTGAGATAAAAAGGTCACAATTTCCTTTTTCTTTTTTCTTTTTTTGTATTCAGTGGCGGAAACAAGATTCCATGCTAATGAGAGTGACCCAGCAGCAACATTTTAACAATTTAGTTTTTTTATGGATTAACATAAAATTGCATTTAAATCCGAACACTCAGATCCTCTTTACATAAAAAAGCTTGGCTGAGAAAATGGCCAATGTCACCAGTTGCTAAGGTAGAACTGGTCAGCAATGTTTCAAATGCAGGGCTTAGCAAATGGTTAACTACAGGTTAATTCAGAAGTTAATTAGAATTTCAGAGTGCTTACCTCACTCTCTATGTAGGGAAATTCAGACACCAGGCGTTTCCCCAGTACGGGCCATCTCTTGCCTGTCACGTGGGCCATCTTAGCTACATCAAACGCTCTTCCTCCGTAGGTGGCTGCCAAGTGCTGGGCAACCTGTGAGTTTAGAAAATAAAATGTTATTCCTTTGGTCAGTGGTTCCCAACCACATTCCTGGAGGCCGACCAACACTGCATATTTTGCATGTTTCCTCAATCAAACACACCTGATTAAGGTTATCCACTCATTAGTAGTGACTCAAAGATCTAAAAAAAAAAAAAAAAAATTCATGGTGGGAAATTTCATGAGTCACCTAACAGGAAACCCACTGTAATCACTGTAATAGTTTAATATTTTAAAGATGTTTTCTTCATAGTTCTTTAACTAGCTTATGAACACCTATGCTTCGTTAAGCATTCTGACAAATAAACACGACCCCGTTTACATCGATTCAAACTCTTCTTTTATATCTCTCACCAAAGGTCAAGTGCTGTCAAAAATATCTGCATGCTGACCTTTTTAAATATGCTGGCAAAACAACATCCATGGTAGCGCTACGGCTCCATCAAGCTCTCGCGCTTCCAAACAAGGGTTTGCCAGACTTTCTCTTCCCCACAGAATCATGATGGACTGAAGCGTTACGGAGCAGTTGAACCTGCTCCAAAGACCTCTGACTGGCAGAATGCTAAGCAGTTAGGCTTCAAAACCCACCTCGTTTTCCAAGCCGTAGTCTTGAACCAAGCGAATGTACAGAGTGGGGGTCCAGTCCTTCCCACCCTCCAGCATCAGACCGACCGTCCTGCTGGGCCCGGCTGAGAGGTTATGGGCCTTTATGGCAGCATCAAGTGTCTCCTCAGCCATGGAACGATAGGTTGTCCACTTCCCACCTACAGTACACAGAGTGTTATGAAATCTTTATATGATCACAGAGGAACACTTGACAGTAACACAATTGGCCAATTCCTCATTACAAAACAGAGTTTTGTAAGTGTCACCCCCAAAGATGTTTATGTCTTTCTTTCTTCAGTTGAAAAGAAATTAAGATTTTGAGGAAAACATTCTAGGATTTTTCTCCACAGTCAAACGACCTTTACAAAAGAAGATAAAACAACGATGCCAGACAATTTTGAAGTTGGAGGAGAAAATGAGATGTTTTTCACCCTACCACGGTACTTTCCAGTGTGATTATGTAATGTGTGGTGCATTGCAGAGCAGTGCAAGACAAGCATTTGTGGTTAAAAAGTATATACATTTTAAATTTTTTAGAAAATGACCGATGGTTTCTCTAGATAAGACTCTTATTCCTCGTCTGGGATCATGTAGAGCCCTTTGAAGCTGCATTGAAACTGACATTTGGACCTTCAACCCGTTGAACCCCAGTGAAGTCCACTATATGGAGAAAAATCCTGGAAAGTTTTCATCAACAACCTTCATTTCTTTTCGACTGAAGGAAGAATTCATGCATCAATAATTTCAATCTTTTTCACACTGCACAAATCCAATTAAACCAATTTAAAGAAGAAAATATTTCTAACAAAATGGAGACCAAGGCATAAATTAGTGGCACTGACCAGCAATGGTGATGAGTCCGCTGTCGCTGATGTTGACGATGTGGTTACGACAGATGGACTGCGTGTCTTTGGAGTTGGGGTCGGTGACCAGCGGACGAATGCCACTCCAGGCCGCCAGGACATCCCCTCGCCGCACTGAGAACCAAAGAAACCAGAAACGCTGACAATCTCTGACAGCTGAAGTGTGCGTGCCGTGTATCTGACTGACAGGACTACAATAGGCTACGCTATTGTATGTCATACATGAAAATGACAGTGATGTCTGCAATAAAAGCTATTTTATCTGATAAATGACCACAGGGGAACATGGAAAGCGAGATTGTCCGTAAAAACTTGAATTGCTTTGCTACTTTGTTAAACCAACAAACCATTACTGGAACATCATGTATGAGTCCGGAGTCAATTTCCCTATTGTGGTGACATCTCAAGCATTAATTATTAAGAGGGAGTTGTGTATCGATCCACGGTACACCTGCCACTGTAATATGCAGGTTGATATTTCTGAATGGGGGGAAAAACACAGACAGCACTCTCATTATCAAAGGGCATCTCTGAAACATTTATGACAAGGCTAGGGAGCTCAGCAGACAGCAGACTTGGGAGACCAATAACACACACACACACACACATCGAGTCTAAATGAACCTCAGCAATAGAGCGCTGGCCTGTCGAATGCATTCAAGTAATCTAATTCTCAAGGGGAGAATTCAGTCCATTTCCAAGCTGTGGAACGCGCTCTGAGAGTTCTCGAAGAGTCACGATCGCCGTACCTATTATACGTAATATATCGGCAATCATATTGGTATAGGCCAATATTAGCATTTTAAAATTACTGGCTGTAAAGGGAAGCTAATAATTAGGGATGGGCGATACGGCCAAAAAATGTATCATAATAAAAATGTCCATATCAGTCGATATCGATAATTTTCACAATAAATCTCAAGTTTTTATTTCTTTCAAGTTTAAAAGCAGATCTTTGCTCCTAATTGAAAATTGTAGAAATCAGAAAGTTAATTGTGGTTTTATCATCAGAACATGACAAACGTTTGCCAAAGAGGTGAACATTTCATGTCACAAATTAATTTGACACGTTTTGACATGCACACTTGACAGTAGCTAGAGTTGGTATGCATTATGTAAATGTATGTTCATTAACAAAAACAGTAGCATGTGTAAAAATTGCAATAACCTCATTTTTATAAGGTAACAATTTGTCTTCGATAGTATTTGGATCATGTTAACCACAGATAAAACCATGCATTGCACCTCACTACGAAAGTAATTATATTGTTTCTATGGTATATGTTATCCAAAACAGTACTGTAATACTGTAATTATATTCAATAACTACTTTAATGGCACAATATGTAATTTTTGCGGCTAGAGGTCGCTTATTCAAAACAAAGGCATAGCTTGATGATGCTGTGAATGAGTGTGGAATCATGGGAGTTGTCGTCTTCACATCACATCCAAAGCTGATGGAAAGGAATCTGACAGACTTGGGCAGAAATCATGTTCATGGATGAGCTAATGTGTTACAGTTTTAATAACATTACGGTGGTATAAAGCAGGGCGGGTCAAGAGCCGTGGGACAAGGCCGCTGGAGCGAATGCTAATGATAGACACCGTTCTTGAGTTCAGCTGAGCTTTTATTATGATTATGCTGCAGTCTGCTGCTTCTGCTCTTTTCGTTGCATATGTGTGGTAATGCAGCGCTGTTTTACATGGTTAAAACAATCATACTAAACACATTTGAGTGTGTTGAAAGGTATGTTATAACGTTACTCTGTGCGTTTGCTTGGTGGCTGCTATGAGAGACTTGTGCACTTTGCAGTAATCTAGATCGATGATGTCCTGGTTTAAAATGGTTATTTCTCTGGATGTAAACATTGTTGGAAACATTTAGGATAATGTAAGTACACAAGTCAACTAAATATATAACACTGTTGTAGTGTTTTTTGGATGTTTTAATCTAAAAATCTTACATATTGTGCCTTTAATACATTTAATGTCTGTTAATAATATAATAAAATTAAATATGAATATCCCACATTTCTGCCACAATCCCATGGTTTTTACTGAAATATGCGACATTTCTGTCCCTCCAGATTTCATTAAAAGATCCTCATTTGTGCTCAGAAGATGAATAAAAGTCTTATAGGTTTGGAAGAATATGAACGTGAGTAATTAATGACAAAATTCTAATTTTGGGGTGAACGAACCCCTTTAAGCACAAAATTAAATCTTGAGGAACTTTCAGAAGAGTTTTCTCTGCACTCTTTGAACGAACATAAAAAAAAAGGATTTCCACATGACTAAGTTGCTTTATTTCAGCATTATGCAATTCTGCTATTCCAATTTAATGTACTTACGTTGGGTCAACTTAATTTATTAAGGTTGATTCAACTTATTTACTATGGTTGGGCACAGCTTAATTTAATAGTGTCAGCCCAACTAATTTGCAATGTTTTGGAAAATAAATAAAAAGCAATAATTAAATAAATAATTGTTTTCATATACATTGATTTTTACAATTAATTCTTCTTGTTTAATTTTGTGATTTATATAACTTTTGTGATGTTCTGTATTAGAAATCTAGATGTGATACTGGATTCATCCTAAATTGCCTTAACCAAAAACATTGTAAAGCCTATATTGATCATAAGTCCATTGGTGGCAATGGTTTTACAATCAACATAGGCTTACAATGCTTTTGGAAGATGCAACCCAGAGCACTATCACAGTGATTACTTTGTTATTAAAGTAATTTGAAAGTTTGTTAGCAGGTCCTCAATCAGGTACCACAATGGTAACCCTAAAACTATTAATTAACAGAAACTTTTAAATACCAACATAATAGAACAGTAAACATTAAAAAGTCTTTCCATTTTCTCATCTTCCTAAAAACTAAAATAACACTTTATTTCAACATTTACACTCCTAATTCAGCCCCTTTGCGAAGCATGATGGGAAGTGAAAATCCTGTTTGATTGAGTCCTGGTTGGGTTTACTTGATTTAAACATGTTATTCCAATATGAAAACATCAAGTTAAGTCAAAGAGTAATCGTTTCAATTCAATTTAACATGAATTAATCACATTTAAACCAGAAACCTGATACAATGGTATCAAAATAAATTGTTTAAATAAACTGAACAGCATCAAAAAATCTTTTTTTTTGAGTGTGTTTGTACATACGTTTAAGAATAATCTATTGATGTATACTGTATTATCTAAGGAGTTTTTTCCTCATCACCGTTTACTGGTTGTATTTTCTGTAAAGCTGCTTTGAATGACAATTATTGTTTAAAACTTCTATGCAAATAAATTTGGATAATCATATTTGGAGTGTTTGATGCATATTTGGTAAGTTTTGATTCAGATTAGATTAGAGCTTGTGTGTGAACGCCTCTTTAGAAAAAAGAAAAAAAAAGGAAAAACTTTATAGATTTATATCTGCCATCATATCAGTTATCTAAAACATAAAACAATTATTGGCAATCAGCTAGAAGTTCTATATTGGTTCCTTCAAACAGGTGATTGATTACCATAGGATCAATGCAAAGACATTTTAAATGAGAATATATATTAGAGAGTCCAAAAAAGAAATTGTTAAAATGTCTCTGTTCATCTCTGCAATCATCCTTCTCCCTCTCTCTCTCGACTCTCAAACAATATCTCTACTTGAGGCACAAACAACAAGATCTTGCCGTTACACTGTCAGTGTGACAAATCTCCCACAGTCAAATCCCTTTAGCTGCCTTCAGTAGAGCAGAGTCCAGTCCAGCCTCAGCCCTCCATCCAGAGGCAAGGTCTCTGTGTCATTCTTGCATCGCTCAATCCATCCTCATTCTCCACGATCTGCTTTATTCACACTTTCAAACAACCCTCCCGGGTCAACACAGTCGCCCGGTCACTAATTCTCGCCCGGAACAAAACAGAAGACACCCTGCCACATGGCAGCCGTCACATTGTGGTTTTTGAGAACACGTTCTGTTAAAAACAGACAGCTGGATGACTTTCTACAGTAGCTGAAAGACACATGCAGCGCTGAACGAGATAACGAGGCTCAGCAAACTCTTAACGACTTACTCAACAATCAGAGAAAGGAGGAAGCATTTTTTGCGAAGGGAAAATTAGTTATGAAGCTAATCAATCAAGCAATCAAGGCCGCATCCACCGCGCTTTGAACAATTAGAGGGCTGCGCTCAAAAATCAATACCTCTGCTTTCAGAGGGAGACGCCTGGAGTAGTTATCAGTCCCAACTAGATACTAGCAAGACCGTAACCATGTCTTGAACATTAGTGGGGACCATTTTTTCCCAGGGAGGGTGTTATTGGGTAATTAAAAGATTAAAAGATTAAAGGGGATTTAAGGGAATAACGAAAAAGAAATAAAAAAAAGGGGCAAAAGTTCCAGGTCTATTGTAGTTATTAAATAATCAATTTTAACTATTTGCAAATAATATTTTTTTTTAAAGATATATTCACTCTTATTTGTATATATCTGTCTAATAAGTCAAAACCCCAAAATGTTTCTTTTCTCGTCACATTCAGTTATGAATTACATTAATCATATCATATTCATCAAATAATAGCATGTTTTCAATTCAAAACGGCAAAATTTCTTAAAATTGTTGAGTAGTGCATCACTGGATATTACTGTCGGTCGCTGAATATTTAAATCATAAAACAGATATTAAATGTTTAGCTACTTATTCACCACATACTCTTTCACTGCTAAAATGAAAAAGATTCGCATTGGAATTTGCACTCGTCTTCTGTGAACTGTAAGCCCCGCCTTCTTGGATTTGATTGGCCAGCACTTATCCTGACAGTGATGAGCGCTGTTAAACCGCTGAGGCAGACCAGCCTAAAAATGCAACTTTTAAAACGTTAATATGCAACATGGTCATTTCCCCCTCAGTATCTATGGTGATTACAGCCCTGGTTACTAGACTGCCTGACTTGTATACCTAAAGTCTACTAAACTGGAACAACTAATTTTGTTCTTAATGCACTTTAATTGTGCAGAAGTAGTGCTGAGATCCAACTAAAGATATACTTAAAGGGATAGTTCACCCAAAAATGAAAATTTGATGTTTATCTGCTTACCCCCAGAGCATCCAAGATGTAGGTGACTTTGTTTCTTCAGTAGAACACAAATGATGATTTTTAACTCCAACCGTTGCTGTCTGTCAGTCAAATAATGCTAGTGGATGGGAACTTCTACAATAACAGTAAATAAAACTTGCTTAGACAAGTCCAAATTAAACCCTGCAGCTCGTGATGACACATTGATGTCCTAAGACACGAAACAATCGGTTTGTGCGAGAAACCGAACAAGTTGGACATAGTGGTGTATTAGAGGTAAAAAATTATATAAATACTGTTCGGTTTCTCGCACAAACCGATCGTTTCGTGTCTTAAGATATCAATGTGTCGTCATTAAAAATCATCATTTGTGTTCTACTGAAGAAACCAAGTCACCTCTTGGATGCGCTGGGGGTAAGCAGATAAACATCAAATTTTCATTTTTGTGTGAACTATCCCTTTAAGTTTATTTGATTGTGCTAAAGTGAAACTATTGCAGGTATACTTTAGGTACACTTGAAATATCTTGCAGACTGATATTATATAGAGATCATACAATCCTGATATTAAAACACTTTTTAAGCATAATATTAAGAAACATGGGTAACACTTTAGTATAGGCAATATAAACTATTAACTATGAATTTTCCCTCAAAAAACTCCTAATTTACAGCTTATTAATAGTTAGTGAGGTATTTGTTAAGTTTAGGTATGGGGTAGGATTAAGAATCTAGAATAAGGTCATGCAGAATAAGGCATTAATATGTGCTTAATAAATACTAATAAATAGCCAATATTCTAGTAATATGCATGCTAATTAGCAACTAGTTAAAAGACCCTAAAATAAAGTGTTACCAAAATGTGCATTGTGCAATAAAGAAATACTCCAAATAAAGTTTAATTATAATTTTATATCAATAAGTGATATGTCAATAAATGTTAATGGATTTGAAGTATACTTAAATGTATTTTAAATAGATTTTGGTGTTTTTTTTTTTGTTTTGTTTTTTTTACCAGGGTTGAAATTTAAATCTACAGACGGAAATAGATAAAGTGCAATAAAATAAACACTTAAAAGTGCATTTTGGATGTTTTCTTTGACTAGTCTGAAAAACAAAGGTTTTTTTTCCCCCTGTAGTGTCGTGCATTAAAAAGACTTTAAGTTTTCTTTTTGCTCTAGGTGTAGCACTGTCAGCATGTCACATTTTAAAACCACTCAAAAGAAGGTATAGGCAGGGTAATATTACCTTCTACGTCAGGGCTGAGGTAATTGCGGACTTCGTTCAGGATAAAGTTGATGTCATCCTCCATAGGGATGGGATGGGCTGTGACTTCAGTGGGCGTGTCTGTCGTGCCGGCGATAGTCATCTTCTCCCAGGGCAGGAAGAATATGACACGGCCGTCACTGGTGGCAGGGTCTAGCAGCCCCATGTTGTCTGGGCTATAACAGCGAGGAGGATACAGACGTACGTCATCTCTCTCTACGCGGTTAACACCATAAAAATACACTTGAGGAAAAACGAAGTAGAACAAGTTTGAAGAATTCAGGGAGGTACCTGTAGTATCCAGGGATGACAATGTGCACTCCTGCACTAGGCTGGCAGATGTTGGCAGTTTTCTGGTTGTCCATTTTGCGCAGTGAGTCAGTGAAGGGACCGGTAGCGTTGATGACACATTTGGCACGAACGTCAAACTCCTGCCCTGCAAACAACAGCGAGGTGTTACTCTGAACTGAACACCGCTGACCTGACCTCAGGGGTCATTTGCTAAGAATGGAAGACAAATCTCTTCATAAAAGGATTATGAGCAAATAATTTAAAAGCGTAACTGAAAGGTGATGAGAAAACACTGGTTTGTGTGGAAATCTATATGCAGACCTTGCATTAAGATCTCTGTCAATATTTTGATTATTTAAATGCAGTCACGTTTACCATTGTTTGGCAAAATCCAGTCATTTCAATAGGAATCCACTCGATCTGAAATTGTGTATGAGGCCGAAAGACTTCCCCACGCAGATTTCGCAACTTGTTCAAGTCGGTCAGGTGCATTCACTGTGCTGACCGTCAGAAACCTGCTTGGTTTGAAAGTGACTTCTGTTTGAGCTGTGCTTCATAAATCGTGACACCATTGACAACAGACAACGTACCTTTTATGTCAGTTAAAATTCTGCAAATTTCGCTAATGCGACCGCACCTTTTGAAACTTAAAAATGTCAGTTTTCTTGCACTAAAATAGATCATTTAGTTTTCGGGATGGGCATATCTCACCTGTGGTCATGTCTCGGCAGCGGGCTCCACAAACTTTCTCTTGTCCCGTTTTTGGATCTGGTTTCTTTAGCAGATGAACCACCTCTGTGTAGTTAGCGATAGCAGCACCATGACGGGCCGCTGTAAGAGCGATGGCCAGGTTCATACGGGCGTCATTGTGCTGTCCTGAAAAGGAATAAACGTAGTAAGCTAAGTATAGAACTTATACTTCATTTAAATAAAGCTAATTAGTACCATCCCTAAAGCTAAAACTAAAAAAAAAAAAAAAAACTTTTTTGCAGTACATTGAAACACTTTCCCCATAAAACTAGAATCTCTAAAAATGTGTTTGTCAGATTTAGCTCACCTCTTAACTTACCACCGACGTAATGGTTTTTATAATGTACAAACTGTATTTTCTATCCTCTTACACTAAATCTAACCCAACCCATCACAGAAAACTTTCTGCATTTTTAAAATAAAATACTGTTTAGTATGTTTTTAAAGCCATTTTAAAGGATTAGTTCACTTCAGAATTCAAATTTCCTGATTATTTACTCACCCCCATGTCATCTAAGATGTTTATGTCTTTCTTTCTTCAATCGAACAGAAATGAAGGTTTTTGAGGAAAACATTTCAGGATTTTTCTCCATATAGTGGACTTCACTGGGGTTCAACGGGTTGAAGATTCAAATGTCAGTTTCAGTGCAGCTTCAAAGAGCTCTACAGATGAGGAATAAGAGTCTTATCTAGCAAAACAATCTAAAAAAAAAAAAAAAAAATTAAATACTTTTTAACCACAAATGTCTCATCTTGCACTACTCTGTGATGCGCCACGCATTACATAATCATGTTAGAAAGGTCACGCATGACGTAAGCAGAAGTACCAATCCAGTGTCTGCAAAAGGAACGTGCAAAGAATAAGTCAAATGGCCTTTACAAAAAAGAAAAAAAGAAAAAAAAAGTAAAACAATGATGTCGTTGGAGGAGACATTGAGATAGAGACCTTTCCAAAGTGATTATGTAATGCGTGGCGCATCACAGAGTAGTGCAAGATGAGACATTTGTGGTTAAAAAGTATATAAATTTAATTTTTTTTTAGATTGTTTCTCTAGATAAGACTCTTATTCCTCGTCTGGGATCATGTAGAGCTCTTTGAAGCTGCACTGAAACTGACATTTGGACCTTCAACCCGTTGAACCCCAGTGAAGTCCACTATATGGAGAAAAATCCTGGAATGTTTTCCTCAAAAACCTTCATTTCTGTTCGACTGAAGAAAGAAAGACATAAACATCTTGGATGACATGGGGGTGAGTAAATTATTAGAAAATTTGAATTATGAAGTGAACTAATCCTTTAAGTACGAGGACTCGAGGAAATGTCCTCATAAACCACGTTTATGTTGTAATAACAGTCATTATACAAATCTGTGTCCTCGTAAATCATATAAACTGTGCACGCACACACACACACACACACACACACTATAAATACTATAATCTAACTTTAACCCTAAAAGAAAACTTTCTGCACGATTTTTTTTGTTTATTTTCTTTATTTACCGCTTTTACAAAGTAGGATGCCTTCAAAAGGAGGTTTTGGAAGATTTTGTCAGATTTAGCTCACTTCTTGGGTGCAAATTTGTCCCCAAAATGTGGTTAAGTAGGTACACAATGATTTAGTGTACATGCCAGAGGCCACTTTGTTAAAGGGTTCACCCAAAAATGAAAATTCTGTCATCATTTACTCACACTCGAGTTGTTCCAAACCTGTATGAATTTATTTCATGTGCCCCACTGACTTCCATAGTATTTTTATTTATTTTTTTCATACTATGGAAGTCAAAGGGGTCCATCACCTGTTTGGTTATCCATTTACTTCAAAATATATTCTTTTTTGTTCAGCAAAAGTAAGAAATTCATGCAGGTTTGGAACAACTTGAGTTGAGTAAATGATGACAGAATTTTCATTTTTGGGTGAACAATCCCTTTAAGACTTGCTTCATGACCGCAACGTTTTAAGTGGAGTGACGGTGTTCAATACTGTTATAGGGTCATTCGAGGCATTTAAACAATTTCAGACACATTTGAAACATGAATTACAGGAAACCTTGAAGCCGACGCGATATCACTCTATTACGGCAACTAAAGAGCTTCTAGATTTAGAAAACGCCTCAGTGTTTTCAATGCTAAAGAACCAGAGGGATAGGTAACCTACGTAAGCATGTCTAATGCTAACACATGCTCGGGGCAACTCCATCAGACAATAAAATAATAACACAGGCAGGAAGCCTGTTTAAAGGGCACACTTCTCAAAGAATAATGTGCAGTGAAGGCACCAGCATGCTTTGTTAGAGATCCCATGAACCTGTGCTGGCTGGGTTTGAGCTCACGGCTCTGCGCTCGAATCATGATGCAGGGAAAACATCCATGTTGAGAAGGATAATGTGCGCATATGCATGCTGGAATATTGTTAATATCAAATAAGAGGACGAATCACAGCTCACACGGAAAGCTATGTCCCGCAGCACAGATAGCAAACGCTTGGCTGAGCTTGAATGTTTATTCGAGTACAGCTCGCAGGTATGGCGAAAAGAGCAGGGCTTTTGTGCTGCAAGCAAAATTATAATGAAATAAAGAAACCGTGACATTACAAATGACTGAAAACGCAGATAAGGGAGTTTTAGCGTCAGATTAGATTAATAAAAAAGACCTACAGAAAGAATGAATGACATATCATAGCGGAGGAAGGATGTGACGGGTGGATGAGATAGGCTACTGAAAGAAAGAAAAGGGAGAGAGGACACAAGGAGGATGAGGGACAGGAGCAGAAGAAGCGATGCGAGTAGGGGAAAAAGAGAGAGAGAGAGAGAGAGAAATAGAGGGAGGCAAATAGCGACAGGCAGGCTGCGATCTCCAGCGGAGAAGGTCAGATTCGGAAATGTCACGGCCGTGATTGTTCCAGATTGAATAATTGGAGAGAAAAGCCGGCTGACAACCCAGGGGAAGGAGGGATGGTGGGTGGGTGGGTGTGGGGGGGGACGGACGTGGGGAGAAGAACGAATAAAACCTCTAAACTGTCATTACAATCGCTGGTTTCGATTCTCCACACACATACATACGCAAATTAAGACGCTTTTTAACGCAGTCACTGGGCGGCACGTAAACGCGCCGCGGCAGGGAACAGAGCATCCAGACGTCTCTTCGCCTCTGTTTCTCCCACAGATGGACGCGATGTGACAGATCGCTGCTCAGATAGCCGCCGCACTCCCCCTGAATATAAGCTGCCCGCGCACCCTGCGAGGGACCGTGTGTATCGGTGTGGGCCAAATGTAGTTTGACAGGAAGCACCGGAAGGCAGGGTTGGAGGGCGGGGCTTGTGCTGCCCCGGACGGGACCTTGAATAAAGGGGACACATTCTGCACACCCAGACTAACCAGGAACATATGGAAGTTTTGCCTGGTGGCAGCCTCGGGCGGCACAGGGAGCAGACGGGCCAACAGAGACACGGGCACAACGAGTTTGGCCGCAACAGCCGGTGGCGGTTTTCCAGAGATTATGCAGGAATGTCACAGAGACAAATGAGCTTGCACTTATTGCTGCATAAAACAACAAATGACAACAGTTATGATGCTTTAATGAGAACAAATCATGAATTGATCATTATGATCACAACTTTTAATAAAGGGATAGTTCAGCTAAAAATGAAAATTATCCCATGATTTGCTCACCCAAGACTATCTTCTTTCAGACAAATACAATCAGATATATTTAAAAATATCCTGGCTCTTCCAAGCTTTATAATGGTAGTAAACGAGAGGCGTGATTTTGAAGCCCAAAAAAGTGCATTCATCCATCATAAAAATAATCCATACAGCTCCAGGGGGTTAATAAAGGCCTTCTGAAGCAAAGCGAAGGGTTTTTGTAAGAAAAATATCTATATTTAAAACTTAATTAACTATAATAACTAGCTTCCGGCAGATGGCCGTACGCATCTATTTGCGGAGGAAGAGTGAACTCTGACCCGACGCATTACGTAATGACGAATGTGGAAGTGCAGAGGATAGAGCAAAACAAAACACCGGTCACGAATTACAAGTCTAAAAGGATCATTTTTAAAGAGAAATGTCAGAGGATTTCGATAAAAGAGAAGAAGAACTTGAGTTTGTTGCAGAGCCCTATTTGTTTCAACTGCAAGAGCCGTCTAAGCTTACGAAACTCCAACCTGCGTCACGGGTTACTTTTGTGCCCCAAGTCAACTTGCATACGGTCGTCTGCCAGATGCAGTTTATAAAGTTTTAAATATTTTCCTTACAAAATAACATTGCTTCGCTTCAGAAGGCCTTTATTAAAGGATTAGTTCACTTTCAAATGAAAATTAGCCCAAGCTTTACTTGTTATGAAGTAAAATATTGAGTGTCCGCCAGATCACCTTCCGTATTCAATGTACAAAGAAAGTGTAAAACAGTTCAAAAAGCTCACGCTACGTCCTAGGCCTTCCTTATTCAACTTACGGAAAAAGTGTAACTGACGCAACACCAGTATGGAAGGCGGTCTGGCAGAAGCTAGATATTTTACTTTATAACTTGTTAAAAATTGATTTTTTTTTTTTTTTACACAAATGCATTGCTTCACTTCAGAAGGACTTTATTAACCCCCCGGAGCCATGTGGAGCACATGTTTATGATGGATGGATGTGGATGGAAGCACTTTCTTCAGCTCATACTCGTGACCCCTGTTCATTGGCATTATAAAGCTCAGATGTGTCAGGATATTTATTAATATTCCTCAGATTGTGTTCATCAGAAAGAAGAAAGTCATATACACCTAGGATGGCTTGACGGTGAGTAAAGCTTGGGGTAATTTTCATTTGAAAGTGAACTAATCCTTTAACCCCCTGGAGCTATATTGATTATTTTTATAATGGATGAATGCACTTTTTTGGGCTTGAAAATCTCACCCCTCTCTTCACTGCCATTATAAAGCTTGGAAGAGCCAGGATATTTTTTAAATACATCTCCTATTGTGTTCGTCAGAAAGAATATAGTCATATACACCTAGGATGGCTTGAGGGTGAGTAAATCGTGGGATAATTTTTATTTTTGGGTGAACTATCCCTTTAATGAGCTCATTGTTTCTGCCTAAATTATTTCATGTTAGCTAACCGAATGATTTTTATTATCTTAAAACTGTACATTTCTGCCATATAGACATTACTTTGATACAGTCACTTCTGATAAAAGATTACTCTAAATCTAAGTTGTGAAAAGCACTATACAAATAAATGTGAATTGAACTGAATTGGCTCACTAAAAGAAAATATCTCTCTCCTTATTCTCTCTATCACATGCTTAGCAAAAGCAATACTCAGAAAAATTTGTATTGTTTTAAAGAGCAAAACAATATTCCTCTACTATTTCTCACTGTTATAGGCTAGGCTAGACCCTATTTAGCAGGGGCGTCAGCATTCTACTCCAGTGAAATCACAAAATTAACTGCAATCAATAAGCCAGTGTTACTGATATGCAACTACTGGCAAACAAATGCAAATAATAAATTATTTTAAAAAGTCAGATTCAAACCTGTAACAAGAAATATACCTCTGAATTCAGGGTGCGAATCTATGGGTTGACAGCAATTCAATTCGAAACACAGCTCAATTCGATTTGATTGTTCTCTAAAGGTCACATATGTAAATAATGAAAAGAGAAAAGCAATATCATCTAGAAGATTGAATTGTTTTATGGCAGCAATGATACCAGTAAAACGGCACTGTTTATCTAACAGCAAGGTTTCCAAGCAGGTGAAAGATTTTTGTTTGTTTTTTCCAGTTGAGGTCATGTTGGGAAGCTTAGCAATGGTATAACAATGTTTGCCTCTAGTCTTTTAATGTCTTTAAATGTGGCATTATGTGTTATTGTAGTATGTATGCTACCATTCAAAAGTTTGGGGCCAGAAAGATTTTTTTAAAGAAATTATTTCCTTGATTCAGCAGTGATGCATTAAAATCGATCAAAAGTGAAAGGAAAGACACTTATACGGTTAGAAAATATTTCTATTTCAAATAAATTGTTCCTTTGAACTTTCTATTCATAAAAGAATGTTGAAAAAAATATTAGTTTCCACAGAACAACTGTTTTCTATGGAAGCTTTTTTCCACCACTAAATAAAAATGAAAAAGGTAATTGCGACTTTTTATCTCACAATACTGACTTTTTTTTTGCACAATTGCAAGTTTACATCTCGCAATTCTGACTTCTTATCTCAGAATTGTGAGATATAAACTCACAATTGCGAGAAATAAAGTCAGAATTGCGATATATAAACGTACGATTGTAGGATATAAACTCGCAATTCTGACTTTTTACTTGCAATTCTGACTTTTTTATTGAAATTGGAAGATATAAAGTCACAATTGAGAGTTATAAAGACCAATTTCTCCGAATTGCAAGTTTATATCTCTTAATTAATGACTTTATAACAGTCAGAAAAAATCAATTGCGAGTTTATATCATGCCATTGTGAGAAAAAAGTTAGAATTGTCTTTGATACTTTTTATTCAGTGGCGGAAACAAGCTTTCACAGTTTTCAACACTGAAGATAATAATAATAATAATAATAATTGTTTTTTAAGCACCAAATCAGCATATTAGTGATTTGAAATGATTATTGAAAGGATCATGTGGCACTGAAGACTGAAGGAATGCTGAAAATTTAAACAAATAAATACATTACATCTTATAATACATTAAAAACAGAAACACTCATTTTAAATTGTAATAATATTTCACAATATTACAGTTTTTCAGTATTTTCCATATTTAAATAATTGCGGCCTTAACTTACCTACCCAAACTTTTGAACTTTTATAATATAAAATTACTCCAGTAAATTCATTCATTTTTAGCATTTTAAAATGATTATTGGCCAACAGAGATGAGAAAGAAAAAGAAAATGTGCATAGTTACACTAGCTCTGAACATCATATTTCAGATCATACTCAAGACTGAAATCTTAGATTCGTTCCTGCTCACCATCATAATAGACAATGGCTCCCACGAGCTTGTCTTTCTTCAGCATAGGGAAGAGCTCCAGCGCTTTTCTCTTGCTCAGGACATAGCTGCTCTTCAGACAGTGTGATCCAGCAACCAGGTCGTACATTTTAATGCCGGCCCAGTAATACGGCAGCTGCCACCACCTGGTTAGAACATGTCCAGTAAAAATAACACACTATTACTCTCTGTTTCTGCTGACAAACATGGCTGAGAAAAATGAATTCAGCAAATGTACTGACTGCATTCAAATATACAAACAAGGATTTAGTGAGGTAAAAAAAAAACGTAAACCAAGCTAAGCTGGTCTCAGGCTGGTTTAAGCACTTTTTTAGCCAGGTTTATTAATAATTAAAATAGATATGGTTGAACATGGGCAGAACTGGATTTGTCCAAGTACCGCTAAGTCATATAGCACCTTGTGACATTTGTTTTATGTTAAAAAAAAAAAAACCTGACAGGCAAATGATGTAATCTTGAGGTTTCTCATTTCTGTGACCCTTTCACACTTCTCTGGCTGCTTTAAATATCAGAGCAAGACATAAATGCCACGAGTAATTAGTAATGATGATGGTAAGGACAGGAAGATCCTTTAAAAACCCAGAATGACAAGGGGCAGAGACTGGGCAGGCGAGAGGTTCAGCATTGATCCAGAGAATTTCCGAACACCAACTGCTGCGGGTGACCATATGAAAGGTCCGATGCCATTTCATTTTTATATACAAAAACTGTATTTTATGTATCTAGGACGTCTCCAGTTTTTCTCTTTAACTTTCTGCCATCAAAGCCCCATATGTTCCTTCCTCTTTTCTCTTTAATGAAGTGTTTTTATTGTCTGATTTGTAAATTAGTGAACAAAAAGTAGCAATTAGATAAACTGGTTTTCTTACTTGTAAACAGGAAGCATTATAGGTAAAGGTGCAGACAGGTGAGGGGCAATGTCCAGCAGATTGGCACGTTCGTGAAGGGCCTCTTTCACCATCATGTACTGAGAAGGCAGAAATAAAGCTGTTAAACAACATTTATGGGTCCAGAGGATTCATGTACATATATTTTCAGGATATATTTGAGATGTAAATGCATGTAATTTATGTTGTAGAACAAAATATAAAGATTTCTTCAATTAATCTTAACCATGTTAATTTAGTCATAAATTGAAGAAAATCTAATCTAAAAACTCAAGTTGTTGTATTATCTTCATTTGGAGGCTTTTGACTGCATATGTTGATATATACAATTATTTATATTCATATATTTTCGTAGTCATTTTACTTCGTATCATATATATTATATATATATATATATATAATTTTTTATTACACTATTAGTTTTAGTTATTTCAGTACATTAATTTGAACTATATGAAAATAAGAAATATTGCCTTGGCAACTAGCTGAAATACAATAAGTTTTTGTATATTTTATTTCAGTTAACGTTCATTTTATTTCAAGTTACAAAAATGTTTTTTATGATTTAGTTTTACTTAATTAAATAACCCTGTTTTAAATATATAGTTTTTAAATTTGGCCAACAACCGATTTTGACTGCAGTTTAAAATCTTTCATCTCCAATTATAATTTACAGCATCATTTTTCATTGTACTTATAATCAGACTTACTGAAACAGTTGATGGTCCAGCTAAGTTTTAGTTATTCATCCTCCACACTGATGCCTCAGATCTACTAAATGTTTGTGCTTCTCTCTGTCTGTCTGATAGTTGCTCAAAATGTCACAGTGGTGGCGTAAGCGGCCTCGCAATCCTTCTTCTAAAATATTAGGGGCAAATAGGGAAAAATGGGGCCTTCACCTGCTCATAATCTAGTTTCATGATGGCTTTCTGCAGATAGCGGACTCCTCCGTGAATGAGCTTGGTGCTTCTGCTGCTGGTGCCCGATGAAAAATCGCTCCGTTCTACCAGGGCGGTCTTCAGATCTGGACGAGGGGGCAGAAAGACAGGTAAGGAACGGATTAGACAATGAACTGGCATTTTAAGACCTTATGGTGCCAAATATTTAGACTGCAGCTGCTGTCATTTACATATGGCTTTCTCCATCTCTGTAAAATCACAACATGCTTATTGCACCCAGGCGCATTCTGTCTGCCTCCAGACTTTGCAAAATCCAATATAAATCATCACCTTATATTTTATATATATATATATATACCCAATAAACTAAATGAACACTAAAAATGCATATGGATCCATTATTGGATTGAAACTGACCTGCACAATAAACACACTCATGCACGGTTAATATTGAAAAACTTTGTCAAAAACAGTACATACTTCGTGTGACAGCATCTAAGGCACATCCTGAGCCTGTGGCTCCGCCGCCCACCACCAAGACGTCAAACTCCTCTGTGTTTTGCAGTGCTGAAAGCTGCTCAGCTCTTGTTGGGAGAGCATCTTTAAACGGCACCTTTAGCTCGCCCTGCGCCTCAACGTATGCCAGCCGGGCCTGAATACATCCAGCAGGTGCAAAACAAAAAAAGAACATTGTGACAATGCGGTCAAATGCATTACAGTAGATGTTAGGCTCTCAAAAGATGCAATCCAGAATTGATATTCTATAAGCTTTACTGTGTAACTGCATGTAAAATTACAGTCTTTTACAATTCTAGATTCAAACCTTTCAATTATTAATATTTTTCTGGATTGATCTTAAAAATAATAATAATAATAATATTTAGACGTAAATTAAGTTTAAATAAGATTCATTAAACAAGACAATTAAACAGATGTCTATAAAAGTACTAGTGAAGCACTGATCATGCACTTTTCATATTAATCGCCCCACATCAAGACAACATACAATATATTTCATGAAACAATTATGTTAGTCACCATGCCAAGACATAGGAATTAAGTGGGATGCATTATTGGAAATCTCAAATTAGTGTTGGGTTATCAGAGTTCTAGTTCAGTTATTTCAGTTGACATCTAGGTTTCAGGTCTAGTTTTAATTTTAAGAGAGTTAAAAACATTCAAATTAGCATTCATGACATGGTCACTCTTTATGGCAATTTGCACTTTTAATATTATTATAACTATGGAAGTTTGTTTCCACCACTAAATAAAAAAATAATAAAAAAAGGTAATTGTGACTTTTTATCTCATAATTCTGACTTTTTTCTCACAATTGCCAGATTGCATCTAACAATTTGGACTTTTTTTCAATAGCGAATTATAAAGTCAAAATTGCAAGATATAAACTAGCAATTCTGACTTTTTTTTTTTTCTCACAATTGTGAGTTTTATTATGCAATTCTGTTTTTATAACAGAATTGAGATATATAAATTCACAATTGTGAGTTATAAAGTCAGAACTACAAGATATAAACATGCAGTCTTTTTTCTCCTCACAATTAGACATTATATATATATTTATATCACAATTCTGAGAAAAAATTCAGAATTGCGAGAAAAAAAGTCATATAAACTCACAATTCTGACTTTTTTCCTCGCCATTGCGAGTTTGAATCTTATTTTTCAATTACGAGTTATAAAGTCAGAATTGCGTGTTATAAACTTGCAATTCTGACATTTTTTCTCTGAAATGTGAGTGAATTAGTTTTTCTCGCAATTGAGTTTTTATTACACAATTCTGACTTTATAACTTAAAATTCTGACTTTTTCTCAGAATAGTGAGTTATAAACTCGCAATTCTGAGAAAAAAAAGTCAACTCGCAATTGCAAGTTTATATCACGCAATTCTGGCTTTATATCAAGCAATTCAGACTTTATATCAAGCAATTCAGACTTTATATCAAGCAATTCTGACTTTATATCAAGCAATTCAGACTTTATATCAAGCAATTCAGACTTTATATCAAGCAATTCAGACTTTATATCAAGCAATTCAGACTTTATATCAAGCAATTCAGACTTTATATCAAGCAATTCAGACTTTATATCAAGCAATTCTGACTTTATAACTCACAATTGTGAGTTTGTCGAAATTCTGAGAAAAAAGTCAGAATTGTGAGATAAAAAAATCCGAATTACCTTTTTTATTTTTTATTTCATGGTGGAAACAAGCTTCCACACATAACAGACAACAATATTTAATATTTTATCCTTATGCTAAATACCAGTTTAGGTATATAAAATCCCAAAATACAACTGCTCTTTTCGATGAATCTCACACTTTAGTTTGAGGAACACATATTCACTATTAACCACAACTTTTGCCTCAATAAACTAATTTACTGCTTATTAATAGTTATTAAGGTAGTTGTTGTAATGATAACATTTAGGTATGGGGTAGGATTAAAGGGATAGGTTCCCAAAAAATGAAAATCCTGTCATCATTTACTCACCTCAAGTTGTTCCAAACCTATGTGAGTTTCTTTCTTCTGCTGAACACAAAAGAAGATATTTTGAAGAATGTCTGTAACCAAACAGTTGATGGTCCCCATAGTATTTTTTGTCCATCACCTGTTTGGTTACCCATTTTCTTCAAAATATCTTCGTTTCTGTTCAGCAGAAAAAAGAAATGTATACAGGTTTGGAACAAATGAATATTCATTTTTGGATGAACTATCACTTTAAGGGATGTAGAATATGGTCGTGCAGAATAAGGCATTAATATGTGCTTTAAAAGTACTAATAAAACAGCCAATAATACGCAAGCTAATAAGCAACCAATTAACAGTGAGAATTGGTCCCCAAACTAAAGTCAAACAGTATGAAATTGTGAATGAACAGCTGCCAATCTATCAGTCACAAGAAGGCCAATAAAAAAAGTCTCAGAAGTAAAATTCAAATGAAGAGAAAACAAGCCCGGGCGGAGCTAAGTGTCGAGGGTTTTAGCCATGATGAAAGGTTTTTTTCATTATTTCGTTAGCATTTGGCCTAAATGATTACATCAATCTGCCCCCAAAAGCCCGTAGGGTCCATTTGACTTGCAAATGACCAAATGAGCCCAGACATTTGCAATTTAGACAGTAATAGCATGTAAAAACAAGATTCAGTAATTAGTGTCTATTTCCAAGGACAGACATATTTAAAACATCCGCACACTATTAAGAGAGGCTGTCCTGCAATCAGGACAAGTGCATGACGGAAACAGAGAATTTCATGCAAATACGCAATCGGCCACCGCAGAGTGATACTTCAGCCAGACTATAACAGTGCCCTTGCCATAGAGGAGACAAACAGGCGCTCGCTAACACACACACACACACGCTCAACAAATTAACATCACAATCCCAGAGATTAGCATCTGCCACATGCATGATTGCAAGCAATTTTTGAAAGAAGATTCGTTCTTTCTCTTTTGACTTTTGCTTACCCATTTAGGCTGCATTGAGATGACACAAGGGACAAATAAACATAAATAAATGGAGAGACATCAGAACAAAAGTTTGCGTCAGTGAAACGCTTAACATGGCATGCAGATGTGACGTGAAGGTGATCTCTTCAAATCATATCAGTAAATTGAATAAACAAGTCTCGGTTAGATAGATCTTCCATAACTGTTTTTTTTGTCCGAATTAATCGTGTAGCGACAATCTCCATGGCAACCACGTCCTTCAAAGTGCATAATTCTCTCGCTCCCTGGAGTTTCATTGGGATTGGAACAGTTGAGATGCAAGATAATGGACAAAATGGGCTTGGGAAGATTTAAATAAATGATGAGAGAGAAAATCAGGACTCCCATTGCTCTTCAAGGGTCTGTCTTTTTTTTCCTTCATTTGTTTCAGAAAGCCTTGTTGATTATCTTAATCTACTTGACCTTCCGTTATTTGGTATAGCGTCTAAACAGACGAGACCCCTGGGGTTCTTACTAGTTTAAATACAGACAGAACATGGTGTGTGACACACTCCCTGATGGCGTGAATGGGGATCAGATTGTTCATGATTACATATTCAAGAGAGATCCTTTAAACAATGTGTGTATCACTGTTCAAGTGTAATCTCCCTTTAGCAAACAAAACCTGATTTTAATACGGTAGCCCACCCCAGAGAGAGAACAGGAACAAGTTTGGAGACTTGAAGCAATACCTAAAGGTACAAATGAGATTTGTAAATGCATCTGGATTCGCTAGGTCTAATCTTAATAAGATTTGTCGCACTCATTTATGAAATGTTGACAACAAACAAATAGGGAATAGTTATAAATAGATATAAACTGATACAAAACACTGTTCTGTCCTGTGTGAGCTGATATATCTTTAAGGTTGTGTAAACACACATTCCTGAGTCAGGACAAGACATGCTGTGGTACAGATGGGTGTGAACAGCTGCGCTCTGTGTATTCTGCGCTATAACCTGTAGGAGTCACTGTATGGATGTGAAATGTGAAAACAAAATGCTTGGTAGCCTGTTTGTCAAAAGAATCGGCCAATTTAACTTTACATTCAGGGCAACAACACTGATGCTGTTTACTGTAAATATATACCTGATTCTTCCTGTATTCAAAGAACTGTGATAGGCTGAAGGCTGTTGCTAGAGCTCCGCCCCCTATTAGGGTTCCTTTCACTGCCTTTCTGAAAGCCATTGATCCCTGAAACAGATTTGCAAAGAGTTAAGAAGTGCTTTTCGAAACATTCAGAAAATTATAATATTTTTTTCCATGTCCTGTTTTTTTCTGTTATACTACAGACGCATCTTTTTTGCATAGTGTAGTGTATATTTATAATGTAGATTACACATTATTATGACAAATGTACACTCTAAAAAATGCTGGGTTAAAAACAACCCAAGTTGGGTTGAAAATGAAAATGAAAAAACACAGTGATTGGGTTGTTTTAACCCTGCAGTTGGGTTAAATGTTTGACCCAACTTGCTGGGCAGTTTTTATTTAACTCAACTATTGTTTAAAAATTACTGTATTGCTTGCTTAAAGTGAACCCGAAATTAACATTTATCAATGAACATTTATTAATGAATAATAATTAAACAATAAACATTTATTAAGTTGTTTATTAATAAATGTTCACCTTTTGATTATTATTGTTGCCTAGTAATTATGTGTCTGATTTTTAATTTCCAACATATTTTAGATTCATTTTAAGCCAGCCATACAATAATTTTTATACAATAGTTGAGTTAAATAAAACTACCCAGCAAGTTGGGCAAAGAGTTAACTCAACTGCTGGGTTTAAACAACCCAAGCGCAGGGTTTGCCGTTTTTAACCCAACTTGTGTTGTTTTTAAACCCAGCATTTTTGAGCGTGTAATTTCCATGTATACAGTTTAAACAAAAAATATAAGGATCTGGCCAAACTGATGACATTGTGTCCAGTGCTTATATGCAATGAAAAGACTAAATAATTTTTATTTAAATATTTTTTTTGTTTCAAAACTGCCTCCTTTCTGGTGTCTTGAAATTCAACTTAATTAACTAAAATGAGCAGTTCTCAAATATTTAAGTTATAAATAAATTTTCAAAAAAAAAAAAAAGGTACAAAAGCTGTCACTGGGGCAGTACCCTTTTAAAAGGCACATCTTTGGACCTAAAGAGTGCGTATGTGACCCTGGACCACAAAACCAGTCATAAGTCACATGGGTATATTTGTAGCAATAGCCAACAATACATTATATGGGTCAGAATTATCAATTTTTCTTTTATGCCAAAAATAATTAAGTATAGATCATGTTCCATGAAGATATTTTGTAAATTTCCTACTGTAAATATATATAAAAAAATATTTTTGTGAGTGGATATGCACTGCTAAGGACTTAATTTGGAAACTTTAAAGGCGATTTTCTCAATATTTAGATTTTTTTTTTTTTTTTTGAACCCTCAGATTACAGATTTTCAAAAAGTTGTATCTCGGCCAAATATTGCCCTAAACCATACATCAATGGAAAGCTTATTTATTCAGCTTAATTCTCAATTTCAAAAAGTTGGTTTTGTGGCCCAGGGTCGCATATTAGCACCTCAAAGGTACATACTGGTAACAAAAGTGTACATATTAGTACCTAAAACATTTTTAAAGGCTACCGTCCCAGTTACTGCTTTTGTACCATTTTTTTCTGAGAGTGTATAGCAGAAAATATAAGTCATAAAAGCTAGACAGAGAGCACATATAAACTTAACAAAACTGCAGTTCTGGTAATGAGGGGGCATGTAGCGTACATTATGTAAGTATTAGTCATATTGAGAAACTAAAAAGAAAATAAAACAAAGCACTGAATTCCCTGTCTCATTCACTGACCTTGGCATGATATAATAAATCAAACCTGTAACAGCTGATCAGAATCGTGTCAAACTCACAACTGTCAACTGTCCAAGTCCTGTTTGTGTAAATGACTGTATGACAGGTTCTGGTGAAGGTCAAAGTAAAGCTATAATCGACCTAATGCTCCAGGTAGGGATGCAAGTCATATCACTACATGATACTAGAGGAAGTGAATGAGTCATTTTACTACACTGTTTGAATTCACGCCTGTCCCGCATGGTCCGTTTATGGCCAACCATGTGCAAGAGAGAGAGAGAGAGAGAGAGAGAGAGAGTGAGAGAGAGAGAGAGGTGGATCTTACAGGTTATTATTTGACCAGCTCGTGTAAGAGAATCAAATGAATATAAGATTAAGCTGGAGTGTGAATATTTAGCCTGATTCTGGCCAAATTCAATATTATTTTCAATCCTTCATCAAATAATTTTCACTTAATAAGTGTAATAAAACAACAGAACAGTGATGAATACTGATGTAATCCATCCAGTCCATCACATGAACTCGCATTAGGCTACAGACAGCGAGTCAAAACATCAGACCGAATACGATGCAAACAGCCTACATCGTGCGATAACATAAAGCAAAGCCTACAGCTATTATTTTTTCTGACGATAAAGCATTTTGTAATGCAAATATTAACACAATATGGGCTGGAGCAACCGCGGGTGGCTCGCATCCAAGAATAGACCAGACAGGCTCGACGATCGACGTCAATTAAAACAGCAAATAATACGGCGAGACTCCTGGTTTTTACTTACTGATTTTGGCGACGGTGATGATGATGATTTCTATAAAGGAAAAGCATGGACAGTGAAGGTATCAACTGTGATGTTACAATGTTACTTAGTCAGGAATCCAGGAAGTACAATGACAGGAAGTATTTGACAGACAGGTGGATGGACGAATCAGCTTAGAGGATTCACAGCTTTCGTCCAATCATATTTTGGTAGGCGTTTACAGGCGTCTAATTGTAGTCGCACTTGGAATAGAAAGGCGTTTTGTAAGACCATCTTTTATGAAAGAGAGAAGGTCCACAAACACACCCCAAGACACTGTTTAACTCAAAGTATAATTTAACAAAAAACTGATGTACAAACAAGAACAATTTATTTCTTAATTCTGTACTTCCTCTATTATGCAATAGATAACAACAGGTTAAGTGAGGCACTGTGTGTGCATTTTGGAATGTTTTCAAATTATTTTTTTTTTCTTAGCAAGGCTTTTTATCGTATCAGTTGCACAGGTGAGACTTCAGCCTAAAAAAGTTCAGCGCGACCGCAACACGCGTCATGGAGTTGGAAGCTGCTGACGTAGCGATGACGCAGCTCGCTTCAGTCCAAACAAAGTTGCCTCTGTTACAGCGGGATTCCCTTCTCACAATGGAAACCCTTCACCGCTCAGAGAGAGCAATGGAATCAGATGAAACACATCCTAATCTATTGAAACTTTCCCTGAGCGTGATGCAGGTAGAAACAGAAGTGGCGTCACTGTTTTGAACTGTTTCTAGTCCTGCATCCGTAGATGCAAAGAGATAAAACGATTTTGTACTTTTACAATGCGAAATATTTATGCTTATATAGTTTCTCTTTACTTTAATCTTTTTGTTTAGGGGCAAAGAAGACTAATTTAACCTATGGATTTCCCCCGCATACAATTTCCATTCAATTCTTTAAGAATATTGCAATAGCAGAGCAATGCCTTGTGCTCTGCACACTTTTATTATTGTAATTTTAATGTAATTCTTAATTTTTTAGGTGTGCTTAAAAAAGAACATTTCATTTGCCAGCAGTCATCGCTGCATGCATGCCTTTATGAATATGATAAAACAGAAGATAAAATCTTTGATTTGTTATGTCCATGCTGACTGGCGATTCCCCAAATAGCTTATTCTACAACAACAACAACAACACAAATCCATTTCGTTGCTTTAAATGAGTGAGATCTGATCTCGTGTCGTGTAGGTGGTTTCTATATTTGGAAATGATTTTGCGCAACAGATAATGTGTTGGAAATTCAACTCATTTGACCTAGTGGACAGTCCCGCATATGCAAACGCGCAGAGGATTGAATTGCGCACAGTGCGCATTGAGCGCGCTGAAGAACAGTGCCTCTGTCCAGTGATCAGCTCGCGTCAAGAGTTGACGCGCCTGACGTCACGCCCTCTTAGCACGTGGGCTGTGGCATTCAGAGTTCTCATAAACAAAGGCACATTGCGCTCGGGCTCCAGTCTTCGCGTGCAGTCGAAGGAGTAAGGTGCGCAGAGACAGCGGCTCTACATGCAAACGGAACTTCTATCAACAGGAACAGATTCATGGATACATAATTGGCATCTCTTCTAATAGAGTGACTTGAGGTATGTAACAGAGAAAAGATTCATAAAAATGCTTTTCAGAACTTGTGGCAAGATTGTAAAGCAATACTATAAATACATGATGAGCGTTTCTTAACTTTTAGTTTTTACCATTTTAATCTTTAATCTAAAGTAGATTTTCAATGTTGAGTTGATGGCATCTGTGCGCCTTGATCTCAGTCAAATATAAAATTACGCGCAGTGAAACGCTTAAAGTGTTAGATATATGTAGGAAGAAAATTGATGATAAAATATTTATTTCACAGAAACGCAAACGAACGGAGAGACACCGACCTGCACAAGAGCCCTGACTTCAGAGATTGTTCCACGAGAGATAGAAGTAGCAGGTGTGCGGAGGTAAACTAAGTTTGCATGTACACATACTTTCCGATGGAAAGTCCTCTTTCAATGTCTACATCTTACACATAGAAAAAAAAAGTAATGAATTTGCGTATACATATTTTCAAAAGTTTGAAAACATTAATATCATGCACCCTGTCAGAGAAAGCCATTACAATTGAGTTCTCTAACACTGCAGCCATGCCCTGCGTCCAGGCTCAGTATGGGACATCACCTCCAGGAGCCAGCCCTGCATCTCAGAGTTACAGCTACAGCACCACGGGAGAGTACAACTGCGACTTCCTAACCCCGGAGTTTGTCAAGTTTAGCATGGACCTGACTAACGCAGAGATAGCTGTCACTTCCTCGCTCCCCAGTTTCAGCACCTTTGTGGACACCTACAGTTCCAGCTACGACGTGAAGCCTCCCTGCCTCTACCAAATGTCCCACTCTGGGGATCAGCTGTCCATCAAGGTGGAGGAGATACCCGCACACAGCTACCATCATCATCATCCTCATCAGCAGCAGCAGCAGCATCATCATCAGCCGCACCAGGCTGAGGAGAGCATACCCCATACCGGACCTATATACTATAAACCATCGTCCCCAAACATCTCCCAGTCGCCCAGTTTCCCAGCGCCTCCGCACCACACGTGGGAGGACAGCGGGTCCCTTCACAGCTTTCACCAGAACTATCTTGCGACTTCACACATGATAGACCAGCAGCGGAAAAGCGCGATGTCTCGGTTGTTCTCGTTCAAGCAGTCTCCTGTTGACACGCCGATGTCAAGCTGTCAGATGCGCTTCGATGGATCTCTGCACGTGTCCATGGGCCCGGACACCCCGGGTGCGCATCGTGCGCTGGACAGTTTTGCTTTACCGGGACCTCCGAGGAAACAGCACGCTGTGGGGTTATCCCATTCGCTTAACGTCGGACATCCCTTACTGGAAAGCCCGGTGGCCTCACCCCCGGCAAGAGGATCGCCGTCCAGCGAGGGTTTGTGCGCTGTGTGCGGGGACAACGCAGCCTGCCAGCACTACGGCGTGCGCACATGCGAGGGGTGCAAAGGCTTCTTCAAGGTACAACGTTTATCACTTCTTACTAGAGATCTTTTAACCAATCCATTGGGTTTATTTTGCGCAATTACTCTTATTGGCATCGATGGTTTAATGAAGAATCCCTGGAACCTTTCCATTCGACAAAAGGTTCTTTATAGTGGAAAAAAAAGTTATTTAGATTATAAAAATGGTTCTTTAAAGAAGGTTCTTCTATGGCACCACTCCAAAAACCCTCTTTTGGAACCTTTAGTTCATGGATAACATTTGTTCCGGTCTGAACCTATAACCTTTTGGTTACCGGCTCAACTACATTTGAACAAGAAGAGGCATGATTTAGAACTGGTCTACAGTATGAGCTACCCCTAATTATCTCAGTTGTATTGATTTGACCCAATACGCACCTAGGGACACCTCCGTTCATCTCCGCCACCATTAGAATGAAATTGGTTTGTGCTGAGAGTCGAATCGCGCCTAACCGAGCGCAACGGAACTCCCAGCGGTGACATTAAGACAGCTCTTTATGTCACCGTCGTGATAGAATAATCTCGCTAATCCGACAAGAGGGGTCGCGGAGAGAGCGTCGGGGGACCCCAAATTATGGCTGCCCACGGATCTGTATTTACCGAATGTCTGCTTTGTCCGGCCCTTGAATGTATTACACAGCTTTGGGTTGGAGTGTCCTATTCTATTGTAACTTCAAGTTGTTGCCATGCGAATTGAGTATGCAATTAATACGCTGTGCTGTTCCCCTCTAGCGCACGGTGCAGAAAAACGCCAAATATGTTTGTCTGGCGAACAAAAACTGTCCTGTGGATAAAAGGCGGCGAAATCGATGCCAGTATTGCCGTTTTCAAAAGTGCCTGGTCGTAGGAATGGTAAAGGAAGGTAATGTCAAGCACTTTTTCTGTTTTATCAAGCCTGTTATTGTGTTGTTTCATATTGTGGTGCATTAAGCAATATGTTTTTTTCCCCCTCTCCTTTTTACAGTTGTGAGAACAGCCAGTTTAAAAGGTCGAAGAGGTCGCCTCCCCTCCAAACCTAAAAGTCCGCAGGACGTCCCTGTCTCTATGACACCCGTCAATCTGCTGAACGCCCTGGTGAGAGCGCATATAGACTCCAACCCCTCTATGGCCCGGCTGGACTACTCGAAAGTGAGCATCATACGCATGCAATTATTCAAAATTCAATTAACAATTTCACACAATTATGAGTTGCCTTATGTTGTTTTATGGACGTATATTTATTATTATTATGTTGCATTTATTGTATTAAATCCTAGTTTCAGACGAGCCCGGAGTATCACAGTGGAGGAGATGAATCTCTGCACATTCAGCAGTTCTACGATCTTCTCACTGCTTCGATGAGCATCATTCGCGGATGGGCCGAAAAAATCCCCGGGTTTGCTGACCTTCCCAAATGCGACCAGGAACTGCTTTTCGAGTCAGCCTTCCTTGAACTCTTTGTGCTGCGACTGGCTTACAGGTAAGCAGACATGATTTGAACAGAACTCGCTGTTTGGATACTTTTCGAAAGAAGACAAATAATCTCTATCTCTCTCTCTTTTTTTTTTTTTTAGATCTAACCTGGCAGAGGACAAACTTATTTTTTGCAATGGAGTGGTTTTACACAAGTTGCAGTGTGTGCGAGGCTTCGGGGAGTGGATCGACTCTATCGTTGAGTTTTCTTCCAACCTTCAGAGCATGAGCATAGATGTCTCTGCCTTCTCCTGCATAGCCGCTCTCACCATAGTAACAGGTAAGACATGTCTGACCTTTTCCAAGTGATGCACAGGATGCTTCAGACCTCTGACGGGTTGTTTTTTATCCCCTTATATAGAGAGACACGGATTAAAAGAGCCGAAGAAAACAGAAGAACTTCAAAACAAGCTAATAAACTGTCTGAAGGAGCAGGTGTCCTGCAGTGGTGAATTGTCTAAGCTGTTGGAGAAGCTGCCGGAGGTGCGCGCGCTGTGCACGCAGGGACTGCAGCGCATCTTTTACTTGAAACTGGAGGATTTGGTCCCCACGCCTGCGATCATTGACAAACTCTTTCATGACACTCTGCCGTTCTGAACACTGCAGCTGAACTGTGTCGGACTTGAAGGAATGAAACTGGAGGATGGGATTTTTTTTTTATGTTCGGAGCACGGCTGCATGGGACAGTCCTGTTCAAGAGAACCGCGGAGGAAATAATATCGATAGATTATTCAAATATTGAGGATAAAATATTGGACTATTCTTCTGATTGTTTAAAGTGTATTCAGAAAAAAAATGCGGCGTGGTGGAAGTGTATTTGTATTGTTACGCGTCATATTGTTTATGTTACCTGCAAAGCATTTCTATACAACTTCACACATGCGAGATGTAGCCTAATGATTGAAGAGATCCAAATCATTTCGACAAGGTACTTTAACCACTAGCTAATGAAGTCGTTCTGCATTATAGTGTATAGAGATTGTTACAAGAGGATTACCTGCAACATTTCAGACTTCAGAATGGATATAGAGCACGTTTTTGTGTTTATGATTTCGAGTAGTGAATTATACTATTGTTATTAAGACATGAATCGCTTTTTTACAGTTCAGAAAGTATGCATGGAATTCGTTATGAGCTATTAACTTTCTCCAGCACTTTGTATTAATTTCATATTGAAATAATGTCCATGAGGTTTACGTGCAACCGGTTTCAAATTCTTAACATTATGCTTATATATTTCAGATCGTTGTTTTCTATGATGTTATGGATTTTGCACTGCATTATATGTTAAGCTTCTCTCATAGTGTATTGCTGAATAAACCTAACTATTATATATTTTCTCTCGTTATCTCATTAAGATTTACTTTCGATGTAGGCCTATATGTTCTATTAAAATTTCGAATTTGCTTATGAAGGTTTTCATTCTAGTGAATTATTTCAGGCTTACACCATTTCATTAAATCCTAAAACGAAAAATTCTAATAATTCAGAGGCGATATTTATATTTGCAGCATTTCTTTGGAAGATTTGCGATTTATCGTAGGACAAATTTTTGAATTTTTCAAATGAAATGACCTTCTAATGTTTCAAAGAAAAGGGAAAAAACATTCGTTAGCTACATTAATTCTTTACGAATGACAAAGCTTTTAAAATGCTATATAAGTATATTTATGACCGATATCTTTAAATTATTTCGAAGTCAGCAGCCAAATCTCATTAGAAATATTTCCTTAACTAATTCTCATTTGCAAGTTTCACACATATCCTACTGATATAACCCAAATTACCACAAAGATTTTGTAGAGCAAGCAATCTTCGGTGCTATATGGATGCGGATAACGGCAGTTTCGCCTGAACTTTTTAAAAGGTCACGTCTATATTGAACAGATAAAATAATAAAACACAATCAGGATGCAACAGCCTGTGAATCATTTCAAATGAGAGTGGAAGTCAGCGCCTTGACATCGTTAAGATTTGTTGTAACAAGTTTAATGCGTAAAAATGTGAAGATACAAAAATCCAAATATGAAGAATCAATAATTTTGGATTTTGGATTTTACAGTTTTTTTTTTCAATTGCTAACATACTTTTGTGCAATCTGTAGTCACATTTTCAAACAACAACAAAAAAAAAATCAGCACAACATCCGTCTGTTATTAACACAATTCATGTGGTTTTCACACAAAATGCAGTCAATGAAAAGGCTTCAATTTTCTTTTCAAGCTTATCCAAAATCATGGATCTTTCTGATCTTATTTACAAATGCTTAAACACAGCATGTCATCTTATAAAACCTTTACTTTTGCAACATCAGCGGCTCAGAAGCATTGAAAAAATATATCAAATACTGAAACAATTGATAGGCGTTTTTAATTAGCAGATCACAGAAATGTTGAACAATAGCAGATTCCACTCTCAGCTGGAGGCTTATTCAAGTTTTTTCATGGACATACAGTAAAATATGACTCTTCGAATTGGTTTTGTTCAGTGTGGATGCAGAACAACACAGAGGAGCAGAGAGAGAAAATAATGAAGAAAGATCAAGAGAGGAGTAGTTGGATCAGGACAAGAGAGAAGAAGAGGTATGGTAGAGGAGGAAGATTGTGTGCATCTCTATGGTTTTCCCCCTTGTAGAACCTGTGAATGTTTATTTCTGCCATGCATAGAAAATATTTTTTTTTCCTAGTTTATATCTCACAATTCTGAGAAAAAAAGTCAGAATTGTGAGATGTAAACTCACAATTGCAAGAAAAAAATTTGAATTGTGAGATAAAAAGTCACAATTGCCTTTTATACTTTTTTATTCTGTGGCAGAAAAAAAGCTTCCATAATAACCATATATGCTGGATTTGTTGTTGTTGTTGGCAGCAGCAATTTCATGTTTTCATTTCAGTAAAAGCTTCATGCAAAGCTTTAACTACAACAATTTCACTACCACTGTTCCATATGCAGAATATGTGGTCTGTGTAGGGTACTAACTACCAAGGGGACACTATCCCACCCTCTATGGGAGCACCATCAACACCTCACCCCACCCCCACAAAGAGATTTCAACCAAGGGACCAACTGAAGTTCTGCATATGGGACCCATTTGACCAGTGCCTGCAATTTCTTCTTGGTTTTTTTCTACTGTACATTCTAAAATGTAAGGACTCATTCACTTTTAGATAGATGCTATGTTGCGAAGAATGCACACGTTCAACTCTTGTAAAAGGAAACTGAATTATAAAAACAATGGATTTCATATTTTCTGCAGGAACGTGACAAGTAATGCAGTTTTTGTAATGCCATCAGCTGTTAGTATTTTGACATTCGTTGCGCTATGAACTAGTGTTAGTGTTTTGACAGAACACCTCAATTTTGAATCAGGTATGCTGTGTTTTGATAGAGTTAGTATATGTAGAAAAGGTTTTTAGCATTTTAAATTTAGAATTTTGAGTTTATTTATTTAACAAAAAATGGTTTTGGGTAGAAAATTGGCTAATTGTGTGGTGTAGGTGTTTTGCTGTGTTAAGAGTTTAGAAAAAAGTACTGTATGTATTGGTAAACGCTTGTTATAGCAATTGTAAAAAGAAAAAAAAAACTGTAAGCAGAAGTACAGCAGAGATAAAAGAGATATAAGTGGAGCAACTCACTGTCAGAGTCACCTTTTGTCTCTTTTGGTAAAAGTGAAGAAGTCTGCCCCCATCTTTCCTCTCCCTCTCTCTCATTATTTGGGTATTTGAAATCACTTAATTAATTACAGATCGTTTGCTAGTTGTGTTTGGTCTTGGCATTCAGTTTAACCATTAAATGTGTCTTTTCATTTAATTGTGAGCCGATACAAATGTCCCAGATTTCAGTTTGTTAAATGAATGATGGTCATTCCTTTAACAGTATTAGATTTCTTCCCTCCGAACAAAGTATTATTTAATTATGGGATAGAAACAAATCAATAGTTTTGTCTACTGCTTAATTTAGATGTATTTGAAGATATAGATGAAAAACAGTTTAATCAGATTTTCGAGTGAAAACATATTTGCGATCATCATTTCAAAAGGAATTCTCCATCTCTAAATGTAATAGCCCCAAAAAAGATTGCAAGAATAAACCACTGTTGGTTCAAACGTTTGGTAATGAACACATTAACATTTTTCCAGGTCTCAATCATTAAACATTCCTGCAGCTTAGGTGTTTCAGGTCTCCGTCCAGTGATATCGCCCCCACCGCTGAGGATGGGAATATAAAATATTGATTTATGTTTGGTAGAAAGGCCTTATAAAAATGATCACATACACGAAAGGGATTCATGAGCCCCGGATCAATAGACATCCTGTTTCTCAATGCTTTGGACCATCACTGACTGTGAAATGTTAAAATAAAGAAATCAATATTATCTGAGAAATGTCAAATTTATTATAATTATGAGGGTGAAGGACTGGCAAAAATGTTCCTATGGGAGCTGGTGTGAAAGGAGGGGTTTACGCTGTGTGTGTGTGTAAGAGGACTTGAGTGAAGCCATGCACCACAGACAATGGGTTTGTCATGTTGATACTGTACATGTGTGTGTGTGTGTGTGTGCACACTCTTTCTTAACTGGCCATAAAACTTGCAGCAATCTTTCTGAAAAAATAAGAAAGTAATATATACCACAAAACACAACAGCGTTTAAAAAACTTCCATTTGTGTCCTTATCAAGCCAAACTATTGTGTAAGTTTGTGCT
The DNA here is from genome assembly GCF_024489055.1 of Chanodichthys erythropterus. Classification (NCBI taxonomy): domain Eukaryota; kingdom Metazoa; phylum Chordata; class Actinopteri; order Cypriniformes; family Xenocyprididae; genus Chanodichthys; species Chanodichthys erythropterus. The sequence continues at coordinate 4,250,281 of NC_090241.1, read as the reverse complement.
GGAAACACTGAGATTTGTTCTCATCACCTCCTTGATATTTTCCAGAAGAACATATAGCTCCAAAGTCGGCATGAAACTAAAGTTGCGATAGTCATTTCTTCCCTAAAATGTATGGCGGAACTTGATTTTGTTCATCAGGACCTGATTAAATGTGGTTTGCTATTGCTGTGATGTCATGTGAGTGACAGGTTGCCCCGCCCTCAGGCCAGTAAACACATCATCAAAGAGATGTTGCTGCAAGAGGCAGGGGAAGTTATTTTGATTAAAGATTATGAGGACGCATGAAGTTATAAAAAAATAATGATGTCCACAGATAAATAACTTATAATAAACACTGTAATATTCCATAAAAAAGGTGCAATACTTACTTTACAGTGTTTTTGTTACACGTTACATGTACATGTATAGTATTAACAATAAATTATGCATAATTACATGCAACTAACCAAAACCAAACCCTAATCCTACATGTTTTTAATTAATATTACTCAGTACTTAAAGGGTTAGTTCACTTAAAAATGAAAAGTCTGTCATTTATTACTTATACCCTCATGCCGTTTCACACCCGTAAGACCTTCAGAACACAAATTAAGATATTTTAGTTGAAACCCAAGCAATGACATTTCCTCTCTCAAGATCCATAAAGGTTCTAAAATATATTAAAATCAGTTCATGTGAGTACAGTGGTTTAATATTAATATTATAAAGCAACAAGAATATTTTTGGTGCACCAAAAAAACAAAATAATGACTTATATAGTGATGGCCGATTTCAAAACACTGCTTCATGAAGGATATGCTTCATAGGATTTCAACTAAAATATCTTAATTTGCGTTCCGAAGATTAACGAAGGTCTTACGGGTGTGGAACGGCATGAGGGTGCATAATAAATGACAGAATTTTCATTTTTGGGTGAACTAACCCTTTAAGTGTATAATTACACTGTAACAAGGACACCTTAAAATAAAGTGCAACCAAAATGGGAGTTGTCCGTTTTGATTTCATGGTGACTTTAAGGACACAACGTCTGAAACAGTGCAAAATGTGCACAATCTAATGCAAGGCCACAGTGACTGGATCTCTCCGAGGATCCTCTGTGGTCTAAACATGCAGATGGCCGGTCTGGAATCAAAGCAGGACCAAGGGACGTGCCATTTGCTCTGAGCCCAAACCAGCACACTGACACTATGTTCAGTTATGTGTTTCATGCAGCCTCTATTAATAATTCATCCACGATTAATAGCATTAATAGAGATTCAAAGCTACAACAGACCACTAAAACCACAATAAAAGACCACATTTGATTGAGACACCTCTCTGTGTAGACAACTGAAATGTTTAAATATTCAAAGAACTACTAGTAAAAATATTTAAAACACAAAAAAGGAAATGTGGAAATTTGCAAAGATGTGAACAGGTTTTGATTAACTGTGACACCCCTAGAGCTGAAATAAAATTATAAAAATCTTACAATTTATATTATGGTGTCTTTAACTACTAACAAATATTGTTGTACAATGTAATTTTGTTCATGTTGTATTGCAAAGCACTTCTGCTGTTATCAATGAACAGGTTATGAACAGGTTATGGTTTCGTGGATGGGTCAACAGTGTAATTATAAATGTAATTACAGAAATGAATTACAGCTATTTCAGATATACATGTAAAACATTTATACACAACAAGTGCATTGTATGAAATTATTTATTTATATGTTAGTACATAGTAGTTAAAGACACTTAATATAAAGTGGGTCCAAAATCTCTATCAAAGCTGTGAATTACATTTAATAACCATCCCAAAATGCACATCTATTAGCATTAGTCTACATCAGAGAAAAACCTGAAATTTCTGATATCTGTGAAGGGTTGGATTGTAATGGAAATAAGTTTCATTAACCCACCCATAAAAAATGCTGGAAAACTCTTAAATCAGTTATACAAAATGTGCTGAGCAATTAAGAGAAAACGACACATTTGCAACCTTAACATTGTTTCATTCTCATAGCTGAATTTTCTTGTTTTCCACAATACTGTGAGTGCCATGCCTTTACAGATAGTCATTTGCATGTGACCTTTAATTTAAATGTCTGGAAAGATTGAACGGCAGAGGGCTGCTATTATTTGAGGAACGAGACTCCAGGCCAACATCCTCATTCCCTCCTCCCGTTCAGAATTCTGATAGAAAAAAATTGACTGTTTCATTGATTAAAGCAAATCTTCGTTGACATCACAATTGGAGATATTTTAGGCAATTTGGAATTCATTTATTCACAAGTTATACTTATTATGGACAAGATAGTAGAGCATATTAAAATAAATTTATAACATGTACACTACAACATTTTGCTTTTCAATAATATTCCATGAGCAAGCGGTTGAACTAACCCCTGACTGTTGATTTGAATGACCTGTAATTAAGCAGAAATAAAAGTTGAATTTAATGCTGAAAGCAGCTTACTGAGAAGAAGAGGATTAAAGGGTTATTTCACACAAAAATTAAAATTCTGTCATTTATTACTCACCCTCATGTTGTTCCACACTCGTAAGACCTTCGTTCATCACAAATTGCCCCGCACATGACATGCAAGAAAAAAATCTTAAACTGTGCGCACGGCTTACTAATTTGTTCCCTCGATTTACTAAATCGTGTGCACAATCTACTAAAATGTATGCACGATTTAGCCTACTATTTTTTTCCTACATGTCATGTCCGGGGCTCTGTAGATATGAGCTAAGCGATCATTAGATTTAAAGGTGCCCTCGAATGAAAAATTGAATTTGTCTTGGCATAGTTAAATAACAAAAGTTCAGTATGGAAATGACATACAGTGAGTCTCAAACTCCATTGTTTCCTCCTTCTCATTTGTTTAAAAGACCTCCGAAGAACAGGCGAATCACAACATAACACTGACTCTTACGCAACAGTCGGGATCATTAATATGTACGCCCCCAATATTTGCATATGCCAGCCCATGATCGAGGCATTAGACAAGGGCAGCCAGTATTAACGTCTGGATCTGTGCACAGCTGAATCATCAGACTAGGTAAGCAAGTAAGAACAATAGCGAAAAATGGCAGATGGAGCGATAATAACTGACATGATCCATGATTACATGATATTTTTAGTGGTATTTGTAAATTGTCTTTCTAAATGTGTAGCATGTTGCTAATGTACTGTTAAATGTGGTTAAAGTTACCATCGTTTCTTACTGTATTCACGGAGACAAGAGCCGTCGTTATTTTCATTTTTAAACACTTGCAGTCTGTATAATTCATAAACACAACTTCATTCTTTATAAATCTCTCCAACAGTGTAGCATTAGCCGTTAGCCACAGAGCACTATCAAACTCATTCAGAATCAAATATAAACAATATAACAGTATATGAAGAGTTTGGTTCCAAAACGCGATAAACGCCATTTTCAAAAAAACTGAGTTTCCGCCAAAATCAGTATAGTATCTGGTCTGTATTGAAAAGTCATTTATCATTTTTGCGCAAAATGTGATATCCGTCATGTTATTCTGTCATGTTTTCTCCCTTTCTTTCCAAAACGCGACAAACGCCAGTCTCCTTTTTCTGCAGAACGTGATATATCCGCTCAACCAATCACAGCGCACCATTCCACCCACTGTAAACATTGAAGGCTTTTTTAAAAAGCCGTTTTAATACCAATGTACTCTGCAAATGTGTTTATTTAACCGTGCGGTGGCGCCAGATACTCGTTAATCGGTGATGACAAATAATTTATAACATTAACAAGATGATCCGTTGAATTCATTTTGGGAGCAACGGCTGAATGTATTTTTAGTAAAATGCCTGTATATAAAATAAATATTGGCAAAGTTTAGACTCTGTCATATATGTGAATTAACTTGCTTTGTTGTGTATTTTCAATTTGAAAAATAACTTTTATATTGATGGATTAATTGCATTTTGGAAAAAAAAATGTCATGGATTTATTGCATTTTGGGAAAAAAATAATACGTTTTTATAATAAACTTTTTAAAATAAAAATGTAGATTTGAATTTTTAATGTTTTTATAACCAAAAGATGCTATGTGAAAGTTTGAAACAGAAAATAGTGGTTTTCATCTTGCCACTTTCTTGGTAAAGAAAACACCTTTTTACTCAAATTAATCAAAATGGACTTATTGCGTTTTGGAACCAAACTCTTCATATAATACTCACATAATCCGACGCATGCATGCCGCATGCATGCCGCATGCATGGCGAACACTTTGTAAAGATCCATTTGAGGGTTATATTAGCTGTGTAAACTTTGTTTAGGCACTGTTTAAGGCAAGCACGAGCTCCGTGGGTGGAGAGCACGAGATTTAAAGGGGGCGCACAGCATAAATCGGCTCATATTTAATGATGCCCCAAAATAGGCAGTTAAAAAAAAATTATTAAAAAAAATCTATGGGGTATTTTGAGCTGAAACCTCACAGACACATTCAGGGGACACCTTAGACTTATATTACATCTTGTAAAAAAAACTTTCGATGGCACCTTTAATCACCATTGGCAGCGCGATTTATTGTAAAGCTTTTTTTTTTTCTCAGTTGGTCCGAACAAAAGTGGCAGACATGTTATTTACTTGTTCAGATGACATTTTCAAGTGAAAATTCTTATTTTGGTCATACTTGACTACAATCTGTGATTCTGAAGTACAGTATCAACGGTGACTGACAGCCACATATTCTCCTCAAAACATTAGATTCATCCGCTCTGAGGAGATGCACAACCCACATAAAGATGATATTTCGCAAATAACTGCAATTGCAGGTTTCAAACAGAGATGGCAACAAAGAGGCAAAATGTACAGACTGCAGCTTTAATGTTAATGTCAACATTTACAAATAAATTATTAAAATCAAAAGTCTGTTTACATTATTTAATGGGCCATGGAGTTAATGGAGTTAACATAAACTAACAATGAACTGTTTAATTAAAAATTGAATTGATATTAAAAGTAAATTAAAATGAAATCCATAAAATAATGATCCTCTAAAAGGTCCTCTAAAGTAGGATAGTTCACCCAAAAAGGAAAATTCTGTCATCATTTACTCACCCTCAAGTTGTTCCAAAACTGTATGAGTTTCTTTCTTCTGTTGAACACAAAAGAAAATATTTTGGAAGAATGTTGGCAACCAAAGAGTTGCTGGTCCCCACTGACTTCCATGTATGAACATTTTTTTACAATGGAAGTCAATGGGGACCAGCAACTCTTTGGTTGCCAACATTCAGGTTTAGAACTTGAGGATGAGCTATTTCTTTAAGGTTCTATATAGAACCCAGTCATGTTTAGAATGACAATGATGATAGAATTTTCATTTTTGGCGGAACTATCCATTTAACATTAAGTGAGTGCAAATGTTTTTAATCTCTATGTATTGTCTCCTTGCCTCTATGCAAATTTATCTCATCCTCTTCTTGGTAGGACGGCCACATCCATGTCTTCACACATTAATTTGAATGGCACTGTACATTAAACTTTAGCCCCACCCACCTCCCCACCATCTTCCCTCCACCTAAACTCCACCTCCTCCATCATATCCATCCTGTGGTTTATGTCATGGGGGTTGGTGAGTGTGCGATCACCATGGATACATACAAATGAAATATGACAGAGTGGATGCTGTTAATTACTCTAAAAGAAATTAAATGGAGGGGAATCAAGCTTTGAAATGTGAGTGGAATTTAAGTAGTCACGTTTTGTAATAAGGTCATCTTCCGTAATATATCAGTCTCACTGCATAGAATAAACAGTTGACCCTTGAGAGGGAGAGACGCTAACATGAACACAGTCATCTAAACAAAGTTGATTAGACTACATTCCCATGATGCCACTGACAACCTTTTAATAGATGCTGCCACATGAATAGGACACTTGTACTAAACACAGCAGAGGACATTACCGCATTTAAATATGTAGTTTTTAAATTACTTAACATCACATGTCGTCTAACAAGAGACATACTAATTTTGTAGAGCCAGTTCTGAGGTGCCCGTCAGACACTTAACCACAGGAATTAATTCTGTGAACTTTGGGGCTTTTGATGTCAGTATTGATTCAGCTACAAAGCAGTAAGACCCTTATCAGAACTCACGCAGAGGATTGCTATAAGAGCCCATACTAAGAGTCTATCTGTGACTGATAGGAGCAGGATGGGGGTGGTTTTGTGCACATCCTTGCAGGGCTTATATTGACAACTAAGCACATGAAATATGAAGTGGACATCGAAATAAGGAATCTAAACCAGCAAAATGTTGTACAGAGACACAAGTGTTCTGTAATGCTTTCTGTGAGGCAATGCAAAGTCAATACAATTATAAATCAACATCTCAAAAAGCTCATTTCTTTGATGTGGCACAAGCAAAACTTAAAAAACGGATTTTGATTAAAGATGACGTGATCAGTGCAGAAAATGAGACCACTTGTGAAAAAGAAGCATACTTTTAAAAAGAGTATTATTATGGAAATAATTTACTTTAAATGAATATAAGTGCAAACTGAATGCAATGTTTTCAGACACTTAATTGCGTGTTATTTGTAATCAATGAAAATGTATTATAGTTTATTATTACTATGCATTACTTATGGTTTTTGACCCACTAATATGCATAGGACCTAATTTCATCTATATATGTAATTACATAAGTACTTATATGTGACCACAAAATCAGTCATAAGTCACACGGTTATATTTTTAGCAATAGCCAACAATACATTGTATGGGTCAAAATGATCGATTTTTCTTTTATGCCAAAGATCATATAGGATATTATGTAAAGATCATGTTCCATGAAGATATTTTGTAAATTTTCTAACGTACATATATCAAAAATGTATTTTTGCGAGTGGATATGCATTGCTAAGGACTTCATTTGGACAACTTTAAAGTTGATTTTCTCAATATTTTGATTTTTTTTTGCACCCTCAGATTCCAGATTTTCAAATAGTTGTATCTCAGTCAAATATTGTCCTATTCTAACTAACCATAAATCAATAGAAAGCTTGTTTATTCAGCTTTCAGTTGACCCTTATGACTGGTTTTGTGTTCCAGGGTCACATATTGTCTTTGAAATTTGGTTAAAGTGTACTGCCAATTTGTCATTTCTTTTGAACTTGTATGTTGTGCATTTAAATATATTTGTAATTACACAATTGTAATGATGAAGTTGCAATTTAGAACATTTAAAATAATAATATCAAATAACACACTACAGTTAAAATGATAATCAAGTGATTTACATGTGCAAAATAAGTGTTCACAATTATTAAAACATAAGTAAAACTTTAAATGTGAAATTATTACTAAGTGTGTTAAGAAACATTGTCATGAAAGTGTACTCTCTTTAAGTCTTTTGTTCAAAACGTATAATGAGCGAGTACTTCACGAATCCATGAAACCGTGTTTTTGTCTTATCCTGAATCACTACACCTATAATAAGTGTTTATATTCAGACTATTTTACACCGGGCGGGATGACAACCACTACGTATAGTATCCCAGTACCTGTGTGACCCGTAATATACATAAACAGAGAGACTTCTTCTTCTGCAGGACAAATGCAGTTTTGTTTATTAACCACTGGAGCGCCAAAAGTGAATTAGTGTACTTTTAATGTCACCATGAAATCAAAATTTACATTTTATTCTATTCTAATAAATCTATTATAAACGCTTACTTCTTCTTTTTTTTAATTAATGTGCCCTCATAATCTTCAATCGAAATAACTTCCCGTCCTCTTGCAGCGACATCTTTTCTTGTGTGAGGGCGGGGCAACCTGCCACTCACATGACATCACAGAAATAGACATCCAATCAATTCCAGATGGACATAATTGAGTCCTGCCCTACATTTTTTCTTGTTTGAAAAGCCGTTTCTCTTAAATATACGTCACAATAGGGAAAAAAAGACCATTGCAATGTCTGTTTCACATACTGACTTTAAGTGGCCTTTTGTTTCCTTAATAGGCCAATTATATTATCTGCAAATATAGCATTTTAAAAACATAACTCTAAGATTTGAAGCATAATTGCACATTTAACACAATTAAGCGCTCTTCATTTTCACAAGGGACATCCTGGTGTTTTGTGCTGTCATCAGTCAGCTAGCCTAAAGCTAGGACTAGGATCCAGTGTATTCAATCTCATGGGACATTTGAATCCCACCTGGAGGTGAACAATGAGATAACAAAATTCACTGTGTGAAATCAAAGTGTTTGTTAGTAAAAACTTTTGCCATTCCCTCTAATTCAGCCCTGAGGGCAGAGTTTGTAGATGTACAAACCTTGTATCAAATACTTGCATCTAAAAAAGTCTTTGTTATTAATGGTTAAAGATAAGATTCCAGATGCTGTCTCCGTCAATTATAATTTGTTCGTAGATTGCTATACTGTGAATGTTTTCAGTATCAATACACCTTAATATTGGTATCATTGTCCAGCACAGATGGACCTTGTAAGAGCACAGTGGGATTCTGTTCCTGGCCATGAGAACACCCACAGACACTATACATCCACACCTGCCCGGCCATTAACCCATTCAATTAGCTTCCACCAGAGGGTTCTGATAATTATCTAAATTGCATCTTTAATGATGTGAGTCAATGGAGGTATCTCTTCTAGAGCAATCCAAATGCTATAGGCTATTAGGCTGAGTAAAGTACACAGTAAATACTACACTGAGAAACAAACTATCATTAGCTAAACTAACATTGTTAAACAGATATGCACATATTATTATTATTTCAGGTAGAAAGTCATGTATTTTAAACTCATTGCGGCAATTTTTTTTACTTGACAACAAGCAAATAGGCAACTCTACTCCAGACTGATACATGTTTATTAATTATTAAAGTAAAGAGTTATGGATTCATTTTATGATCTCTTTATGAACTTTTGGAAGCATCAAAGTGATAGTTACATAGCTGTCAACGGAAGGACAGAAATCTCTCAGACTTCATCATAAAGATCTTCATTTGCGTTCCAAAGAAGAACAAAAGTCTAACGGGTGTGGAACGACACGAGGCTGACTAATTAATGACAGAAATTCAATTTTTTTGGTGAACTAACCCTTTAATAACCTTTCTAACGACTAGAGAAAGCTTAGCTGAAGTTAAGAAACACTAGGTAAAAGGTGAGGTGGGTGGACATATAACCTACATCTGCCCTTTCACATCTTCTTTGACCCAATATTTGACATTTCCTTTCCTTTTACAGCTGCTTTATCTCTCCCTGCCATGGATGATTTATTGATTATTTGATTTAAGGCAATTATTAGTCAGTTTTTCTGGTTAAATAATCTCTTTGCATAATTCCATCTATCAAGACTATATCTATAGCAGGAAGTTACAAACATGAAGCAATCTGAGAAACACCTTTTAGTTTGTGCATCATCGAGATAACATTGATTCGCTTTTTCAGTTTGTTTCATTAAAAAATGTCAGACTAATGTTGGAATATGAACAATTTACACTACTCGTCAAAAGTTATAGAAATAATTGAGATATTTTGATGTTTTTGAAAGAAACTCACCAAGGCTGCATTTATTTGCTCAAAAAAAAATGCAGTAAAAACTGTTTTATTGTGAAATAGTATTACAGTTTAAAATAACTCATTTCTAGTTTTATATATTTTTAAATGTAATTTATTACTTTGATGGCAAAGCTGATTTTTTTAGCAGCAATTTCAGTCTTCAATGTCACATGATCCTTCAGAAGTCATTCTAACATGCTGAGTTGGTGCTTATGAAATATTTATTATTATTATAAATGTTGAAAACATGTTTTTGCTGTTTAATATTTTTGTTGAAAAAACAAATCAGCATATTAGAATGATTTCTGAAGGATCATGTGACACTGAACACTTAAGCTGAAAATTCAGCTTTGATCACAGGAATAAATTACATTTTACAATATATTAAAATACAATTTATTACAAATGGTATCAATGATATATTTTGATCAAATAAATGATCAAATGACCAAAAAAAAAAAAAAAAAAATTATTCCACACTTTTGACCAGATTGAAAGGGTAAATATCCAGACTTAAGAAAATCATAAAAGCTCAAAAATGGGGATGCAAAAATGAACAATCCTGGTAGATGTGTTCTATTAGCTATCTAAAATAGATTCAATTCATACACACACCTGTCATACTTGTATTTATGCTGAACTGTGCCTCATCCTGCTTCATTGTAATGGAAAGTCTCACAGAACTAGAGCAAACACAGTTCACACTGTCTCTCCAATAAGACATGTTCCACTGGGAATCAGGCCCTCTGTTTACCTGTGCTGTGTTAGGTCATTATTCTTCCTCCATCAGTATTCAGAAAGCGATGCTCAGATTAGGAACAATATGACCCCATTCAGCCTAGAGAAACACACAAAACATAGCGACACTGTTATAGGGCATTAACTTCTTGCAATGATGCATTATGGACATCTTATAAGCATCTCTGGTAGGGAAGGAACAGAACTAAAGGCATGAACTTCGTAGCTTTGAATGGAGACATCCAGCAATCCAAAATGCACTCAGTCCTGTCTTCTGTGCAAAAACGACAAAGCACTCTGCAAATGGTGATTGAGCTCTTACCGAAAGGTCATCAATTCTTCTGATTTGTAAAGGATTCATTGAACATGATCGATTGGATTCATTAATGACACATATGAAGACACACCAGATCAATCTAAATGGTAAACTGGCATCATTGTCATCATTTTGCAGCTCAGTGCTCATAAAGCCTATTAATTTGTGCTCAGAAATGACCATATATCATTTAATGAAGATAGCATGCAGCTTCCACATGACATAAACCATCAGTCACTGTTCAACACTGTTTGTAGACAGGAACCCATTTGTAGTGTGATGTCACAGGACAAACATAATACTATATTTTTCAATTTGGTTAGACATTTACAACATGGCAAAAACTCAAATTAATCTTTCATTATCAAAATCATACATTTGTGGCTTTTATGTCCATATGCACTTAAAATCTTTCTTTTCTAGGCCTATAATGGACCAAAATATTGATGACTCCTATTTGCAAGGGAGTAAATAAATATTTATCTAATAAAACACCCTCTAGAATGAGAATGTCAATTTCCTCTATCACAAAAAAAAATTTAATTAAGCAATATGTATCACACGAGTATGTGTTGTTCCGAAAATTAGAATGCTGTGAGCATGACTGTGTGAGTGTGATACTGCTTTTATTCCACAGTTCAATAAACAAGTTTATATTCAGTAACTTACATTTTAGTCACAATAGTTAATTTGTGTTTATGTTTTTTGTTCAGCAAACTAAAATATTTCCAAACAAAGTCAAAGAGCTCTTCGAGCAGCACTGTACCTGTCAAAGACTATAGATTAAAGTCATCATGAAATCAAAATTGACCCTATTTACTTTGTTAGTACATATTACTAGTGTAACGAGGCTGAACTCAGGCAGGGATCCAATTGCAAGCTTTTATTAAAGGTGAGCGTGGTCGTACAGGCAGGGTCAAACAGGAAACGAATTGTCTTGAGAATGTGTTTAAAGGATTAGTTCACTTTCAAATTTAAATTTCCTGATAATTTACTACTCACCCCCATTTCATCCAAGATGTTCATGTCTTTCTTTCTTCAGTTGAAAAGAAATTAAGATTTTTTAAGAAAACATTCCAGGATTATTCTCCTTATAGTGTACTTTACTGGAGCCCAAACGGTTGAAGGTCAAAATTACAGTTTACAGTGACCCCGGACAAGAAATAGGGGTCTTATCTAGAGAAACCATCACTCATTTTCTAAAACAAATGTAAAAAATTTATACATTTTAACCATAAATGCTCATCTTGAACTAGCTCTCTTCTTCTTCTTCTTCTCTATTAGAATTCCAGCAGTGTAGACACTACTAAGTGTTTTACTGCCCTCCACAGGTCAAAGTTTGAACTAAATTGTCATATACACTATGCTAGTGAACTTGAAAGTATATAACAATTAGTTTAAACTTTAACCTATGGAGGGCATACACTTAGCAGCGTCTACACTGCTGGAATTCAAATAGAGAAGAAGAAGAAGAGAGCTAGTTCAAGATGAGCATTTATAGTTAAAACTTAAAAAAAAAAAAAAAAAAAATATATATATATATATATATATATATATATATATATATATATATATATATATATATATATATATATATATATATATATATATATATATATTTTTTTTTTTTTTTTTTTTAGAAAATGAGTGATGGTTTCTCTAGATAAGACCCTTACTACTCGTATGGGATCATGTAGAATGTTTTGAAGCTGCAATGAAACTTTGTAATTGAGTAATTTTGACCTTCAACCGTTTGGGCTCCACTGAAAAAAGAAAGACATGAACATCTTGGATGACATGAGGGTGAGTAAATTATCAGGAAATTTAAATTTGAAAGTGAACTAATCCTTTAAAGGAACACTCCACTTTTTTTTGAAAATAAGCTCATTTTCCAACTCCCCTAGAGTTAAACAGTTGAGTTTTACCGTTTTCGAATCCATTCAGCCGATCTCCGGTTCTGGCGGTACCACTTTTAGCATAGCTTAGCATAGTTCATTGAATCTGATTAGACCGTTAGCATCGCGCTTAAAAATGACCAAAGAGTTTTGATATTTTTCCTATTTAAAACTTGACTCTTCTGTAGTTAAATCGTGTACTAAGACCGACGGAAAATAAAAAGTTGCGATTTTCTAGGCTGATATGTCTAGGAACTATACTCTCATTCAGGCGTAATAATCAAGGAACTTTTCTGCAGCAGTGCAATGATATTACGCAGCGCCCGTGAGCCCCTGCTTGCAAAGGGAACGTGCCTTGCAACCATGGAGACGTTTGTGAGAGACGCTGCGTAATATCATTGCGCCTGCTGCATTTTTCATTTTCTGTCGGTCTTAGTACACGATGTAACTACAGAAGAGTCAAGTTTTAAATAGGAAAAATATCAAAACTCTTTGGTCATTTTTAAGCACGATGCTAACGGTCTAATCAGATTCAATGAACTATGCTAAGCTATGCTAAAAGTGGTACCGCCAGAACCGGAGATCGGCTGAATGGATTCGAAAACGGTAAAACTCAACTGTTTAACTCTAGGGGAGTTGGAAAATGAGCCTATTTTCAAAAAAAGTGGAGTGTTCCTTTAAAATTCCCTTTCCAAATTCCAAGGACTGAATCTAACTAATCTAAAGGTCAGTCATGGCCTAATATTATATTTACTATTCAATATTCCTAATGTGTGTGCACTAACTTGGATGGGTTAAATGCAGAGGACAAATTCCGAGTACCAAACTTGGCCTTCACATTTCACTTTTTTCACTTAAAACTGTTGTATAACATGAACATCTGTGATCAAAATGTTTACATGCAATTATAGAGCAATTTGTTTGCCAGTGTCTTAATGCAGAACTACATTTCCCAGAAGGCATTTTCTCACCATATGTACTGAAGTGCAGGATGGTGGAAGGCCCAGCGCAGTGTGTTTGGTGATTCAGATTTAACTGTATCTCCCATATGAGGGTCGCTCTGAGAGCTTAATTAAGTTGTAGGACCCTGGCAATGACAAATGCCTCTTAACATGAGCATGCTAAGACACCGGCGCTGCTGCCCTTTAGCTGTGCATCTTCTGTTGAGCAAAATACCACCACAGCATCCATATTTTTTTCTTCTCCCAATTCCCTCTATCTTAGTGCACAATGATTTGATGAATAATACCACATGGTTTTGAGTCAGAGATTCCAGTGTTTTCCAGGTCTCATGTCCATTTTCTCCAGTTTAGAGCATGACAATGCAACACAGCTAGTCGGCGGGATCCTGCTGGTTCCTCGGCTCTGTCGGTGTTTCCTAGCATCGGCCTATTCATCACCATCGCAAGCCTCTTGTTCTGCTCTGTGTCTTCCTTCATCACTGCAGCTAATTAAAGAGCTCGGAGGTCTGCTACTGTTTCCACTGCCTTGTATTACCATTAATTACAATGACATCTCAGATCCTCGGCATAGCAGCACAGTGATTCATGGTGCAGTGTGTCTGAGTAAGAGACTTATCTTGCACACTCACACACACTTCTGTACATATGCATGGATGCACTCACACGTTCACACACAAACATAATAAATTAGTCTCTGCTGAAGACTGATGGCCCACAATGAAACGCCATAGATCAATTAAGCATATGCCACGCAGAGAACGGGAAGGCTAATCTCTGAATAAAAAGAGTCGGCTTTTCTGCCTCTTCTAAAGCAAACATCATATTTTGAGATTGTACAAACAATAAGGACCTTGATAAGGAGAACATTTTGAGCATTTTAAATTGAATTTTGTGGAGCACAAGAAATCGCAGGCGCAATATATTGTTTTGCACTTCACCAAAAATATGGCTTAAGGTATTATTATACGGTTATCAAACGTAGCATTAGTTCTGGCAGGTCACGTTAGTCAGGCTCGCTTCAGCTGACTATCAGCTGATCCACGTCGACATACAGGAATACGACGCCCATCATAGCATCCCATATGAGGTCCATCAGTATTATCAGCAGCTTTATCGTGTTAATTACCCTTCTCCATCCCCAGCTCCTCCTCTTGTCCAGTCAGGACTTGGCCTTCTGATATTCCTCTTCGAATCAGACTCATTTTCTGTATTTATGTTGTACATTAAGTTATTGAATATTAATGATATCTGCATACCTTTATGTTGGTTCTGTTCTGTTTACCATAATGGGGGTTATATCGCTGCTCTCCAGAACCATAGAGCCATGCCCAGAACAGAAGCATGCCGCCAATCCAAACTGTCAATCATCTTTGACAATAGTGGTCATGACAGAAATATATTATACTGCTGGATGGCTGTTATACGTTGGAAATGTGACAGAATATTGGGTGTGATCTTTCTGTGGCTGAGGTCACTCTGCGTTTCACTTCTGGGTCACAGAACTGATGGGAGATACACTTCAAAGTAAGGGCTCAAAGCAAAGGACTCATCAGACCAACTCTCTGAGGTCCAAAGTAACATTTTAAACAATATCTCAATGAACACAAAAACAATTTCCAAAATGTTGACAAGACTAAGTTTTATATAACATGAAAGTAAGGTTAATAATATAACTTAAAGAACAACATTTTCTGTTTTACTCAGATGCAAAAATGAGTACACCCCACTGAAAGTCTCTGGAGCAAAGCAAAATTTTAGACTACAAATGTCTAATTTAACAAGAATTCAACCACATGTGAGTCTAATTATTCATTACACAGGTGTCCAGCAAACAGTTGACTATAAAAGGGTGTTAAAACCCCTTCCCATTTCATGCTGTCAGCAATGGCACCACATGGAAGAGAAATGTCACAAGAAATTTTTGGTGAAAAATAATTTCTTTACAGCAGAAAGGTGAAGGCTACAAGAAGATCAGCAAAGCTTTACTTATCAGTCAGAATACTGTAGCAAAAGTGGTACAAAAATTTAAAAAGAAGGAACTGTAACCATCTCACAGAGACGTCCAGGTCGTCCACTGAAGTTAACACCTCGACAGGAGCGTCTTCTGATGAGAAGGGTTGAAGAAAATCGGCATGCAAGTTCACTTCAGTTATCTAAAGAAGTAGAAAGCCAAACTGGGGTGACTATGTCCCGTGACACAATACGGCGTACACTGCAGAAGAATGGCATGTATGAGTGCCGTCCACAAAAGAAGCCTCTCAGGCACAAAAAAGCCCGCCTATAGTTTGCCAGGGCCCATGCTGACAAAGATGAAGACTACTGGGACTCTATACTCTAAAGTGATGAGACCAAGATAAATGTTTTTGGAACTGATGCCTTCAAAACTGTATGGCATCGCAAAGGTGAGGAATGCAAAGAAAACTGCATGGTGCCTACAGTGAAACATGGTGGTGTCAGTGTCCTTATGTGGGGCTGCAGGAGTGCTGCTGGTGTCGTTTCATTGATGGCATCATGAATTCACAGATGTACTGCTCTTTACTGAAAGAGAAGATGCTACCATCAATCCATGCCCTTGGTCGTCATGCACTTTTCCAACACGACAATGATCCTAAACACACATCTAAGGCCACTGTTGGATTTCTGAAGAAAAACAGGGTGAAAGTGATTCAGTGGCTCCTGATCTGAACAGCTAGGGGAATTCTGGAGACAAGTTGAGCATCACTCTCCATCCAGCATCCAGTCTCTAAAAGAGCTCATTCTTGAAGAATGGAAAAAGATAGATGTTGCAAAACGTCGCCAACTTGTTCATTTCATGCCTAGAAGACTTGGTGCTGTCGTTATAAATCATGGAGGCCAAACAAAGTACTAGATGTAGTAGTTTTTGTTGTGAGGTGTACTCATTTTTGCATCACCCTAATTTGAGTAAAACTGAAAAGTGTGTAATCCAAGTTATATTATTAACCTTACTTTCATGTTAAACAGATGTTATATTAAACTTATTCTTGTCAATATTTTGGAAATTGTTTTTATGTTCATTGAGATATTGTTTAAAATGTTACTTTTCAAAGGGGGTGTACTCATTTATGCTGAGCACTGTATATTACGGGTGTAACAATATATCACAATTCAAAAATGCAATGATATGTATCGTGGATAGTGACAATATGTATTGTTTATAGTTCATTCAAAATTAAAATTACGGTGTGAGGAAAAAAATTCAAGTTTACAGAGTTTTAGTGTCAGTTGACATTAAACTACTATATGTAATGTTGAATACAATGTATATTAATGCAATGTGGGAATATTTGTGGGTCCCGATAATGCCAAATGTATTGTGACCTACATTATTTTAAATATATCTAGTCATTGAGAAAGTGTAAGAACATTCATCTAAAATAATTCTGTATTTTCAGCTTCAGAATCATTAATATTTTTATCAGTGTGCTTTGGATTACCAGCACCAAGTTCAATTGATATATAAGAAATTCATATTTTTATTCACAAGGATGCATGAAATTGATCAAAAGTGACAGTAAAGACATTTATCATGGTTAAAAAGGTTACTATTTAAAACAAATGCTGTTTTTTTTTTATTTTATTAATCAAAAAAAAAAAAAAAAAATCTTGAACAAAAAATGTATCACGATTTCCACAAAAATATTAAGCAGCACAACTGTTTTCAAATTTGATAATATTGTTTATTGAGCACCAAATCATCATATTAGAATGATTTCTGAAGGATCATGTGACTCTGAAGACTGGAGTAATGATGCTGAAAATTCAGCTTTACCATCAGAAGAACAAATTACATTTTAAAATATATAAAAATAGAAAAAAGTCATTTAAAATTGTTATAATATTTCACGATATTACAGGCTTAGTGAGCATAACTTCTTTCAAAAACATAAAAAGATCACAACCCCAAACTTATTTTGAATTTCTGAGAGCAACATCTGTCTTCATAGTCATTGTTAAAGGGAAATACCTCATGCTGCCATTCTACAGCATAATTAACCTCTGATACCCATTCTGTTGTCTGCGATGCCTGTGAATGAGTCTAAAATTGAACCGTATAGATGTCCCTAATCTAATAGAGACACGATCAGGCTAAATGCAGCCATTTTCTTTAAATGGACACAATCACTGTCACACAGAGACGGGTGAATCTTTTTTCATGTATTTGAGTATATGGTTGAAACTGAGGACGAGAGAGAGAGAGAGAGAGAGAGAGAGAGAGGGGAATATCGTTATGCTCAGGCCCAAGAGTAGATAAGCAGCACTCAGGGAATTGGTCTGTAAACATTGCCGTGATTGACACGACACCCCAGCCTGTGGGAAACTTTACATTTTATTATCAGTCTGTAAAACTGCATTTTACAGATCCACATACTGCTTTAGCGGCGTGTGCAGGAGGTATATGGGTCGAGGGTGGTGCACTTGAAGCCTGTTTTGATCGGTCCTCACTAAATATCCACCCAATTTTCACAGGTCTAAGGGAGCTTTGAAGAAAATTGAGCAGATTTGCGATGAAGAGCCCCTCTGGAGGAATTTGAGAGTGTTTGAGGATTAGGAGGTTTTTATTCTCAGCATAAGGCCCGGTTGAAGAAGTATCTGATGCCTCAGGTGGTGAAGCTCAGCCGAGCATTCCAGTAAATAGAGATTCTGGAGATAAAGAGTTGAACTGACAAGCTTATGGACTTGGACAAAGTGAGTTGGCATACAGTTAAGCTTTTATGCAAAGCAACTAATATTCTGAAATGTAAGGAGGAAAGGAAAGTTTTCATCCTCTCATGTGTTAATCCAGAATCAATCAAATAATCAAAACGTAAAAGAGCTAAGGGTCTGTTCACAATGATGAATGCTCACATATGCAAAATAAATAAATAAAATAAAACATAAATTGTCATTATGACTCAAAAGGTTTTATAGTTCATGCCTGTAGCCTACTCAGTGATGAACTCAAAATAATGTGAAGATACCGGCGGCACCCATTTAAAATTAAACCACGGTCGACATCTAGTGGTAATCAAGATTGTTGCACCTTTAATATTCTGCTGTGGCCAAAAGGTGTCGCTAGATGGCAATTTGATGCTTGCGAAAAAGAAAAATATATTCTTATTCTTCAGAATCAGTGGAGTGCCAATGTTAAACATATTTTTTGAGCAATGTTAAATAATATGCCTATAATATGAATTTTCAAATAACAAAACCAAATTAGATTTAAAGGAAAAGGAAAATGGCCTAAATAAAATGTCACAATCAAATAGATCTGCATAATCACAACAACAGTAAAAAACAAAACTAAGGCAGCAGTTAAAGGATTAGTTCACACAGAAATGAAAATGAATCTTCAGAACACAAATTAAGATAATTTTGATTAAATCCGATGGCTCAGTGAGGCCATAGCCAGCAATGGCATTTCCTCTCTCAAGATCCATTGATGTTATAAAGATCCATTAATATTATAAAGCGACAATATTTTTTGTGCACCAAAATAACGACTTATATAGTGATGGCCGATTTCAAAACACTGCTTCATGATTATGAATCTTTTGTGTCGAATCAGCGGTTCGGAGCGCCAAAGTCACATGATTTCAGCAGTTTGACGCATGATCTGAATCATTATTCGACACAAAAGATTCATAACGCTCTGAAGCTTCATGAAGCAGTGTTTTGAAATCGGCCATCACTATATAAGTCGTTATTTTGATTTTTTTGCTTTCTAAAGCGTCATTTTATAAGATTAATATTGAACCACTGTACTCACATGAACTGATTTAAATATGTTTTTAGTACATTAATGGATCTTGAGAGAGGAAATGTCATTGCTGTCTATGCAGGCCTCACTGAGGCATCGGATTTCAACAAAAATATCGTAATTTGCTTTCTGAAGATGAATGAAGGTCTTACGGGTGTGGAAAAGCATGAGGGTGAGTAATAAATGACATTATTTTCATTTTTGGGTGAGCTATCCCTTTAAAAATTATAACATTAAAAGTAGAAAACAAGATGAATGGGGGAGAGAGAAGTTAACCTTCCTGACATAAAAATCTAGAGGGGGAAAAAAAAGGAATGTATGACGATGAATTTCAATACAGTGCTGACTGCATGCACTTACTAACTCCTCCCCTTTCTTGCAGGGGCGGGGTCTCACGCGTCCGGATCCGCCCTGATGTCCCGATGACAGCACGGACAAGATGGCGGCCAGCTGGGAAGTGAAGTGAGGATGTCAACATCATTTCTTCAGTTCAAACAAGTCAGGATTTTCACAACCCACCCCCTCGATCAGTCAGCGATATAGTTCATGTTCCGTGCATCTGTTTTAGGAGCCGAAACCGGGGCATTTTTACAGAAACGCGCGCATGTTTTTGCGCTATGTTTTGGAAATCCGTTTGCGCAAAGAGGACCATCAACTCTTGACGAGCGTTCTGGCCTGCATGAACCTCCAAAACCCACTCCAGGAGTCACCAAAAGAGCGTTTCAACGTCAGATCGCACGCCACATCGACTGAAACTCCCCAATCAGTCCGATCTCCGCTGTTTTCTTTGGTGTTTGCGGTGATTTCCGCGATGAAGTGCAGCAGTTCTCATTAAAGCTGCGGAAGTGGAGGAGAGGTTTTCACGCCAGTCATCTTTCAAATGCACTTTCTGTCCACCCGTGGATGCTCTTTACTCCATTACCCAGCTGTAAAATATCTAAGACCGCATTAAAACTCGGGAGGACGGGATCCAGGGGTGCATTCGCTGTATTTTGTCCGGAAACAGTGTTATTTTGCTGACTTGTTGGCCAGTTTCAGTGGTTAAAGTGACGACATGGCTCATTCTCCAGTGCAGGGCAGTCTCCCTGGGATGCAGGTAAGATACACAAAGCATCGTTTATAGTCTTTTCTAGAACTATGGTTTGAAACCACATAGGTGTATTTGTCCCTCACTTTCATCTGAGTAAGAGTTTCTACTCGCAGATAAGTTGCAGAAGACTAAAAATTTGACTGCCTCTTTGTGTTAAATAGTGTTGAGCCTAAACGTGCCTTATGCAATGTGTGTTTTCTACGAATTATGTCGTCTCATTGCTTTCTGCAGGTGAGGCTGGCCACTAGTTGAGATGTTTTCAGTCTTTTCAATCAATGCTACTGACCCACAAATGTGATCATCAATGAAGAACCAATACTTAATTTATATATATATATATATATATATATATATATTTTATTTTTTATTTTTTTTTTTCTAAACTGTTTCAATGACCCTCTAGTACTAAAAAAAAACCCTGTAGTAGTTGACTGGAGGTGGCCTGATTAGGTTAATATTTAATGGAGGTGCTTTCTAAATTGTTGTCCTCCAAGCTTAGTTGGTGATGAAGGACTCAAAGCCTCTACTGTTAAAGGAACACTCCACTTTTTTTTGAAAATAGGCTCATTTTCCAGCTCCCCTAGAGTTAAACAGTTGAGTTTTACCATTTTCTAATCCATTTAGCCAATCTCCAGGTGGCAGTACCACTTTTAGCATAGCTTAGCATAGTTCATTGAATCTGATTAGACCGTTAGCGTCTCGCTCAAAAATGACCAAAAAGTTTTGATAATTTTTCTATTTAAAACTTGAATCTTCTGTAGTTAATATCATTGCGCCTGCCGCACCCATGCTACGGCAGCAAAGTTCCTTG